>NW_015505286.1:0-62665 GCF_001515645.1 Sinocyclocheilus grahami | reverse complement strand
GTCTGTTTGATGAGAAAAATATGAAATTGATAAAATGGGTTATTAATCCGTACAACTGCAGCAGAGGACTATTATTCTGTTGCGTGATACTGCAGAAGAACTGATGACGGCACGATTTGATCTTCGGCTGACCAATCAGCAGAAAGGGGCGTTTCATTCCCGCCCACGTGTAGAAATCGAATATTTAAGCTGTTTATTAATTTTTCCACCCATGAACGAAAAATGAAAATATAAGCTGAATTCTTCTTTTTTGTTTTTTGGAAATGTTTTCTCATTTTTCTACTTTCAATATTAAATAAAAAAACGAATTATCATTCGATCATTCGTTTTTTGATTTAATATTGAAAGTAGACAAATGAGAAAACGGCTCCTTTTTTTCGTTTTTTTGTTTTTTTCCAAAAAAAACGAAAATTCATCTTAAATTTTCGTTTTTCGTTACGTGACACACTGAACAACACGGGGCGAATGCATTTACATTATAGTGAAGCGCAGACCAGTATTGATTTTAGTGTGAGTACGCAGCCATAACTTTTATTTTAGACAGTACAGTTTTATTACAGTTTTTCTGATTTGCTAAAACACATTTCTTGAAACCATCACTCATTTTCTCAAAACCTTAAACACAAATCCAAATACTCAAACTAAATTCACGAAACCTCTCACGAAACCATTTGCATCAAAATCAAATAATCACTGCAAAACCATTTCACTTGCACTCAAAATCAACCAGTGCTCTCAGATCACACACACGCAATAAAACAAACACTACAGAGCATTCATTAGACACTACAGAGAAAAATGGAGAACATAGTACTGAATGTTTGTAAATATTCAGCACTTGCATACGGCACAAATACTTCAGTCCAACTGCAAAGGCCAAAAAGGTCAAATAAACTCTAAATGAATAGCATGTTACAGTACACTCAAATACTGTAAGTTGTGCAATTGTAAAATCAGGGTCAAGGAGAGATTAATTCTGTCTCATCAACATGTCTTTGTGCTTGAGTCCAGCCTGAGGACTTTGTCCACATCACAAGAAATGTTGTCTTTTTTTGCTAGACAAAGAGAAAAAAACCCTCTGGTCTGACAGATCCAGCCTTGATAACAT
Source organism: Sinocyclocheilus grahami (assembly GCF_001515645.1). Lineage (NCBI taxonomy): Eukaryota > Metazoa > Chordata > Actinopteri > Cypriniformes > Cyprinidae > Sinocyclocheilus > Sinocyclocheilus grahami. The sequence continues at coordinate 61,557 of NW_015505286.1, read as the reverse complement.
TCTCTAAAACTTCCAGTATTGATTTTAGTGTGAGTATGCAGCCATAACTTTTATTTTAGACAGTACAGTTTTATTACAGTTTTTCTGATTTGCTAAAACATATTTCTTGAAACCATCACTCATTTTCTCAAAACCTTAAACACAAATCCAAATACTCAAACTAAATTCACGAGAGTATGAATTGATTTAATTTTAGACACAAAACAGAGTGTTTTATTTGACTTAAAATACAGTTTAATTCTTGAATGAATCCGAGTCTTTGAATGAATCGTTTGTATGAGTGGTTCAATGACCCACCCATTTGCTTTGCTCCGGAACAAATCAGCATTTTAAACGAATCAGTTGAGTTGATGACTCAATGACTCATTCATCAACACAATGACTTGCCGCCACCTACTGGTGATGTAACCTTCATAATTCAAGTATCCAATTGTTTCATTTTGTCACTCATTTCATATTTCTGTAGGCTATACAGAATGTTTTTGTTTAAAACATTCATCTCAATCCATAATGCAATTGCTGTGTTAATGCATTTACTGCCGTCTGAGCAACATAATTGTGTAAATACATCTAAATTCAACTTAAGATGCAGCTTCTGTGCCACAGTGCAAAGATGGCTTTGGTTGGTACAGATGTAATACCTATAATGTCATATTTTTCAAATATTGACTAAATTCAGGAATTTAATATTAAAGGTGACAGACATATTTTATAAAGTTAGAAAAATGCCCTTTTCTATAAAAATAGCATGTATTATATACATGTGTAACATGCCATCGGATAATGACAGTATCATATAAACTTCTCTGAAAAAAACTCGAAATAATAATCAAAATGGTAAGATAGCTTTATATTCACACTAAGGGTGCTTTCACACCTGTAGATCGATTGCTTTGTTCCGAAACAGGGATTCAAATTAATACAATGTTGCTTTTTATTCTTGGTGCGGTTCGCTTTCACACTGCAAAGTTTCTAAACGGACCAAATTTGTTAATACAAGTCACGCGAGAGTAAACTGTTGGCTCATTGGTCAAAGTTCCACGGTTTATTTTCCCGGGATTCCACTAGCTGTCACAGCTGTCATCCGTCAAGATGGAACCGACAACAGCTTCGCGGGCTTATTGTTTTTTTTTTGTTTTTTTTTTATGTTAATTTATCATTTTGAGCAGGAGTCCAGGATTCATCGGGAAAACATTTTTAAAATGCACCTACTAGGAAGAAGAGCAATAAGACGGCATTATAAAATGAAAAGGTGTGCTTTTTTATTTTGAATGGCGAAGACGTGCTCACCCACAGACATTCACAGGTTCATTTTGAAGTATTAGCAAAACAATAAAACTAATGCTTTTCACGGAACTTACGTAATTACCCACTATACATTGTGATATAGCCTGGTTCGATGGTCCATTAGATCCGATTGCTTTCTCACTACAACCGAACCGCTCCGGAGTTCATTTTCAATCGAGCCGAGACCACCTCAATCAGGCGATGTCGGACCAATTGTTTTGGTGTGGATCTGGGCGCGATTGCCGTGTTCACATATGCCCAAATGAACCGAGCTAAGGGGGGAAACGCGCCAGGTTCCGAAACAACGGGCCAGGTGTGAAAGCACCCTAAAACCGATACTGGTCTGCGCTTCACTATAATGTAAATGTCACGCAGCTTTGCTACACAGATTTTGATATCTGGGCAGCTAAATAAAATGTGCAGTGCGCTAAAGAAATAGACTAAAAGGGTAATGTGGCTGCAGATCTGAGGTACATACATATTTCTGCAATAAGCACCTAATATTTGCCATATAGAATCTATGCCTACACAGAAGTAAGCCCTGTCTAGGCCTGCCCCAGTATGGTTTGTGTCAAGCCATTTGTTAGTCTGGTTGTTTGATGAGAGGGAGATGAATGCAGGAGTTGCAATAAACGCTTTAACAGCGGAGGACTCTTATTCTGTTGCACAAAACTGAAGACAACATGATGACGGCACCATTTGATGCTTGCTTGACTAATCAGCGGAAAGGGGTGTTTCATTTCCGCCCACACATGGAAATCGAACATTCAAACTGTTCATCCATTTTCTATCCCCGAATATACAAACGTAAAATCAAAGCGATTTCTTGTTTTTTTCGTTTAAAAAAAAAAACGAAAAGAAAAGAAAAACGAAAATGTTTCTGTTTTCAATTTTAAATAAAAAACGAATGAACACCGACCTTATTGCAGTTCTCCACGTTTACTTTTTCTTATTAAGGAACTACAGGGAAATATATGTGGCTCTACATACAGAAGCCATTCATGAACTGCAGTCCAGTTACCCTACTTGTACTATGCAGTATTAGTATCATGCAAATGCGGAGGGAAGGAAACACAAGCTCATGAATATTACATTTGGTGAACTCTGCCCTCCAAATTTGTATCGCATAAAGAGATGTAAACAATAGAAGATCGATTTTGGTCAATATTACCTTCTGGAGCTTATTCACATTGTATGTGTGAAATAGACACTGACACAGACAACACGCGTCATCAGAGAAGCTCTAAAATGTCACGGTTTCGGTCAATAATTTCGACCCTACAAAACTATTTCAGCCAAAACAGGCAATTCTTTTTTTTTCTGTTTTGGCCAAATCTTTTTTGTTGTCAAATTGTTGGTGCATCAATATTAATTCAAATAATTAATACCATAAGGCTTTTGAATAGTTGACTGTGATTGGCTGACGAATGTTCTAAGATGTGCAATTATTTTCCAATTAACGCACAGCTAATGTAGTTCCAGGCCTGTTGGTCGCATTACAGTTTAATATGACTTTGCCAATTTATTTAAGTTATTTCAAAGTCCTTAAAACAACACATGAACCAAAACCCACAAAGACACTGACCAAGCAAAGAAATATGACTCTCTCTCTCTCTCTCTCTCTCTCTCTTGGTGCATGCTGGAAGTTTTGGGAATGTGAGCGTCTCACTGGTGAGAGGAGCGTTTCTGAGGATAGTTTTCTTTACTGTTCTTGTTTCTTCTTCTTTTTTTTGCTAAATGTTTATGTAGGCTATAGTTATAGGGTTTCATTTGAATATTTAAAAATTTTTGAGGAGTAATAGTTGCCAGGTAGATGTTTTTTGGCCTTGTGGCGGAGGACTGGGATGGAGATTTCCTCTCTGTCACTCCGCCATGGAGTCAGGTGCGTGCCTGACGCCGGTGCAACGGTCGAGGACGTGTTCGTGGCGATTGGAGAACAAACAGGATTTGAAAATATTGTATCCGCATCCAAAATGAACAAGGCCATGGTAGTTTTTCTAAAGGATTAAAGTTTTTTGAGTAAACTCATTGTGAGCGGCGTTTGGGTAAGTGGAGCATTTGTTACTGTTTCACCGTTGGTATCACAGTCGACAAGGGTGAACATTTCTAATTGTCCACCATATATACCTAATGCATGCATTGAAAAGGAAGTGCAGAGGTTCGGGAAAATAGTAAGTGCAATGACATTAATTCCACTCGGGTGTAAAAATTAAGCCCTAAAACACATGTTGTCATTTAGCGGTTTATGGTTTTAGAATCGCCGACGCTAGATATCTCGTTTCGGGTTAAACAATGCGAGCACCAATCATTTGAAATGCTTTGAGTGTGGTAATATTGCACAAAAAAATGGAATGCCTGCATTAAACACAAACAGAAGAAAATACCAACAAAACAAATGAAGGTGAACAGGCGGTCGCTGTTGAAGCAGAGAATGTTGATAAAAGTAAAGAAATAGAGACAGATAACAGAACTGACAAAGAGCAGAGTGCAAATAATAAACTTAGTACTCATGAACAAAGTGAATCTACTGAAGATATAGGACAGAAGGAATCGAGTGAAAAGAAATTAGGGAAAAAAAGGGAAAAAAATAACTGTGATGGAGAAAATAAAAGGAAGAATTGTGAAGAGGCAGGGACAAGTGATGTGAAAAAATCTTAATTTGAGAGTTCTGATAATATTGATGTAGACAATGTTGAGAATCAAATTGATAATATATCTCTGTCTCAGCTCTCTGAAAGCACTGACGTGACTGAAGAAATGGCTGATGATGATTGTCTTTCTGAAAGTTCAGATTTTCCCTCCAACTATGATGAAGATCAGTTACATACTGTAAAAGAGATTAACACTTTCCTTGATGTAACCTTTGGAAGAAAAGTAGAAGTTAAGGAATTTTTTCCTTATGTGAAAAAGTTTTTGGCTTCAGTGATCAAGATACAAAAGACGGTCAGTTATGAAGAGTTAAGTAGAAGAAAAAGATTCTGTTTGGAAAAAAATGGTAACAAACTTGAGAAAAGAAAAAGTTCTTGAAAACTCCTTATAGTTTATTTATGAAGGAATCACAAGGGGTGAACTATCTGTCCCTTTTGGTCTTGTCCTCTTTATTTTTCTTTTTTCTGTCTTCTTTTTTCATGGAGAGCTTTAGAATAGGATCCATTAACATTAATTAATGAGGGAAGAACTGGCAGGAAAAGAGCAAGTTTAAATGAATACATACAAAATAAGAGTATTGATGTAACATTTGTACAGGAGACGCATAGTTATGTGAAGAATGAAGTGGAATGCAAAATGGGGTGGAGAAGTGATTTATTTATGAGTCATTGTACAAATGTTAGTGTAGGAAGAGTTGCTATTTTATTTTCAAAGACGATTAATATAACCACTGTGTCTGTCAATGAAATAGAAAGAGGAAGAATTTTGGCTGTTCAAACAATTATAAATGTTTCTACGTTTGTTTTTATTCATATTTATGCACCAAATACTGGTGCAGAAAGGATACACATTTTTAAAAAGTTACATGCGTTTTTAAAACAAAAACTGTGATGAAAATATATGGTTGATTTTGGGGGGTGACTGGAACTGTACAGTAAATTTTACTCTAGATAGAAATGGAGAAGAACCTCATCCCTCTTCTGCCAAAATTTTACATAATGTTATTAGTAATTCTAATTTAGTTGACGCATGGAGACTACAACACTCACTCTATTTGAAAATCTCATGCACTCTTTTTGCAAAACTCTAAACACATTCTCATTCACTTAAACACTTATCACACTGTGATGCATTTGTGCTGAAAAATGCTAAAAGTTAAACAAAAGTTAAACACAACTAAAGCACAGTTGTCATAGTTTACACACAACGATTCAAAATTGTTCACACTTGTTTCTAATGATGTGATCAAACCAACTTTACAAAATACGAGCCAGTTCAGAGTGTACAAGTGGCACAGGTGAATGAATGATGATACGAACAATAGATGGAAACAATCTGAGAAGGAAAAGAGGAAGAGTACATGTAAGAAGTGGAGGATGAGGAGGGAAAGAGCAAGGTTTAGAGAGTGTTATCAAGGCTGGATCTGTCAGACCAGAGGGTTTTTTCTCTTTGTCTAGCAAAAAAGACAACATTACTTGTGATGTGGACAAAGTTCTCAGGCCGGACTCAAGCACAAAGACATGATGCTGAGACAGAATGAATCTCTCATTGACCCTGATTTTACAGTTGCACAACTTACAGTATTTGAGTGTACTGTAACATGCTATTCATTTAGAGTTTTATTTGACCTTTTTGGCCTTTACAGTTGGACTGCAGTATTTTTGCAGTATCCAAGTGCTGAATATATACAAACATTCAGTACTATTCATTATTCAGCACAATACCATTCTTGCAGTACATACAGTAGGCCTATACAATATATTCACCTTACTCAGTTGCAATTACTATAATGTTTTATGTGTGTGTGATCTGAGAGCATTGTTTGATTTTGAGTGCAAGTGAAATGGTTTTGCAGTGATTGTTTGATTTTGATAGACTAAAGTCACGAAACCTCTGACTCTTCCGAGTATTTGGATTTGTGTTTAAGGTTTTGAGAAATGTGTTTTTGCAATTCAGAAAAACTAATAAGATTAAAAGTAATAGAATTTTAAAGTCTACAATTTGTCCAAATGGGTTCTCTGATCATCATTTATGTATAATTGAAATAAATGTAAGGAAGTCACAAAGTCATAGCTATTATTGGCACTTTAACGTGAAATTTATTACAAGATGTGCTTTTTTTTTGTGAAAAATGTTGTGTGAGTGTAAAAAACAAAAAAATAAATATGATGATATTGTTCAGTAGTGGGATATAGGTAAAGCACAAATTAGAATATTTTGTCAATTATACTGTATATATATATATAAACACAAATGGTGGGATCAAAGTTACGAAGCTGAAAGTTCAATGCAAACGGAGATATCGTCTTTTAAAATTCTGACAATTTAGTGCCTTCAAAAATGGCTGGAAGGGACTACAACAAGTTACTTCCCGGGTTTGTGATGTAACAAACCCAGATAAACCCCTCCCTCGGGAAAAGGCAGCAAAGGGGGCGAGGCCATGCTGCGCTGCTTTAGAGACGAGGAAGAGAAAACTAGAGGTGCATGTAAAAATCTTTTCATATATGAATTGCGTAAATATGATGATATTGTTCAGTAGTGGGATATAGGTAAAGCACAAATTAGAATATTTTGTCAAAATTATACTGTATATATATATAACACAAATGGTGGGATCAAAGTTACGAAGCTGAAAGTTCAATGCAAACGGAGATATCGTCTTTTAAAATTCTGACAATTTAGTGCCTTCAAAAATGGCTGGAAGGGACTACAACAAGTTACTTCCCGGGTTTGTGATGTAACAAACCCAGATAAACCCCTCCCTCGGGAAAAGGCAGCAAAGGGGGCGAGGCCATGCTGCGCTGCTTTAGAGAAGAGGAAGAGAAAACTAGAGGTGCATGTAAAAATCTTTTCATATATGAATTGCGATTCTGTCTTCTAACGATTCTAATGGATTCACAAGTTTCAAAATCAATGTTCTAAAGCAGCGGTTCGTAATACTGTTCCTCGCATCCCCCTGCCCTGCACACGCTCTGCATCTCTCTCTCTCTCTTGCTGCTAGTAAGATACAATCTTGTTTTTCACCTAATAAATATTGAAGTTGTGATTTCTTGTTTAACATGTTGAAGTCAGGGTAAAGTATTTAAAATTTGGGATAAAATTTATTTCTAATGTCTTGATAGTTAGGGCAGCTAGTGAGGAAGTGCTGCTCTGTCTCTACTTCTCCATAATCTTGTTTTTCACCTAATAAATATTGAAGTTGTGATTTCTTGTTTAACATGAAGTCAGGGTAAAGTATTTAAAATTTGGGATAAAATTTATTTCTAATGTCTTGATAGTTAGGGCAGCTAGTGAGGAAGTGCTGCTCTGTCTCTACTTCTCCATGATTACAGTAAGGGCAGATACGGCTCTCTTTGGGCAGCCAGTGCTGTCGATATCTGCCCGTCTCTATAGTCAGAGTATGACTGCTCAGTCTGTACCTCGTCATTTGTCCTCTTAATTTACAGTCTTTCACTGTACTCAGATAATCTGCAGTTGTGTAATCTCTATTTAGGGCCAAATAACATTCAAGTTTACTTTGTTTTTCTGTTGTTTCAGTCCAATAAGTTAGATAATTTTCTTTTTGTGCTTTTATAATTTGGTTGGGCCGAATTTTGTGGATGAATATTTCAGTGTCCTGATGCTGGTTGTTGTTAGTCATGTTAGTTTATTTTTGCAGCTTCAGGACAATCTGAATCAGGGGACTTTTTTCAGGGTTCACTTCATGGATTTTAAGGGCCTTAAAATGGTAAAAGTTGGGGTCACTCATTTTTAGGTGTTTCCAAAATTTGATGGCTCTTTTCTCAATGCGCATTAGTAGAGGGTATTGGCCTAATTCTGCCCTGCATGCGTTGTTCGGTGTGCGCCTCTGTACTCTGAGGATACTCTTACAGAACACAGCATGCAGGGCTTCAATCGGATTTTTCAAATTCGTGATTTAGGAGAGGACCCCACACTTCACTGCCATATAATGCAATAGGTTCTATGACTGATTGGAATATTTTGAGCCAGATTCTAATTGGTATTTCAATTTGGATAGATTTTTTTGATGGCATAAAAGGCCCTTCTTGCTTTCTCTTTCAGTTCATTCACAGCCAAATTTAGCTTACCAGTTGCACTTATTTTCAGCCCGAGGTATGTGAAGTTTTTGGTATCTTCAATTTTGGTCATACCAAGGGTGAAGTTGTGTCTCTTTCCCTGACATCTGGGTCTTTTCTGGAATGTTAGTACTTTAGTTTTGTTAGGATTAATAGTAAGGGCCCAGGTCTGATAGAACTTGTGCAGGATGTCTAGGTTCTGCTGTAGACCCTCTTCTGTTGGAGACATCATTATAGTATGGAGATTCAGAGGGAGGAATATAGAGAGCGCATAAGAAAACATCTTCAGTGGTTTGGGTAAGGTGCTTGTTGATTTTGAGCCAGATATGTGATTATTCTTTTTTAATTGTTTGGATGTATTTGTCAATTTCTTGTTTGTGCCAGATTATGATGCCCCCTGAATCTCTTCCACATGTGATTTTTTCATGTTTTCTAGAGGATACAAATATTTCACAGTATCCTGGGGGACAAAGAGTGACTTCATCAGTTTTGCACAATGTTTCCTGTAATATTATTGTGTCCATGTCTGATATGTTTTTTTTCTAAAATCTGAGGTTTGGGTTTTGGAACCAAAACTTGCATGAACCTTGTATGTTCCACATTGTAATAATGAATGATCTCATTTAGTCAACAAATGTAAAAATTCAACAATCTTAATATTGCTCTAGAGCAGCAGTGGCGAACTCCGTGTCCTGGAGAGCCGCAGCCCTGCAGAGTACAGCTCCAACCCTAATTAAAACTCACCTGCCTGTAGCTTTCTAATAACCCTTCAGACCTTGATTAGCTTGTTCAGGTGTGTTAGATTAGGGTTGAAGCAAAACTCTGCAGGGCTGCAGCTCTCCAGGACCGACGTTCGCCACCCCTGCTCTAGAGTGATGCAAACCCAAGTCCAACACAGTATCAAGGATCAAAGAGTACATGTGTAAACATAGATCTAAATTTTTTAAAATATATACATATATTGTGTGTATGTCTTTTACTCACTACTACTGTTCCAGCCGTGTGCGTATAAGTCTGAGCAGGTCCTTAATCTCTACTAGGTTAGTGTGGTTTGGCCCTTTTAGGGCTGCGGCATAACTCCTCTGCTCTTGCTGTTCAGGCCGGTGGGGGTGTGGACCAGGCTGCTCCTCTGCTGAGATGCTGTTGTTCCTCGCTGGAGCTGGTCTGGGTCTTTTGTGGTTGTGCTGATGTTGGTCCCAGGAGAGAGGGCCCTGTGGTGCAAGGTACTGTTGCTGGGGTCTCAGCTGCTCGGTGTAGGCTGATGGTAGTAGAGAGCAGGCTGTGGAGGTTGAGGTCGAAGTACAGGTTCAGGTTGAGGTCCAGGTCGAGGTACAGGTCCAGGGTGGTGGGGTGGGGGCATAGTGGCTTGGTCATAGGGTGCAGGCCTGTGGGTAGGGTTTGTACAGTACTGCTCAGCCGAGCCTGGAGAGGTGATGTTCTGTGGTGCTGTTGGGGGAAAGCGTCTCACTGACTGAAGGGTAGTGGCTGCTCTGGCGCTCTTTGGGGGGTTGCCAGGGGTTCGGCCCAGGGTCACGTCTTTAAGGGTTTTGGCAAACATACAAACACTGTCTTTACGGAGGTGGACATGGTCGTAGAGGTGGCCGAGGTCCAGTGTAGGATGATGTGCCAGGTGAACATTTGGCATTCCAGCACATCTATGTGAGATGTCTGTTTACTCTTTGTATGGTGCGAGGATGGAAGTCTGATCTGGGCAGGATGGTGGAGATAACTACTTTTGAAGTTGGAAAGGTTTGTGTTGCTTTTATGGCCACCCGTGTCACACTCTCTCATTCAGCTCAGCTCCAACAATGAACTGTTCCAATTATACACTTATTTTCACATAGCTATGAGAAACGTTAAACATGGTCATTGTGCGTGCAGTTGCCGTACTGTATTAAAGCTTTAATCAGGATAAAACCATATATTAAGCAGTAGCATTTACAAATAACAGCATATCTAAAAGTATGAGACAACAACAAACAAAAAACATCAGTGTCTTCAGATGTGGTAACCATGGTATAAGCAAAATAATTGACCACAGGCAGTCAAAATATTAAAAAATAATGCACACCAAAGTGTAATGTCAGTCTGTGCCATGTAAATTATTTTTCGATGATTCAACGGCCTGTTGTCAGTTATTCCTTATTATTTGAACTTTAGAGTTTTAAGCTCGTCTTTTGCAATATTTGTCTACTAGCCACGTTTGACACACTTACAATGTGTTAAGTGATCACAATTTCTGCTTCTTGATTGATTGTCAACATAATTGTTTGCGATATTTGCCTGCTGGTTATTTATCCTGAAAATGTTTTATTTTAATTTGCAATTTACCTTGTCTTGCATTGGTAACAAGCCTCCACAAGATTCCATGGTGTTAGTTGCTAGATGTCAAGAGTTTAAATCCCCCAATCAGAGCTTTTCTCTTAAATCAATACATTTTATGCCCAGTGGTTTACTTATTTTTCCCAACCTGGCAACCATGCGCAATCAAACTGTCAATCAAGCTTAAGCTCATTTACTTCTTACACAAGAAGCTAATAAGAAATAGTAGATGGATTTGGAATCTCACAAAGGTTCAGCATCCACAACTTAAAGCTGTGTGTTGTCAGTCAGCAACCGGCCCTTCTTACAAGACTAAGATGAGCAGCCCCTCTCCTGGGGCACACTAACGACAGCATTTGAAATGCCATGGTGCCTCTCTAATGAATTAGATTAATGTGGTCACCCGTCCATTTTACTTTTACTTTTAATTAGTGCATAATTTACTAAACAGGAAATGGAACTGTGATGTTAATCAGGCTATAGATTTTCTGTCTGCAGCATGAAGATATGTGTGCCCTGAGGGAAGTCAGCATGCTCAACAGCCATCTAAGAGACAATAACGTTTTTTTCTTCTTCTAGGAATAGAGGATTATTGTTGCGGCTCTTAGCATATTTACACTGCAAATTGTTTGTATTGAGTCAAAGTGTATTTCTGCCACTGTGCTTGGTGAAATCTTGATCATGGAAAGCGTCCAAAACAATCATGTTTTTCTTAATTTTTCTTATTTGCTAGCTGTCACAAATGTCAGAATACTTGAGCAGTCTACTGTGGTTTCTTTTCTTTTTATACATGTTTAGCCCTTTTTATATATGATTATATGAGGCATAAAACCCTGTTTAAGATGATGTCTGTCATATTTCATTTATATATGGGCGTTTCTTCAACTAGGTGCACTTTTATCCTTGTGAAGTTGAATAAAAAAAACTTGTTCAAAAGTTTCCAAGTGACTGCTGCAGAACGCATGAGAGAGAGAGACGAGGCAGCGCATTTCACGCGTCTCATAAGTCAGTAGGAATGTACCGAACGTGGCACTTGCGGGAGTTCAAGTACACACCAAATTTCAGGCCGTGTAGATAGGCAAGCATATATACAAATCATTTAGTAAGCAGAAATCCGAAATTTACCTTAACATATTAAGTTAGAGGAAGATGCGATTGAATTGATGCTTGAAAAATGCGCTTCCAGCAGCCATGATAAACAGTTGGCGGTTAAAGTTTTCTATGCACAATTTGATTTGACGAAAGTCACGAGACCTATTACTCTCTATCCAATCACGTTGATGGATAAATTTATTTTTATTAAAATAAGCATGTATCGACCACAAACAGGAAAATAGCGGAGTAAAAGTACCGATACATCACTTAAAATGTACTCAAGTAAAAGTACACAATTTTTAAACTACTCAAAAAAGTACAATTACTGATAAAAACTACTTACTGTAACGTGAGTAGGCTATTTGTAATTCGTTACTTCACACCCCATGGCGAAGTTGCTGGATATTGGCAGGAACTGGAACACGCTGTCGTAGATGCCGAACCAGAGCATCCCAAACATGTTCAATGGGGGACATGTCCGGTGAGTATGCTGGCCATGCAAGAACTGGGATGTTTTCAGCTTTCAGGAATTGTGTACAGATCCTTGCAACATGGGGCCGTGCATTATCATGCTGCAACATGAGGTGATGGTCATGGATGAATGGCACAACAATGGGCCTCAGGATCTCGTCACGGTATCTTTGTGCATTCAAAATGCCATCAATAAGACGGTTTCTGACAGTTTGTTTAGAAATTCTTTGGTTATGCAAACCGATTGTTGCAGCAGCTGTCCGGGTGGCTGGTCTCAGACGATCTTGGAGGTGAAGATGCTGGATGTGGAGGTCCTGGGCTGGTGTGGTTACACGTTGTCTGCGGTTGTGAGGCCGGTTGAATGTACTGCCAAATTCTCTGAAACGCCTTTGGAGATGGCTTATGGTAGAGAAATGAACATTCAATTCACGGGCAACAGTCAGCATGCCAATTGCACGCTCCCTCAATACTTGCGACATCTGTAAAATTAAAATAACAAATACAAATAATACAAATCAAACGACAGTAGTTTATCAATAATCCTAAAAAATAACATTGTCAAACATACACACAACTTACTTACACATAGTAAGGAATGGTTATAAAAACTGAAACAGATGTGAAACTAGTAGTAGGAAAGAGGATAAATAAAAAGCGATACTTATCCTTTGCCGGTGTCCCTGCCCGGTGTAGTCGCACGGTAGAGTCGATGGTCTTTACACTCTTCGGTCGCACGGTAGAGTCGATGGTCTTTACACTCTTCGGTCGCACGGTAGAGTCGATGGTCTTTACACTCTTCGGTCGCACGGTAGAGTCAGAATCAGAATCAGAATGAGTTTTTATTGCCATATTATCGCAGACGATGCTGTATCACACACCCCAGACTCGAATTGAGTGGAAAAGGAATCATCCGTGGTTGTGCGCGCACTTGTTTGCACATGAGCATGAGTCTAACTTGCTTTCCTGCAGTCCGTGTTCTTCTGACTTCTGACTATTTTGTAGTAAGTAATGAATATGCTTCGGGGAAATGTATCGGAGTAAAAGTATACAATTTAATTAGGAAATGTAGAGGAGTAAAAGTAAAAGTTGGCTGAAATATAAAAACTCAAGTAAAGTACAGATACTCCCAAAAATACTTAAGTACTGTAACAAATTATTATTACTTTGTTACATTACACCACTCCTTTTGTTGTTATATTGCTGTTGCTAACATTTTATATAAGCCGCAAGAACTGTGGCACTATGTTACAGTGCTTTTACCAGATTTAAGGAGGTTTCAGGCATTCACATTTACATAATTTGCTTTATTACATTATTGGCATACAGTAATAGTACATATCTTAAACATCCTGTTGGATCTTGATCTGTTTGTCTATGTTTTGCAGTTGCACTGGGGCGAAACCAGCCCCTGAAGAGAGAGAAGCCCAAATGGAAGAGCGACTACCCAATGACTGATGGGCAGCTGCGCAGCAAGCGTGATGAATTCTGGGATACCGCACCGGCTTTTGAAGGCCGCAAGGAAATTTGGGATGCACTTAAGGCAGCTGCCCAGGCCTTTGAGAGCAATGACCATGAACTTGCTCAAGCCATAATTGATGGCGCCAGCATAACATTACCACACGGTAAGAGGCGCATGTCACAGATGCTGGTAGACCAGCGTGCTTTGTAGCATATTAATAATGGTTTCTCATTCTGTATTTAGCTGTTTTTTTTATTTTAAATCGTCTTCCAACGTTTGTGAAAATACGTTTTCTTTTTTATTTCTATTTTTCTGTCTTAGTTTCCCTTCCCTTTTTTGTGGCTTGCTTAGTTGGGGACAAAGAGTCGAAAAATAAAGCAGATCTTGCCGTTTTTAAGGCATTTATGTAGGCAGAAACACTATCCTTCCACAATTTGAAAAACCTGTAGTTTTGTTTTCTTCCAAATACACTCCATTTTCTGGGCTGTTCTCTTTAGGGCGTGAGTGTGCTTGTTATGTCACTGCATCGGATTGTTTTCCTTAAAGGGATAGTTCTCCCAAAAATGAAAATGTGCTGTTAATTTACTCACCCTCAAGCCATCCTAGATGTCAAGAAAATATTTACTTGAAATCATGGTCCTTAGTGATTCATAAAATGCAAGTCAGCAGTTACCTGTCACGGACCAGGTGTGTGGAGGCAGGCAGGATGACGAGGACGACAAGGATACAAAATAAGTATATTTAATGTAGCGACAACAAGGCAGAGACAGACACACACTCGGGGTAACATTCACAATAACCGACAACACTAGAATACTCATGCTGTTATGTAATGTAAATGCAATTATGTTATTAAAGCCCTGAATAATGATGTGAAATGTGGGTGTTTTACATGTCTAAAGCATTTAAAGTAAATAAACTAGTCTTCATCAGCTCACCTTTTTTCATAAATAATGAGAAACCATTAAAACTTTAATTTTGCTCCTTCATTCAAGTGTTAGGTTCACGCATGCGCATATCACCGGCTCATCAGTCTTTGGTCGGTGTTGGAACTATTTCCTTAGTTCAGTGTACTGTTGGAGGAACTGGAGCGCTGAATGAGTTGTCAAAAAACAGCATTACAGGATGATATATGCCAGAATTGGTTCATTTTGAGTCAAAGTGCCTGTCAGGCATACGAAAGTGAGTTTTGATTAAGTAACATGTATATCTGTGCTGCTTGAGCTCCAAACTGTTTCAGATGGTTAAGTCCAATCTTAAAAAGAACTGGTTCAAAAGAATGATTAATTTGCGAAACGGACATCTCTCTGGACTGTTTGACTGAGGATATGGATTACAGGTGGTAATGTCATAAATAATGTTTAGTTTCTTGCACAAACTAATCGTTTTGCTTCATAAGACCTCAATATATCTTCAGATACCAAGGGTATTTTATGTTCCTTGATGTGCTTTTTTTTTCTCAAAAAATGTGCAGCCGCTGACTTGCATTTTATGAATCAACCAAGGACCAAGGTTTCAGCTTGTAATCTTTTTTACTGTTCTATTCAGAAACAAAGTCATCTACATCTTGGATGGACTGAGGTCGAGTAAATTAACAGCAAATTTTCATTTTTGGGTGAACTATCCCTTTAATCTTCTTTAAGCACAAAGGAGCAACCACGTGTAAAGTGCTAGAAAAGAGAGTCAATAGTTTCTGTGGAAACATCAAATTATTTTTAGCTATCTGGTATGCTGAGGAGTTGAGATGAGTGAGGAAGATAGTTTAGTTCTAGTCTTTAATGGTAGAAGTGATAGTTCAACCATATTTGTAACAAGGAGTTGAGTTTGCAGCTTTAGTTAAATGGACTTTACACAAAACTACATAATGATCTGAAATGTCATCACACTGCTGCAGAATTTCAGCACCATCAACATCGATTCTATGTATCAAAAATAAATCTAGAGTTTGATTCCAACAATGAGTGGACCCTGGCACGTGTCATCTAACTCCAGTAGTGTCAGGGTTTTGGGTAGAGGATGGAGCGAGGACTCAGTACTGCAGAAGAATGGGCTTTATTTTAAAATAAAACTAAACAAAACAACAAAAACTACCCCGAGGGGGAAAAACAGGCTGGCAAGGCAAGGCAAGGCAAGGCAAGGCAGGATCTGGACACATCCAGGGATTGACGATGACGAACTCACGCACGACTGCAAACACAAGGAGAATAAATGGAGCGCAAATGAGGAGGGTAATGAGGGATCACATGTGGGACAAATTAACTAATAATCAGGTAACAAGATGGGAGGGGTCAAGACAATTGACATGAGCACATGGCACACCGAATCAAAGACAAAAAGCCATGTGCTCACACAAAACAAAACACAAGCACATGGCCAGCAAAACAAATCACAAGCCATGTGCTAGAACAAGAGACACGAACACGCAGCTAATGAGAAAACTCATAAGCCGCGTGTTCACACAAGACAACAAGAAAAGCACGCGGCTGAACACAAACCGCGTGCTTCACAAAACACAACACACGTGGACAGAAGAGCGCACGGCCGAGCGAACTCGAGACCGCACGCCCCCCCAACAGACAGAACATGGAGCGCGAGTGTCCGGACCCCGACACGAAACCGAAACTCAAGACATGAGTGCCGGGATCTGAACACCACGCTCCAACATGAAACAGTACACGCAGACGAGAGCGCACGGCTCGAGCACACTCGAAGCCGCACGCTCACATGAAAACAATGACATGACGCGAGTGTCAGGGCTCTGTCACAAAACCATGAATTACACTAGACCGAAGTGACAGAACCCTGACAAGTAGAGTTTAGAATCTCTATAAATGCCAATTCCAATGTGTCTTTTCCATTATCTACATGGATATTAAAATCACCAACAATCAAGACTTTTTGTCTGCAGCCAGTATGAAGCCAGCCAAAAATGAAAATTTGCTGTTAATTTACTCACCCTCAAGCCATCCAAGATGTGACTTCTTTTCTTGAGTAGAACAGTCAAGAAAAATTTTACTTGAAATCATGGTCCTTAGTGATTCATAAAATGCAAGTCAGCAGCTACTGTTTTAGATACTGTTAAAGAAACACAAAATTAACTGATATATATATATTGCCAATGTATTGAGGTATTATGAAGCGAAACAATCAGTCTGTGCGAGAAACTGAATATTATTTACATCATTACCTATAATCCATAGCCTCAGGCAATGGGAAAATCTGATTATTTTCCGTAAACTGTTTTTTTTCAGACAGTTAATTTCAATGAACTGGTTCAGTTCACAAGATCGTTTATGTAATCATGCAATTATGTAATGTAAATGCAATTATATTATTAAAGCACCGAATAATGATGTGAAATGCATTACTTTAAATGTCTAAAGCATTTAAAGTAAAAAAACTTGTCTTCATCAGCTCGATCAATCACACTTCTGAGCAGTGTTTCGGAACATCTGCGCTTCGGGGTCTTGACACCGTGTCGAAACATCAGTTTCGCGTCAGCCATCCCTAGTTCCTTGTTGCCGTGCCTTGCCTAGTTTTGACCCTGGACTGTTTCCTTATATCTGATTGTTTGCTGTAGTGGTGGGCAGAGCGAGGCTTCATGAAACACTGAAAGAGTCTAAGCAAATGTGCTGAGGCTTCGAAACAATTCGACACCCGTCTCTACGGTGACACCTAGTGGTCATTTTCATGTATTGCTCTGAAACAGTATTGACATTGACAAAAACAGTATTGTTGTGCTTGTCATTCCACCATGTGGGTTGGGGGAGTGGTTAGTGTGCATGATTGGCATGTTGTCAGAACCTGTCACTTTAGGTTCGAATCCCGGGTGAAGCGTGTATATAATTATAAAAAAATATTTGAAAGTTGTGTTTTTATTGTTCTGTTCTTGTAATGTGTTGTAACATCTCTCTGACAACTGAATGAACTCTTTGTGAATGTTATTTTGGTCATGAAAAAATTAACATTAATAAAAGACATCAAGCCACAACGCCTGGCATTTTTTACATATAAAGATTTTTATTTAAATATATAAATTGTTCTGCTGCATTAACTCCACTTTTATACTTTGCGGGAGTTAGGTTAAGACAGATGTGCGATTGTGTGGTTGGTTCCCGACCCTGTTGATCAAAAGCAGATTCGGGTCTCGAAACACTTGTGAAACATCCCGATGCTTTGATTTGCCTTAGTCATGGTGTGTCACAGACATGGGTGTTTCGAATCACACTTCGGAGCAGTGTTTCGAAACATCTGTGCTTCGGGATCTCGACACCGTGTTGAAATGTCAGTTTCACGTCAGCCATCCCTAGTTTGCTGCCTGCCCTGATCTTCGCCTGTTTATTGGAGTACTCTTTTGTCTCTTCCTGGATTATACTTGTTAGCTGTTGTTTGACTCTGCCTGTTTTTACCACTCTTTTGAATAAAACCTGCACTTGGATACACCAACCCCGTTGTCACATTCTCCAACATTACAACCATATTCAGAATTTTTGTTTTGATCACTAGATGTGAGATTTGGTGTCACTGATGTCAAACTGGATGTCTTGACATGCCCAATTTGAATATGCATATATTTGATTTGAGAGCTAAAAAATTAGAGCTTCATTCCTTTTAATTTGTGATCTAAAACATGATAACATAGTTGGCAGGGGTGTGCAATATTGCAGTGTTAATTTTGTCAACGAAGACGACAAAAAAAAATAATTTCATTAACGAACATTTTTTCTGTAACTAAGACGAGACATTGACGAGCTAAAACTAATATCTGATGATAAAAACTATGACAAAATTTAAAGCTATTAAAGCAGCGAATGATTTTTCTTTTGCTCTTTTTGAATAACATTTATATAAGAAATGCACGGATCCGTTATACTGATGTACATCTGATATTTCCTTTACTGTTTACATTCACTTAAAACAACCGACTGTGCTTACAAGGATACTTGTCAAGACAGTCATAGGTATTCACCTGCTGTCTGAGAAGGCTATCTGTTTGTGCACTTCAGATGTGTGCGCGGTGCCCCTGGTATAGCGTGCGTAATTATACTGAAACATAAATATATAACCAGTTTACCTGATTCAATGGGATGGCTGAGCCTGTTTCTGAGATAACAACGTGTCAATCCGTGGTTGAATTAACTGATGCTCGCGCCCCCCTTGACAGGTACTGGTTGAAAACTTTTGCTATAGGCTACTGTCTTGTCCTTCAAAATGTGCGTCCCTGTCATTGGATTGCAACTGGATAAGGGGCATTTGCATATCTAGTCTCAGTATGGCAGGCGCAGTGGATGGATAGGCTACAAAAATGCAAACTAGCAATCTGAAAATGGCCTCCACACCCGAAGGGGTAGGGATAAGGTGACCAGACGTCCTGTTTTTCCCGGGAGTCACAATTCGTTGTCGGTTAACTTAAAGTTAGTGAAGGTGGGATAGGCAGAATCGCGCTGATAGAAGTGCTCTGTCTCGAGCATGCTCCACTTATTCAGTTCTCATATACAGCGAGCGATCAGTTCTCAGTGCTCAAATACACACACAGCAGTCCAAATGTCTATCGTGTAGAGTATCTCACATAAATACAGTCGGTTATGGATTAAGTGAACGTAAACAGGTGGGTGAAAACTGAACGTGTGTCAGAATTACATGCATGCCTTCAGTCTTAAAGGGACAGCATTCCTAATTAAGTACCTATCCGTGTCATTAATGTTAACCAACAAAAGATGTTAAATAAATGTTAAGTAAACCTCCTGTATCTGGAAAATGAGTTTAATTTGTATCTCTTTTGTATTTGTCTTATTGTCTTATTCAGCTTCTTTTTCAAAAATTATAAATTATATACATTATATATGTTATATATGAACAACTATAATTTTTATAAGTTGCTCCCTTTTCACTAGCTAAAGGGATAGTTCACCCAAAAATGAAAATTGTCATAATTTATTCAAGTTTTTCCAAATTCAATCCTTGATTCAAATTTCTCATAAGCTTAATTGATTTGGTCTAAAGAGAGAATAATTAATGACTATTTTTGTTCGAAGACTACATATAAAATAGCTACAAAAATAAATGTTGGTAACTGCAGTTTGACTAAAAGTAATGACTAAGAATAATGACTAAAAGTTGACAAAAATGCATTGACTTTTCGTCGACTAAAACTAGACTAAAACTATGAAAGACTCAAATTACTAAAATGTGACTAAGACTATTAATCATTTTCGTCTCAAGATAAAGACTAAGACTAAATAAAAAATGCCTGTCAAAATTAACACTGCAATATTGACAAAAAATAATAATATTTAATGATTAAAAAAAACAAATAACAATAATAACAATATTTAGCTGAGTGTGTTTTTGTGCTGGTACCTTGGCTGACTTAGGCCTGTCGTGGACAAATTACTCTTGACGTTTTATCATATTCTTTACATTGTGTTCGGTGGTTAGTCCATGACAGAAATGAACTTTTCCACTTTTCCAACCTTAAACTGACTTCCAGGGGATTTTTACCTTTATAATGGCATTTTTTGAAATCTCTATTATATGTAAACATCACCTTTATATGAAATTCTTACATAGTCCAGGTGATATGTGCAAAATTTGAGGTGATATGTTCACTTTTTCATAAAAGCATGAAACTTGGTACAATTGTACAGGTTAGGGCCCTGAACATTTTCAGAAATGGAGCCATTGCAAAAACACCTCGTGGTTGCCACGGCGACCATTTTACTTTCTGCCATAACCAAATTATGTATTTTGTGTGATATCTCCTGAACCAAATGTGATAACAAAAGGTTATGTCTACCCCTATGTTTTAATGGCCAAGGATTACAATGAGACCATATACAGCAACATAAACTGTTCAGGTGAAGAGTTAATGGTGAAATCAGCAATGTGAGAAGGAAATCAGAGTATCTGAGCATCACAGTATCACAGAATTTACAAAAGTCCATATTATGGCTATTAATTTTTTTCTTTCTTTGATAATTAACTAATATTTTATTCAATAGTACAATAAAAGGTTGTTTTAATTAATTAATTATTAATTCGTTACATTTATATAGTGCCTTTCAGGGTACTCAAAGTGCTTTACATGGAAGGGGGAATCTCCTCAATCTCCACCAATGTGCAGCATCCACCTTGATGATGCGACAGCAGCCATATTGCGCCAGAACGCCCACCACACACACACCAGCTAACTAATATTTTATTCAATAGTACAATAAAAGATTGTTTTCAAGAATACAATAATTTATTTCAGAGATATTAAAAAAAAAAATCATCTCAAGTAAGTGTATTTTTTTCTTCCGAGGTGTTTCTGATAAATTTGGGACACAGCTGGATCTTCAAATGGGACTTGAATAGGCCATGGAGGGATATATAAAAGTTATTAAAATAAAAATGTAAAAATACAGATCACAATGCAAATAGGAGAATTATGTTACGGTCGTCAAGATCGCAATGACAACATCCCGGATCAACACTGTTCATGTACCGCAGAGTTAGATTAAATTAATTTACATTTAACCAGATTAATATGGAGAGGCACTCTAATATAGACCTTCGTTTATGTGTTTTTGACTTACGGTACAAGACGTGAGAACAGTTCGCTATTTAGGTTTGTACGTTAGCATGGACTCACTAACTTTAACGCTAACGTTACCTAGTTTTAGCCAGAGATACCTTGCTGAAGACATTAACGTTCTGCTTAAGCAGATGAAAAGTGTAACTTAATGAGAGTATGACAACCAGAACGTTTTTGTCTTCATTGTGATTGGGGTTGAATGCTTAGGGACATTTTGCTCTGTTTTGGTTGGATTTAGGAAATGGAATAAAATAAATTGCATTGCCTATCCTCTCAGGATAACTGGAATTAGTGTTACAAGAACCCTAGGCACATTGTTTTTCCATTTTTGTAGCATAAACACCATTAAACCGATGCAAGCATCGGATCTTCCAGTGTTTGTCTATGGTGCTGAAACCTAAAGATGTCCGAGTTCCGCTCCCCGTGCAACTGATACTCGACTGCCATTGGCTCATCTGCGTTTAAAGGGGAGGGGCTTACCGATAGGTCAATTGTATCACAGACAACATTTGGTAAAACCTCTAGACATCTCTGCTCATTTCTTTATTACATTTAACCTGCATATTACTACCTGTGTGCTATCAATTCCTCTACCAGTTACTTTTAGGCAAAACCTACGCTCCCTTTCATCCTTCCATCTTTCCTCTGTAGTGTCGTCCTCTCTTCCCTCACCGACCCATTTCTTATCTCTGGATGTAAATACAGCAACTGACACTTTATGATCTACTTTAACTTCTTGTCAAGACCATAGACTGTAAAAAAAGATGGATGACGCACCTTCAATCTCTTCCATTGAAGGAAATTGAAGCCGCCATTGTCCCAACAGGGCGCGGCCATATTGTGCTGATTTGGGACCGGAGTCTGCGCAGTAGCAAGCAAAGTGGAGCCGCGTCCCGCCCACACTCCCGCAGAGTCGATTGCAAGCACACGCCCCTGACCCCGTTTTAATTAGCCTGACTGCTCCAATTTTTATCTGCTGAGAGGATTGTTAAAATAAGGTAAATACAACTCCAATATCCTCCTAAAGATCCCGAAAAAGTCCGTTGGCACCTCAGTTCACTCAGAGAAGCTGTCAATCATGACGTCACACTCTTTATAGCATCACTTAACTAACTAAAACCAAAATTATTTAAAAAACGAACACTTGAACTTACCTCAGCTTACAGAGATAGGTTTACACGGTTCTTTTGCTCTCTTTGAGTATTTGTGGTCAAGTTTGTGTGAAGAGCAGTACCACTTTGAATCTTGAGGGTTTGTCAGTTAGTTTTTTTTTCACCTTACTGGAATTGAATCACATTGCTCCCATACCATACAGATTGAGAACTTGGATATTTGATATTATAGAGTGCCGTGAATGTGTCTAACTTGAACGGCAGTCTTGCAGCACCGTTGGGCCTCTTTACTGTAACTGCTGAGCTCATCTTATATCTCTATCTCAGATAGTGTAAATAAAGATCAACATAACCCACGTTTATACTTGGAGGATCAAGTGCAGCTTTTTGTATTTTAGGAAATATAAGTAAAATTAACATGTTATACCTGTTTTTATACTAAAACAAAAAAACAAATATCACAAAGTTAAATCCAACACGGTGTCCTAATTAGCTATGAGAATAAAGGGAACATAGGAAAAAATATCCTGATTACTTTAAATGGGCCTCATTCATGAAATAGATTTCAATATTAAACAATTTCAATAAAAATGTAAACCGACCCAAAAGAGTCAGATTCAGATCAATTATATTATCATTAATTTATTTTTAATTGAAATAAAGGTAAAATAAAATATAAATATTATAATTAAAAACTTTTTTTAAAAATTAGAAATTTTGCCTTGAACTGAAGTTGAAGCATTAACATTACTAAGTAAATTAAAACTTAAACTGAAATAAAAATAAACTAAACTTAAATAGCAATATGTAAACAAAAAACTAATAAAAAATAATGAAAGGGGATAAAACAAAAATAAACACTAATTTAAAATATTAATGAAAAACTACAACAGTATATAAATAATTCTGAATTAACACTGAATCAGACAACACTGTATGTTTTAAAGGGTTAATGAACTGCATTTTTTGAATTATTTTATAATATTCTCTGAGGTCCACTTATAATGCTCGCAAGATTTTTTACATAAAAAACATCATAATATAGAAGTAATAGGCTATTTTCTGTCCTGTTTTTGACCCTCTCTGCAGAACAGTCTGTTTTTATAGGAGGAGCATTCAAGAATCAGAAGTAAATGCCCACAGCTATGATTGGCTAACAGTTTTGCATATTAAAATAATAGATGGATGCTGCTGTGATGTACTCTGAAAACAACATGGATCATTTGGGTTAAAAACATAAATATTAGGTATAAATCAAACGATCTGGAACAGACAATGCAACACATTTACTCACACTTATGTGTTGTGACATTACTGTTGGATCCAATATAGTCAGACTCAGCACTACATCATCTTTTACTTGCAGTCTCTCTGAAAAGCCTGCGTCGAACTGTCTTGTTAAAAAATGAATCTGCAGTAAAGTAAAGCAGCGCTGCTTCTGACATGAAAGAGAAATGGATTTCCGATGCAATGCAACAACGCTTGAGTCCGATATAGATACTGTGTTAGGATCACAATGAAGGCAATTCAAAGACTTATGGAGCTTTTCCACTGCGTGGTACGACTCGGCTCGGCACGGCTCAGTACGGTATGGTACGGCACGGTTCGGCTCGGCACGGTTTGCGTTTCCACTGCAGTTCAGTACCACTTTAGAGTGGGCGGGATTATTCACATGTCGTTATAGTTGCATCGCCTCTCCTACCACGACTCCTAAAAAAAACTTTTTCATTCCGCGTCGCCCCATCAAGCTCTCGCTGGATCCGCTCCTCTGCTATCAACGAGAGGAACGTCTGTTCTTCTGCAACAGACAACAAACATTTTTGGTTGTTAAAAAAAAGGTGCGCACGTTTTGGTAATGGTATGGTTCACTTGGAACCCCAACCGAGGTGGTACTAAAAAAAGTACCAGGTACCAGGTACTGTACCCAGTGGAAAACCCCCCAAAAGTGAACCGTACCGAGCCGTACCGTGCTGTAACATGCAGTGGAAAAGCGCCATTACACTACATAGCATCTTGTATTCATCGGAGGCATCTCTATGGTGTTGTTGATGGAGTAATCCTGTGTTTGCATCGCTCAATATTTCCTCTCCTCCTACTACACGTGCGAATCAGTGGGTAGGGCGAAAGAGGCAATAATGTAGAAGTAGGCATTGATCTTCTGCAGAGGCGGTCTGTCATCGCACTATGACATCATAATGTCACAAATTCTTGTCAAATGTCAAAAAAGCTTGACTTCAATAAAAGCTGTTTTTGAAATAACAATTTAGATTTAAGTTCTGAAATTTACAGGATGTTTTTATAGTACATTGACCTATATGTTATGTTATTATATGTCAAAAGATCAAGGGAATTATGATTTCACAGGTCATGACCCCTTTAAAAAGGTCCTATCAAGAATGACTTTCATTATGCTTAAGGCCATTCATAAACCATTTGTCTGCTACTGGCTAAATGGCAACTCTACTCTGAAAGACACTTAACTTTCAGTAATTTTTTTATATGATTACATTGACTGGCCATCTAATAAGAACAAATCTTGGACTGAATTAAAGGGATATTTCACCCAAAAATTAAAATTTGCTGTTAATTCACTGTTCATTTTTAAATTGAGGTCTTATGATGCGAAACGATCAGTCTGTGGAAGAAACTGAAAATTATTTACAACACAATTACTATCCAGAGCCTCAGGCAAACTAATCTTTTCTTTGAACCCGTTCTTTTGGTGAACTAATCACACACACACACACACACACACGCACGCACACACACAAAACGCCTAATTGTATTCCTAAAAACAAAAAATACACCTATTGTCATGGGGATTGCTGTTTTCTGGGTCTCTTGTCAGGCTCTTGCTAGGACAATTACTTGACTGAGCACTACGAAATTGCCTCTGAAGCAGCTCTTGAACATTTATTGACTCTTACCAACTGTACACCTGTCTAAAGGCATTTGTCAAAGGCACATTACAGTTTTTCTGAATTGCCTAAACACATTTCTTGAAACCATCACTCAAACCATCAACATAAAACCAAATACATTTACATTTAGTCATTTATCCAAAGCGACTTAAAAATGAGGAAAATAAAAGCAGTCAAAACTAACAAAAGAGCAACAATATATGTGCAAATGACAAGTCTTGGTTAGCACACTTACACACACACACACACACACACACACACACACACAAAGAAAAACAAGTAGATAAAATAGAAAAAATAGAAAGCTAGTGTTTTTTTTTAAATAAAAAAAGAAGATATACGTAGATAAAGTATAATTCAAATAGAATAGAAAGTGCTAGAGTTAGAGGGTCAAATAAAGGTGGAACAGATGTGTTTTTAGTCGTTTCTTGAAGATGGGTAAGGACTCAGCTGCTCGGATTGAGTTGGGCAGGTCATTCCACCAGGAGGGAACAGTTAATGAAAAAGTCTGTGAAAGTGATTTTGTGCCTCTTTGAGATGGCACAATAATACGCCATTCACTTGCAGAACGCAAGCTTCTAGAGGGCACATAACTCTGAAGTAATGAATTTAGGTAAATGGGTGCAGAGCCAGTGGTGGTTTTGTAGGCAAACTTTAATGCCTTGAATTTAATGCGAGCAGCTACTGGTAGCCAGTGCAAATTGATGATCAGAGGTGTGATATTCGTTCTTTTCGGCTCATTAAAGATTAATCTTGCAGCGGCATTTTTGATTAATTGTAGAGGTTTGATAGAAGTGGCTGGAAGACCTGCCAAGAGAGCATTGCAAT
The DNA here is from genome assembly GCF_001515645.1 of Sinocyclocheilus grahami. Taxonomy (NCBI): domain Eukaryota; kingdom Metazoa; phylum Chordata; class Actinopteri; order Cypriniformes; family Cyprinidae; genus Sinocyclocheilus; species Sinocyclocheilus grahami. Next base: position 35,761 of record NW_015505286.1, on the reverse strand, counting down.
AGTCCAGCCTGGATAGAGCAAGAGCTTGAACAAGGAGTTGTGTTGCATGTTCTGAAAGCAAGGGCCTGGTCTTCCTAATGTTGTATAAAGCAAATCTGCAGGATCGGGTAGTTTTAGCAATGTGGTCTGAGAAATTCATCTTATCATCAATCACAACTCCAAGGCTTCTAGCTGTTTTTGAAGGAGTTATGGTTGATGAGCCTAACTGGATGGTGAAATTTTGATAAAGTGATGGGTTTGGATCTCGAGTTGGTGGAGTTGGTGCACCACTATATATAAAGTGTATCCACTTAATATAAAGTGTAACATTCTGGACACCAACCACAATTTATATGTAAAGCCTAACTTACTGGCCGCTGCTGTGTAACATCAGAGTAATTACATGGTAAATCTAATATAAAGTGTAACACTTTCTTCACCAAAAAGTGCTGTTAGTCCTGTTACACATTTGTACTTTCATTACCAAAAAGTGTTGTTACCAATGTCCTGTTACACATTTGTACTTACACATACCATTCAGTGGGATGTTACATATGTGTAGTTGCACAAACATTAGAGCTGTAGATACTATGTACCAATGTGTACTTACACTGTGGTTACATACTATGTACACATCTAGTTACTATGTAAGTACACAGGTATTAGGGCCACTTAATGTAAAGTGGGACCAAGTATAGTAATTGCAACTGAGTAAGGTGAAAATATTTTATAGGCCTACTGTATGTACTGCAAGAATAGTATTGTGCTGAATATTGAATAGTACTGAATATTTGTATGTATTCAGCACTTGGATACTGCAAAAATACTGCAGTCCAACTGCAATGGCCAAAAAGGTCAAATAAAACTCTAAATGAATAGCATGTTACAGTACACTCAAATACTGTAAGTTGTGCAATTGTAAAATCAGGGTCAATGAGAGATTCATTCTGTCTCAGCATCATGTCTTTGTGCTTGAGTCCGGCCTGAGGACTTTGTCCACATCACAAGTAATGTTGTCTTTTTTGCTAGACAAAGAGAAAAAACCCTCTGGTCTGACAGATCCAGCCTTGATAACACTCTCTAAACCTTGCTCTTTCCCTCCTCATCCTCCACTTCTTACATGTACTCTTCCTCCTCTCCTTCTCAGATTGTTTCCATCTATTTTTCATCTAATTTGTCTGTGGTGTTACTGTCTGTGGTCTTACTGTCTTTCCTGTTAACACCACAGACAATATACAGAAATGTTGTATTTTTAATAAAACACATAGGACATTCATAATCATATAATTGTATCTCTCTTGTCAGGTATGGCAAGAGTAACTGCTGCTGAAAAGCAGCGTCTTTATAGACAGCGCAGAGATGCAGACCCAGTTCGAAGAGCAGAGTACCTTCAAAAGAAAAAGTAGACCTTTTTAAAAGACATTCAGTGCAAAAAAAGACTGAAAATAGGAGATCTCTCAGAGAGGGAAAAGAGAGCAGCAAGGAAAAAACCGGAGAATATGAAAGGCAGAATACAGGGCAAGAAAGAGCAGAGAGGGCACCTTGACTCCACCAGACACACCATGATTCATAATCATATAATTGTATCTTACCACTGTCATCAAACAACAGTGGTAAGTCAGAATCATTCATCAATCATGGTGAGTAATGGCTTCTTCTCCTGCTATTGTTGTTTGCACCGCTTGCCACATGTATAGTTTAGCTCTCTCTGTTGGCGACGAGGGATTCACATGTGATAAATGCAGGTAAATAGTTAGGCTGACAGAGAAGATTTCAGAATTTGAGACACGCATCCAAACTTTAATTGAGGACAGTAAGAATGTGAGGACTCTAGATACGGCTTTGGATGCGACTAGCTCAGGGAGTCCTGTACATTGTTCAGTTCCGGTTACAATGCCTCTACAGCAGGGCAACTGGGTGACAGTGAGGAGGCATAGTCGTGGGTCAAAACACCGCTCTTCCGTTCCGATCAAACAGGTTCTCACCACTCAGTGACGCACCCACTGGGAAACCTGATCAAAGTGCTCTAGTTATTGGCGATTCTATTGTACGGAATGTGAAAATAGAGACACCAGCCACCATAGTCCAATGTTTACCGGGAGCCAGAGCGCCTGACATCTTGGCAAATTTAAAAGTGCTGGCTAATGCTAAACGAAAATTCAGTAAGATTGTTATTCACACTAATGATGTTCGACTTCACCAGTCGGAGATCACTAAAAATAACATTAAAGAGGTGTCCGAACTTACAAGTACGATGTCAGACACTGTAATATGCTCTGGTCCCCTCCCTGCTTACCGTGGTGATAGCAGACTGTCGTCACTCAATGGCTGGATGTCTAAGTGGTGCCCGCAGAATAACATAGGTTTCATAGACAATTGGACGAGTTTTTGGGGCAGACCTGACCTGTTGAAAAGAGATGGTCTTCATCCCTCCTGGGGTGGTGCCGCTCTTCTGTCTAGAAATATGGCACATAGTCTTAGAGTTTGTACTTGACTAACTGGGGACCAGGTCAGGAAGCAGACAGACTGGCTAATCCGACCATCTGCTAGCCACCTCACGTCACAGAAATCAGTTAATTCTCAGCACATAGTGACTCTTTCACCTAGATATCACACTATAGAGACTGTGACTGTTCCCCGAACTAGAAAAAACGTCCAAACCAATTTAAGAGTAACAATTTAATTGATGTTCAACAAATAAAAAACAGATGTAATATGGATAAACAAATTATAAAGCTTGGCTTATTGAATATCAGGTCCCTTTCTACAAAAGCACTTTTTGTAAATAATATGATCACTGATCATAACCTAGATGTGCTCTGTTTGACAGAAACCTGGCTAAAACCTGATGATTACATTATTTTAAACGAGTTTACCTCCCAAGATTACTGTTATAAACATGAGCCACGTCCAAAAGGTAAAGGGGGAAGTGTTTCTATAATTGATAACAATATTTTCAGTATTTCTCAGAGGGCAGGCTTCAAGTATAACTTGTTTGAAGTAATGGTGCTTCATATAACATTATCCAGAGAAACAAGTGTTAATGATAAATAACGATAAAGCATTCACAGACATTCTGAACTCTATTGGACGTGTCAGGACCTACTCATTGTCAATATCATACTCTAGATTTAATATTGTCACATGGAATTGATGTTGATGGTGTCGATGATGAAATTATACAGCCAAGCTATATCTCAGACATATAAGATATCTCAGATCATTATCTAGTCTTGTGCAAACTTCATATAGCTAAAACTGTAAATTCTACTCCTTGTTACAAGTATGGTAGAACCATCACTTCTACCACAAAAGACTGCTTTGTAAGTAATCTTCCTGATTTATCTCAATTCCTTAGCATATCCAATACCTCAGAACAAATTGATGATGTAACAGAAACTATGGACTCTCTCTTTTCTAGCATTTTAGATACGGTTGCTCCTTTACTCTTAAGGAAGATTAAGGGAAACAGTCTGACACTGTGGTATAATGAGCACACTCGCACCCTAAAGAGAGTAGCCCGGAAAATTGAGTGCACCTGGAGGAAAACATAACTAGAGGGATTTCGTATTGCTTGGCGGGAAAGTACTTTTCGTCTCTTTTAGAAGAAAACAAACATAACCCCAGGTACTTATTTAATACAGTGGCTAAATTAATGAAAAATAAAGCATCAACAAGTCGCGGGAGGAACAGAAAGTGAGTCTTTCTAGGAGAATTCAGTAGAGAGAGTCCAGAACAGTTCATAGGAGTGAACGGTAGACCGGACAGTGAGTGACTGACATGTGTGTGTATTTGTAGAGTGGCTTGATTGGTGACAGCAGGTGCGGGTGATCAGAACTCAGGTGACTGTGAGCGGGTGATTATCCTGGATGTTGACTGAAGTGACTGTGATGAATCCCTGACATTACCCCCTCCTCCAGGGGCGGCTCCTGACGCCCTCAAGGTGGCTTCTAGGTGCGGTGCGACCAGGATGGGTGCGATGGAAGTTCTCTAGTAGCAAAGGGTCCAGAATGTCGTCCCTGGCCACCCAGGAACGTTCCTCCGGTCCATAACCATCCCAGTCGACCAAATATTCCAGCCGACCACCCCGTCGCCGTGAGTCCAGGATGTCTCGGACCAGGTAGATGGATGGTTGGTCAAGGATTTCTGGAGGAGGAGGTTTCTTCGGGTTCGGTGGGTCCTGGAGCAGCGGGAGAATGAGGTTTACGGAGTGAAACATGGAAAGAGGGGTGAATTCGGTACCTGGGTGGGAGTTGGAGTTCATAAGTGACTTTGTTGATCTGCCTCTGTATCGGGAACGGACCAATGTAGTGGGGACTCAGCTTCTTGCAGGGCAGGTGGAGGCGCAGATCCCGGTTGGACAGCCATACGTTCTCTCCTGGATGGTAAGTGGGAGTGGAAGTACGCTGAGCATCTGCGAAGGCCTCTGCACTGCACGTTGGAGATGGAGGTGAGCTGAGTTCCACACTCTCTCGCTCACTCGGAACCAGTGGTCTACAGCTGGAACCTCAGACGGTTCTCCTGTCCACGGGAAGAGTATGCCGAGTATGCACTGTTAACCGAGTATGCACTGAAACGGCATGAGGCCGGTGGTGGTCTGTCTCAGGGAATTCTGTGCATACTCGGCCCAAGGGAGGAAACGGTTCCAGCTGTGTTGGTCGTCGTGACAGTATGCCCGGAGGTAACGCCCGAGTTCCTGGATCTTCCGCTCAGTCTGGCCATTTGTCTGGGGATGGTAGCCTGAGGATAAGTTGACCGTGACCCCTAGGAGCCGGAAGAATGCCCTCCAAACGCGGGAGATAAATTGAGGTCCCCTGTCGGAGACTACATCCTCGGGGACTCCAAAGTTTCTGAAGACGTGTGTGAACAAACTTTCTGCAGTGTCGAGAGCGGTTGGAAGTCCTTTGAGGGGGATTAGCTTACAGGCTTTGGAAAAATGATCTACGACTACCAAGATGCAGATATACCCGTCTGAGTTGGGTAAGTCAGTCACAAAATCGATTCCCAGGTGAGACCAGGGTCGATGTGGGATCGGCAGGGGCACTAGCTTGCCTACGGGGAGGTGATGAGGGGTCTTGGACATGGCGCAGACTGAGCAACTGCGGACGTACCTGATGATATCACAGGTCATACTGGCCCACCAATACCGAGCTTGGAGGAACGAGAGGGTCCGTTGGCTGCCTGGGTGTCCAGATTGCATGCTGAAGACTGTTCTGAGCTTAGTGAGAGCTTCGTGGGCGCTGGTGGTCCAGGACAGGGACTTGGGTTTTCCTCGGAGCATGGAAGTCAAAGGGGCAGTGTGGGAACTGAAATCCTTGATGAATCGACGATAGAAGTTAGCGAATCCTAGAAATCTCTGGAGCTCCTTTACGGTCTGGGGAAGAGGCCACTCCTTGACTGCATCAACCTTCCCCTGGTCCATCTGAATTCCTTCCTGGCCGATGATGTAACCCAGGAAATGCACCGTGGGGCGATGGAATTCGCATTTCTCCAGCTTTAAGAAAAGATGGTGTTGACGGAGCTTCTGTAGGACCTGCTGAACATGTTGCCGATGGTCGGCCACGTTCCGGGAGTAAATGAGTATATCATCGATGTAGACAATCCCAGAGCGGTGGAGGAACTCCCGGAAAACACTTCGTTCATGAATCTCTGGAAGACCGACGGGGTATTGGCTAGCCAATATGGCATTACAAGGTACTCATAGTGGCCAGATGGTGTAATGAATGCCGTCTTCCACTCGTCGTCCTCCCGGATTCGAACGAGGTTGTATGCACTTCGCAGGTCCAGCTTGGAGAATATGCAGGCCCCACGGAGTTCCTCGAGGGCGGCCGGGACCAGGGGAAGTGGATAGGGCAGTTTCACTGTATGGGAGTTCAGAGTCCGATAGTCGATACAAGGTCGCAAGCCCCTGTCCTTCTTGCCCACGAAGAAGAAACTAGAAGCAGCTGGAGACGTGGAAAGTCAGATGAATCCTTGGTTAAGAACCTCCTTGATGTATTCCTCCATCGCCTTGCGCTCCGGGATGGACAATGGGTATACTCTACCCTTGGTGAGTTTTGCTCCAGGCAGCAAGTCGATGGCGCAGTCCCATGGCCGATGAGGTCGTAACTGGGTGGCTGCCTGCTTACTGAAGACATCCTGGAACGCCAAGTAATCAGATGGGACCGTGACCTTCTCCCGAGGTTCGGGGCTTTCGATGAGGGTAGATGCAACTTGAGCGTGAGATCCTGGGAGCGGAGTGGGTAATGACGTGAGACAGTTGCGGTGACAGTGCTCGCTCCAGCGAGTCACCTCACACGAGTCCCATCTGATCTCTGGAGAACTAGCCAGAATGGAGAACTAGCCAGGGGCGTCCCAGGAGGATATCCACGATGGGTCCCTCCAGTACCAAAAACGTGATTTCCTCCTCGTGTAGAGTGCCAAACTTGAGCTTTAGTGCCGGTGCTCGATATTTCCCCCACCCCCGTCCTAGCGGTTTTCCCTGGATGGTCTTGACTCGGAGCTCCTGGGCATGGCGTTTCCGGGGCAGATGGAGACGATTCAATAGGTCCTGGGATATGAAATTGCCCGAGGAGCCCGAGTCGACGAGGACAGGAACCGAAACAGAAAGGTCTGGGGTAAGTAGTTGTACCGATAGCATTGATAGCGTGGAAGTGACAGGGTCTAGTTGGAGGGTACTCACCGCAGGACGTGGGGGTCTGACTGGGCAGGTCCTGATGTAATGATCCGCCGCAGCGCAGTAAAGGCACAGACCTGCCACGAGCACGTTCAGAAGGGGTGTCTACTTGCATCGGCTCTGGTACTGCGGAACCCGCGTGACAGACTGGTGGGCGGCTTCGGTGGCGTGGCATGCGGACAGACGCTGGGGAATTCGGTTTATTGAAGCTTTCCAGTCCAATGAAGTCATCATAGATAGCCATTTGAGCTTGTACACGGGGATTCAATCCTTGCCGGTAAGAGCTAAGTAGAGCCGCCTCATTCCACCCGCTAGTCGCCGCCAGCGTTCTGAACCGCAGTGTGTAGTCATTAATGGAAGACGTGCCTTGGCGCAGCCGCAGTAACTGGTCGGACACAGATAGCACTCCTGCAGTGTGACCAAAGACTTATTTGAAATGGTTAGTGAAGGCATCATATGAATTAATTATGGCACTATTAGCGTTCCATATGGCCTTAGCACACAACAGCGCTCTTCTGTTAAGAAGTGATATCAGGAATGCTACCTTAGTGCGTTCGGTGGAAAACTTCTGTGGCTGCATCTCGATGAACATGGCCACTTGCAGGAGGAGGCCGCCACACTCAGCTGCATCACCCGCGTATAAAGCAGGCATGGCCATGGGACTGACAGAGGCAGATTGGGGGGTTGCCGGAGGAAGCAGAGAAGCCCGGAGGGCATTTACCAGCTCCTCCAGGACTTCTGCGGGTGTGTGAGGTCGAGGATCCATGGAGGTAATTGTATGGGACTTCTGTCACAAAGCAAGGCCAGACACAACAGGTAAGTGCAAAACAGGATGGTTTATTTATATAAGTAGATGAACGGAACGGGTGAGGTAAAGGCAGGTGAGTGTCAACACAGTGAATGATTCCAGGGTTCTTATCTGAGTTCTGATGGTGAGTATCTTATGCCGGTTTCGTTGGAGATCGTGGAACAGATTCCAAGGAGTCGTTGGAGGATCGCGGGAGGAACAGAAGGTGAGTCTTTCTAGGAGAATTCAGTAGAGTTCATAGGAGTGAACGGTAGACCGGAAAGTGAGTGACTGAGATGTGTGTGTATTTGTAGAGTGGGTTGATTGGTGAGAGCAGGTGCGGGTGATCAGAACTCAGGTCACTGTGATCGGGTGATTATCCTGGATGGTGACTGAAGTGACTGTGATGAATCCCTGACACTTTATGAACTACTTTATTTCCAAGATCGATACTTTTTGAGATAAAATTGTAACCATGCAGCCGTCAGCTACAGTAACGCATCAGATAGTGTGCTATAGATCCCCTGAGGAACAATTCCACTCATTTTCTACTATAGGAGAGGAAGAATTGTATAAACTTGTTAAATCATCTAAACCAACAACATGTATGTTAGACCCTATTCCATCTAGCTCCTAAAAGAGGTGCTTCCAGAAGTCATAGATCCTCTTCTGACTATTATTAATTTGTCATTGTCATTAGGATATGTCCCCAAAACCTTCAAACTGGCTGTTATTAAGCCTCTCATCAAAAAACCACAACTTGACCCCCAAAGAACTAGTTAATTACAGACCAATCTCAAATCTCCCTTTTCTGTCCAGGTAGTATCCTCACAATTACATTCCTTAGAGAAAAATGGTATTTGTGAGGATTTCCAGTCAGGATTTAGACCATATCATATTACTGAGGCTGCTCTCATTAGAGTTACAAGTGACCTGCTATTATCATCTGATCATGGTTGTATGTCTCTATTAGTCTTACTGAATCTTAGTGCTGCGTTTGACACTAGTGCCCACAACATTCTTTTGAATAGACTAGAAAACTTTGATGGCATTAATGGAAGTGCATTAGCATGGTTCAAATCGTACTTATCTGACCTCCATCAATTCGTGGCAGTGAATTAAGAGGTATCATATCGATCACAAGTGCAGCATTGAGTACCTCAAGGCTCAGTACTAGGGCCGTTACTTTTCACGCTTTATATGTTACCCTTGGGAGTAGTGGTTAAACGCATCGTAGTTGATCCGTGATTCGTACGGACCAAGCCCCACGATTCGGCACGCATGTGATCCTTAAATTAATTGCAAAATTGAACCATAATAGAATAAAAGTTTATCAATTGTACGTGTTTACACAAGCAAGCAATTTTAAACCATTCTAGCGAAAGAAAAGGCAAAGTAGAACTCGATTCGTTACTCGCGTGCTGTTTTCTATCACAGCCGCACAAACATGAAGCTCGCACATGCAGAGAGGCACGTTTGACTGCACGCGAACACCAAACTGAACCATCTTTCCGATCTCATTCACTCTTTGCCTTTGAACTAGTCTCGCGTAGCCAGACCTTCAGACATTATGCTCCCAGTATCACAAGTGGTGTCAGAAGTGGGATGGCCAGCCGCAAGACAGTGCTTGTTGGAAGCCAGACCAGGAAGGGCCTAAGGTCCCAGAGAAAGACTGTTCTGGAGGATGTGGCTTGGGACACACTGGACGAGGAGGAAGAGGATGCCGGGGTATGCTTCAAAGCCAGTTCTCCTCAGCACACACCAGTTACAACCACCACAGAGAGTGACATGGTGTCTGTAATGCGAGACTTTCTGGCAGCCCAGCAGAAACGGGAGGAAGGTCTCATATATGAAATCAGGGGACTGCGAGAATCAATACAATGACAGAACACACCAGAGTCTCCTCAGAGTCTACGCTTAGAATTACAGACGCCTGCAGCTTCTCGCAACATGGCATCATCAGTAAAACGACATCAGATCAGTTCCCCGCCACCTGTAGATTTGCAGGGAACAACAGAATTCTACCCTCTTCTACAACAAGAACCAAGGATGCCAGCATACCAAGAAGGAGAGGAAATAGAAAACTACCTCCGCCGGTTTGAACGGTTGGCAAAGACTTGGGGTTGACCTGAGGAGGAATGGGCGTGTCGGCTGGTGCCCTTACTCACCGGAAAGGCGCTTGAGTAAGCGCCTTTGCTATTGCTATGGACGGAGACAGGGCCGATGTCTATGAGGACCTCAGCTGGAGAAATTTAATATTTCAGCAGAGACCTACCGTCAACGATTTAGGCAGACATCAACACCCTCAGGAGAGACATCTACCGAGACCTATAACCGTCTAAAGGGGCTCTATCGTCGCTGGGTCAGACCGGAGCAACGCACTAAGGAGGAGATAGGAGAGATCATCATCCTAGAGCAATTCCTTCGCGGTCTGCCCTATGAGGTTCGGACCTAGGTAAGGGAACATGAGCCGACGGATGGACTGATGGCTGCCAGACTTGCAACACAATACCAGAATGCACATCGGGGAGGACAGTCATGTCCACAAACAACAATGAACAGAGGGTCCAAGGTCGTCGAACGGGGGAATTAAGGTAACACATCTCTTGTTAATAGCAAAGGACTTGTGTGTTTTATTGCCAACAGCAAGGCCATAAAGCATCTAATTGCCCTGTACGAAAACCAAAACTTTCTAGTCTTTGTTATGTGCCAAGGAAGGGTGACACTAAGGACAATACTGAACTATCTGACCGTTTTTTTGAGGTAACTGTGAATGGACAGACTTTGAATGCACTTGTTGACACTGGGAGCGTAATGTCCCTGATTAAGCGCTGTTATGTTCAAGAAAATGCAATTGACTATTCTAATACCACAAGAGTACCCAACCACTGAGGTCACGGTCTCTGTTAATAAACAGCCATATTTGATGAGTGTTGGGGTGGTTGAAGGGTTACCCGTGGGAATGGTTTTGGGATGGGATTTGCCTGTGTTGAGTGAATTGCTGAAAATGTCTAAGATGTGCAATGCTACCACCTCTACCGTGTCTTGCCCAGTACTAACTTGGGCAAAAGCCAAAGCTGGTTTGCAACCCCTGCCAGGCATATATGCATTAATTAGAACAACCGGAACCAAGAACACTTCCCATAACACCCGATGTACTTGCTACATCGTTAGAAGAATGGCATCTACGCTAATATTAGTCTGTTTCTTTCTTATTCCGAGGTCACCGTAGCCACCAGATCCAGTCTGTATCCAGATCAGATGGTCACTGCAGTCACCCGGATCTAGTACGTATCCAGCCCAGATGGTGGATCAGCACCTAGAGATGACCTCTACAGCCCTGAATGTCAGCAGAGATCAGGACAACTAGATGAGCCCTGGAGACAGATCCCCAGTGAAGACCTTGTCTCCTAGACGGCCACCGGGACAGGACCACATGAACCAGTTGAGTCCTCTGCACAATGTGACTTTGCTGCAGCCTGGAATTGAACTGCTGATTTCGTCTGGTCAGAGGAGAACTGGCCCCCCGACTGAGCCTGGTTTCTCCCAAGGTTTTTTCTCCATTCTGTCACTGATGGAGTTTTGGTTCCTTGCCGCTGTCGCCTCTGTCTTGCTTAGTTGGGGACACTTAATTTCCAGCAATATCGTCGACTTGATTGCACAGACACTATTTAAACTGAACTGAGCTGGACGATGACATCACTGAAATCAAATGGATTGTAACTGTAAATCATATTTTTCTCTAAATGTTGTTTTATCAGAGTAGATACTTGTAATCCTACTCATGATGAATTTCATTATTTTGTTCAATAAACTTTTAACTGTTAAACCTTTTATGCAATATTACGTCTGTGGTGTTATTTCAAAATGTATGAACAATTGAACATTTCTTTTAAAAACTGAAATTTAAATGATCAATGACACTGAACCCTTAAAGTAATTTATTTATTTATTAATTATTAGCTAAAGTTTCATATCCCTGCTCATTTTAGAACAAACCAAAATTTTACTTCAAATATTGGTAACACTATATACATAAGTGGTTGTCACCAGTGTTTGATTAAAATTAGTTAAAAAACAAAATGTTCTTAAGCTTCTATTTTAATTGATATAGCATATTAAACAAATTTTAAATGCATAGCAATACATTTTATATATATATTAAAAAAAAGCATTTTTACAAATTCTGCCTCTCATTTGCCGCCCCAATTGAAGAATGACCCATCTAATAGTAAACGTTCAATAGCAATAGATGTATTGCAGATGAGCAGATGCTCTAAAAATAGAAGAGGATATAGTGCGCGGTTTGTATAAACTACATCCTTTTTTATTTTTTTGTGTTGTGGAAAAAAGTTGCAAAAGTTTGGAACAACATATAATGGTGAGTAAATTATGGTTTCATCAAATATTCTTTGATCTGCTGAGCAGTAAAGAGTTTCACCAGAACGTATCAGAAACATTTAATGAAATCCTTGTGTTACTGATACGAATTAAATAGTCTTTAAAAACAAAACCTACTTCTTAAAAACAAAACTTACGTGTCATCATGATAGTATGAATATTACTTTTTTTTTTTTTACAGAATTCCATGGAGGTGTAGCTCATTATGATTAAAATGATTTACTTCCTCCATGGAAGAAGCCATTGATGTAATCTTATTGTTCCTGTGGTGTGAACCTTGTCCCATTGTCATTGATTCATTGCTCCAACTTCCTCTTTGATTAAAAAGTTGACAGATCTCTAATGAGTCTCTATGTCATAGGCAGCATGCTCATCATGTGATGTGTGTCTGTATTTATTTTAGCAAGTAGGATTTCAAAACAGTCTTAGAAGTAAACACTATGCATGTTTAAGGTAAAAAAAAGGGGGTTATAAAATACTGTTTTTTTATTCATTAGGAAAAAGAGCCAAGCTTGTTCCACAGAATCAAGAGCCTGGAGGAATATTATTAATATTCTTCAAATATTATTTTAATAGAATAATAATTGTGTTAAATATGTGCCAATGTATATTTGATGGGTTTCCCCATCTGAGTCCTGGTTCCTCCAAAGATTTCTTCCTATCTATTTGAAAATCATCAGTTTTCATCTGTACAGTCTACAAAACAGGCAATGTAGATCGATTCCGGAAAAGTATTATATTGTTTTACTTGGGAGATATCATCGGTAGATTACACATTAATGTGGTTATCTTTGCTGATGTTTCTCTATTATGTGCCTGTTGTCTATAAATATGCCAATCCTAAAGAGCTGCTATACTGTTTTTTTTTCTTTAACAATGACAAAGATAATTCTATTCTATTCTATTCTATCCTATTCTAAAATCGTACAGATTTTTCCTTGCAACAGTCACCTTTGGTTTACATACTGTGGAAGACACTGTTGTTTGTTGTTTGTAAGACACTGCTGTTTTGTAGAGATGCTTTTGTAAATACTTAAAGGTGTTTATTGTGAAGGATGCCAAGAATTGATAACCATATCACCATCATAAAATAAAATGGATATTTTACAGAAGCACTCAAGTTTGTCTGAAATCCGTAATTTTGTGCAAAACCTAATGGTCCATTTTATCCACCAATTTGAGAATGATTCAAAGAGCATCTTGTGCTTCAATATAAGCAAATAAATCTGATCTTTAAACAAAGGAGTTCACACACTCAATGCCATAAAATTACAGATTTTATTAATGACCAAACAATAGGGCAGAATTTTTTTATCTTTACTCATTTTGCATCACAATGTTTGATTTCACTATATATTAGACATGCTATATTACAATATCATGGTCCACTGTATCAAAACATCAGATAAGTCTGAAAGTCAGAGACTGAAAATGTGGCTTAAATGCTTCTTTTTGTGTCATCTCCAGGTGCTCTGACTGAATGCTACGATGAGCTGGGGAACCGCTACCAACTGCACGTCTACTGCCTCTCCCCTCCTGTCAACATGATCGAGGAAAAGAGCGAGTCGGAGACCATTGAGATCCCAGAAGCTCCAGCTAGCGAAGGCCCGGAGTGCCAGTTGCGTCTGCGTCTCTCCACGGGACGAGATCTACGCCTGGCCGTTCGCACCAGCGACAATGTCCAGCAGATGAAGCGCCGTCTGCAAACCCAGGAAGGTGTATTGGCCACCAGCCAGCGCTGGTTCTTCTCAGGCCAACCACTCGCTGACAAGATGAAGCTGGAAGAACTGAAGATCTCCAGAGACTATGTCATTCAGGTGATTGTCAGCCAGCCTCCCACAACCCCACCACTGCCGCAGAACCCCACTCCTGTGGAAAACTAATGCCTCATTGGGGATATTAACCACCACACCAAGTGCGCATGTGAGAGGATATCAATGTGCATAGGCTGCAAGATTATTCAGAAGATTTCTCTATTTTTGGATTGGCCATTCGAGTCTAGAGTGATGAACCTCTAAAGGCTTCTCCCTTCAAACACTCACTGCCTTTGACTTATAGCTTTTCTAAGGGAGTTGAGACTCAGATGTTCTGTTTAAAAGCCTCAGGTCTAGAAAACTGGAGCCCTGAATTGATCAAGAGAAGTCCAAAAAGTATGGATTTGGCAAGGGAAACTTAATAATGCTTTGTTATTTTTAAGATTGAGTTATAAGCTTCATATTCTTTTCTCTTTTTTTCTTGTGACGAGATAAATATGTCTGCAAGGCAGACCAGAAGTGTGGACCTACCTGTGTCTGTAAGAACTTGAATTCTGAAACAGAGACACTTGGGGCCAAAAGGACATTTTAAACTGCTATTGGCTTTTAGCAATAGGAAAATCACTTGTTGGACTGTTTTCATATTTTTTTCGTTTTTATTAAAAACTCTGTAACCAAAAATATATAAAGATTTTTAAAAAGAGAAGATCTGTTACATGTCACAAAAACAATGTCAGTTTAGTTTTTTTCCGAGTGTCCAGCATCTTTAATCCTTGTTTTTTTTTTTTTTTTTTTTTTTTTTTTTTTTGGGGAGCAGTTGGGGGTTTGGTGCCTTGCTCAAGGGTCTCACCTCAGTCGTGGTATTGAGGGTGGAAGAGAGCACTGGTTATTCACTCCCCCCACCGACAGTTCCTGCTGGACCTGAGACTCGAACCTGCAACCTTCGGATTACAAGTCTGACCCTATACCTACCAAACTATAAATATATATATATAAAAAGAGAGATGTTTCCAGAAGTCATAGAACCTCTTCTTAATATTATTAATTCATCATTATTATAAGGATATGTCCCAAAAACTTTAAAGCTAGGCCTTGTATTAAAAAACCACAGCTTGATACTAGACAATTAGTTAACTACAGACTGCTTTCAAATCTCCCTTTTCAATCAAAAATACTAGAAAAAGTGGTGTCTTCACATAGTTATGTTCCTTCTTGGAATGAAATGGTATTGTAATAATTACTGTATTTAATTAGCCCCTGCCACCACCTTTAATTCTTTAAGCCAGTGTGGTCTGGCACCAGAAGACAACATACCACCATGACTTCAATCACAATAGGTAATTTTATTAAGAGAAGGGACTGCAGGACAGGCTAAACACAACCTAGAAAGTCTTAGGGCAGTGTGCTACATACATTGAAGGAGCTTGTTGCAGTCCGTGGAACACCGCTTGTTGCAAACCGTTACGTAATGGGAAATGCGAGCCGCGTGTCGTCAGTCCTCACAAGGACTTCTGCACATGACAGTCTCAGCCACAAAAAGAGAGGACAGCAATAGAAGCCTGTTCAGAACGGGCGTGGTCCATACGCTGGCACGCTCTGGCAGTTCAACAGTTAAATAACACACACAATAAAGAACGACGGCACTCCTAACTCCCCGTCCCTACTTACTCTCACCCTGTCCCCGCTATCTATCTTCATCTTTGGCGGATCTTAACGACCGCGAACGACACCCTCCTCCCAACAATATCTGCGTACTGCCGTCCTATTTCGGCTTGTAAACAGACCGACAGCCAGCCCACATCCATTCTCTTTTGCACTCTTTTGAATCCTTCTCACCCCAGTCTCTGAATACACAGATCACAATCCTTCAAAAGTTCCTCGTTCCCCAATCAGTCTCTTTAATTAGTTGTCAGTACGGTGTTCAGTCTTATTAATTAGTTGACAGTATGATATTCCAAACACAACAAACATCACAGTGCCTCCAAGGAATTGCAGAATTGAAATTGGATCACTAGTAACTTCCAACTACTAAATTCAGAAAAAAAGGTTTTAATTAATGGACCAAAAACCTCCATAATAACCAAGAATACTGCTTAACTCTTGATAAATGTCTAGTCTTTGTCGTCAGTCAAGGTTTGAAAAGGTATTTGAAAGCCACATTTATAGCATTTGTAAAACTGCATTTTTCCATCTGAAATATATCTTTAAATTATAACATAGGCTCTCAGTTTAAAATGCAGAAATGTTAATTGATGCATTTTTGACCTCAAGGCTAGATTATTGTAATGCATTACTGGGGGGTTGCCCTGCAAGCTTAATAAACAAACTCCAGCTGGTCCAAAATGCAGCAGCTACAATTCTCACTAGAACCAAAAATCTTATTATATGATAATATAATATGTGAGCATATTAGCCCAGTTCTGTCAACACTGCACTGGCTCCCTATTAAACATTGTATACATTTTAAAATTATGCTAATTACTTATAAAGCCCTGAATGGTTTAGCTCCTAAGTACTTGAGCAAGTTCATATTGCATTATTGTTTTCACATCTCAAAATTCTGGCCAGTTAATAATACCTAGAATATCAAAATTCGACTGCAGGCTGTAGAGCACTTACTAACGTAGGAACAGTCTTCCTAACGTTATTTGGGAGGCAGACACACTCTTTTAGTTTAAAGCAAGATGAAAGACTCATCATTTTAACCTTGCATACACATAACACATTATCACATTTCTATAATTCCCTTAAGAGATTGTTGAGGCTGCATTATTAGGGCAATTGGAACCGGAAACACTTCCCACAACACCCAATACTGTTACATCGTACAGAGTATGGCATCTATGCTTATATTAGTCTGTCTGTCTCACCCTTATCCTGAGGTTACCAGATCCGGTCTGTATCCTGACCAGATGGTGGGCCTGCTCCTAAGAAATGACCACGACACAGCCCTTCACAGTCTGTGAAGACAGATGCGCAATCTAAGACCTAGGCGACTACACAAGACCTCAGGTCAGATCCTTAGCGAAGACCTTAGTGTCTAGACGAGCCCTCAGCCCAAATCCCTATGGCCAGCTATCTACATGTCATGCTGAAACACATTTTTATCAATATCTCACTGCGTTTGTTTGCTTAGGCCAGAGGAGAACTGGTCCTGGAGGAAAACTAGAGCAGTTTCTCCATTTCTGTCACTTGATGGAGTTTGTGTTCCTTGCTACTGTTGCCTTCTGGCTTGCTTATTTGGAGTTCTGAAAGACACTTAATTTTCAGTAATTTATCGATATAACACAGTGACTGACTTGAAGGATCTGAATGGATAGTTGTTAGAGTAACTGTGACCACTCTACAAAATTTGAGAGTTTGTGGTAATCTTCATGCTGACATTAAGCAGTTTATCCTTTATGTTTATTTACCACCATGATTATTCCACTATATAACTATTTTAAATCTAGTTTGTCCTATTTAATCATGTCATAAAAATACACATGGGCTTTGTGGCTTTAGTTTAATAGTGGCTTTGTCACGTTATGAATAGTGGCTTTGTCACGTTATGCATTTTCATTGTCATATAGTCATGGTATTGAGTATCTTGGAATTCCCGTTAATTCTATTGGTTTGGTTTGTGGTTAAACACTATGATGATAAAGGTGTGCACTTTCTCTTGTGTTCAGCAATTTTTCACTAGAATGTGTAACTCATACCAGGACAGTGATTGTGGCATAATGTACAAGTGCCACTACCACCTAAATATCTGGATGTTGTGATTATGTCCATATTAACACGCTCTACATTTGCATTTGGCAGCAGTGACCTAATTAGTTCAAAATTAGCTTTACCAGAAAGAGCATGTGATGCCCATATTGATGTCTTTCATATATCTATAAAAATGTGGGATCAGTAAGATTTTTTATGTTTTTTTAAAGTCTCAAGGCTGCATATATTAGAGGGAAAAAAAAATAATATTGTAAAATAGTATTTCAATTTAAAATAATGCTTTTATTTAATACACTTCAAAATATAATTCATTCATGTGATGCAAAGCTACATTTTCATTAGCCATTACTCCATTCTTCAGTGTCACATGATCCTTCAGAAAGCAATCTAATATGCTGGTTTATTATCAGTGTTGAAAACGGTTGTGTTGCTTTTTTAAGGATTCTTTGATGAATAAAAAGTTAAAAAGAACAGCATTTATTCAAAATACAATACAAGTCTTTACTATCACTTTTTATCAGTTTAACATCCTTGCTAAATACAAGTATTAATTTATATATATAAAAAAAAAAAATTGTACTGGTAGTGTGTGTCACACTTCCCTAAGGCGAGGAGATGAGGCATAAACTAACAACAGTACTTTTAATCCATTAATCCAAGGGGTAACATGGAGCAGACAGGAACACAGGAGACTCAGCGGTAGATGTACAATCTCCGAATAATGACTAATTAACGGGGACATGGGTAGGAAAAACACAGCAAAACCAATCCAGGGGCGTGACATTACTCCCCCAGGAGGGGCTTGGAGCAGGAGGAGTCCAGCTGGACCCAGGCCACAGCCATAATGACGGACCATGGTGGAGCCGACTGAGGGAGGAGCCATGGAGGAATGGCCGTCGACTCCAGGGGGCCGACCAACGGCGGCGGAGCAGGTGGTGGAGGAGCCCGAGGCGGAGACGGAGACCCGATGAGCCAGGGCGATGGGGAGGATCCGGAGGTCCTAGGCGGAGCCAATGGCGTCAGCAACCGACGCGAAGATGTGGATCCGGGAAGCCGCGGTGGATCCGAGGGGATGAGGCGAAGCCAGAGGAGTGGAGTCCCGAGGCGCAGGATGGTCGACGCCAGACCAAGGCGGAGCCGGAGGGACGAGGGAGCCCGATGGAGCTAGTGGACTGCCAGGTCACGGCGGAGAGGAGGGAGCTAGGAGCCTCGTGGCATGCATTTTTCCCCCTGCTCCAGCAGGAGGAGGATGAATTCAGGGTGAAGGAGGGGAACACTACAGAAACAAAAACACTGAGAGAAAAAACGGAAACAAAATGGATGGGAAACATGCAATAAACTGTTTTCGGTCTGAGATTCTGTCACACTTCCCTAAGGCGAGGAACGAGGAGACAAGGCATAAACTCACAACAGTACTTTTAATCCATTAATCCAAGGGGTAACATGGAGCAGACATAAACAAAGGAGACTCAGGGATAGATGTACAAGCTTTCAATCTCCGACAAAGACAGACAGCACAGATTGGGGCTAATAAACACAGGGCAATCAGGGGAACACAGGTGCATGGAATGACTAATTAACGGGGACACGGAACACATGGGGAGGAAAAACACAGCAAAACCAATCCAGCCATGGAGTGTGCATTGTTACAAAATATTTCTATTTCTATTTTATTTATTTTTATTCATCAAAGGATACTGAAAAAAGTACCACAGGTTCCAAAAAAATATTATTCAGCACAACTGTTTCCAACATTGATAATAAAACAGAATATTACAATGATTTCTGAAGGATCATGGGACACTGAAGACTGGAGTAATGGCTGATCAAAATTCAGCTTTGTATCACAGGAATAAATTATATTTTAAAGTATATATTAAAATGTAAAGTAGTTATTTTAAATTGCAATAATATTTCACAATATATAGTTTTTTCTTTATTTTTGATGAAATAAATGAAACCTTGATGAGAAACTTTCAAACCGCAATATATGGGGATTTGTGACTGCAAACAAAAGTGCAAAAAAAAAAACATAACAACATTCAAAACATGAATCACACACACACACACACACAAAAATCTACCAATATACTGTGTATTTCACTCAGAGAAAATTATTTAATTGTGAGGGATGACCTGTACATTCTCATGCACAATTGCTCCTGTTAAAGCCCCTAATGCAGCTCATGGAAATCCCAAATGAAAACTGGCTCCACATTTGTTTCCATGTCCCTTTGTTTAGAACTTGATACTTCTGCTTGCTGGAAATTCACACTTCTGTATTACATACATATATAAATGTTGCTCATGTTCAATACTACTTCAGTGAAAGGGAAGAGGAGAGAGTCACAACAACTCATTAAGTTCTTAAGGTAAGATTCAAGAGAAAGTGTCTATCATAATGAAATAGTATACTATATATATATATATATATATATATATATATATATAGACATTATACACACATATATAATGTGTGTAATACACATATATATATTTAAAATGAATGTTTATTAAATATTTCTACATAGTAATACTATAATTTGTTTAATTTACTTTTATTTAATAACAGTTTTTCATATCACCATTTTTAATTTACTTTAGATGAACAAGATTGTCTTGGTTATTCTTCAAGCTGTCCTTCAGTTGGCAGGCAGCACTTCACTGAGGTTCATCAAGTCAAATGGTGACTATTGCTTAAATCCCATTTATTGGTATCTGTATCTTTTTTTAAGCAATGCTAACCGAATCTATCTGTCCGAGATAGACTCTATCCAAATCTATCCATCTGTCTATCTATCTATATCTAGATAGATAGATAGATAGATACATAGATTCGGTTAGCATCGTTTAAAAACATCAGCCACACAAACACACACACTTGTATTCAGCAACAACACATTAAAGTGCTTAAAAGTGACAGTAAAGACATTTATAATACACAGAAAAAGTCTTAGATCTTTGAGTTCAGCTCATGAAAAATGGGAGCAAAAACAAAAGTGTTGCATTTATAATTTTGTTCAATGTACACAAAAGGCCTATTTCTCTCAAATATTGTTCATAAATCTGTCTAAATCTGTGTTAGTGAGCACTTCTCCTTTGTCGAGATAATCCATCCACCTCACAGGTGTGGCATTTCAAGATGCTGATTAGACAGCATGATTATTGCACAGGTGTGCCTTAGGCTGGCCACATTAAAAGGCCACTCTAAAATGTGCAGTTTTACTGTATTGGGGTGTCCGGGGGTATGATATATGCAGTAAACTGACAGTAAAGACAATATATAATATTTTTTAAAGTAAATTATTCATGTGATAGCAAAACTGAATTTTCAGCAGCCATTACTTGAATCTTCAAGGTTTCATGATCCTTCAGAAATCATGCTAATATCAATGATTTGGTTCTTAAGAAACATTTATTATTATAAGTGTTGAAATAAAGTTGTGTAGCTTAAAATGTTTGTGGAAACCATGTGTGTGATAAGGGACCCAAACAGTAACAAGGAAAATCACTCTGATATAAAATCGGAAACAAAGCTGGCATCCAATATGTTTATTTCAAAAGTAGGTGTGCAAAATGTGTTAATAAATATACAGGTATAGTGTTTAAGAGCATGTAAACACAGTAATAAAAACAGTCTAAAACTAAAACTGTTGGACCGTACTAAAAACCGCACGGAATCTCCTCTACAACAACCGGAGTTTACTGCGGAAACTAGTTTTATACTACTTTATACTCTCAAACACAATCTGTTCACTATCCTCCAGACACGGCATACAATATCCTCATGGCATCTTAAATACACGTTTTCCCATTTTACCATTTTTAAACTCTTGCCTCACTACATCAATAAATACATAAAAAGATAATGGAAAACAAAATTTAAAACAAATAAATGAATAGGATAAAAAGGATGGATAAAATGAAGACATTTGCATTCATATTTCCATAACTAGCTCAAATTAGCGTACCCCTTCGGGTTTGCGCATCCTTTGAAGGCCATTCCCACTTGGCTAAACCAGGAAATAAAACAGCAAACTCCACATATTATAAAAGAAATGCACAGGACTTCTTCCTGTGTATTTCTCAGGAAGTTTTTTCTTTCAGGATTTTATCATGAACAGAAAGTTTAAAAGAACAGCATTTATTTGAAATATAAATATTTTGTATATATGTCTTTACTGTCACTTTTGAGGAATTTAATGCATCCTTGGTGAATAAAAATATATGGCTTGTTGTAGAAGACAATTTATTTACTGTGCTATCAAATCAAGTGGTGAGTCTCATAAATAATCTTTACTGTTATAGTTGTGGCTTTGGAGGTATCAGATCTGTCCAGCTTTGAGGTATCGCTGCATTGTGGAGAGCAATATAAAGGAGAACAAATTTGCTGGGAGAGGGATGGGGAAAGCATCTCTGAGACAAGAAACCACATCACTGTTACGATAGATGGGTTGCGTGGGGGAAACTTCACATGTCACAGACCAAACAGAGATCTTCTGAATTACACACTACTACTGGTCCATCCAGTTGAGTTTTCTAAAGGAGGAGTTCTTATACAATCTAGTGACAATCTAGGTAAGTATGACGGTCACACTTACACTAGAATTCATGTTAGAATGTAGCCTACTAATTGTGTAAAGTTTTTTTCTGGTCCCAAAGTATAGTTGAACAGTATTTGTTGACTATTGATAGAGAAACATAATTGTACAACATTTTGTAAAATGTTTTACCTTTTTTAGAGAGGGGGGGGGGCGTCATGGCCTAATGGTTAGAGAGCCAGATTTGTAACCCAAAGGTTGCGGGTTCGAGTCTCAGGTACGGCAGGAATTGTCGGTGGGGGGAGTGAATGTATAGCTTTCTCTTCCACCCTGAATACCATGACTGAGGTGAGACTCTTGAACAAGGTACCGAACCCCCAACTGCTCCCTGGGTGCCGCAGCAATATGGCTTCCCACTGCTCCGGGTGTGTGTTCACTACGGTGTGTGTGCGCACTTGGATGGGTTAAATGCAGCGCAAAAATTCCAAGTATGGGTCACCATACTCGGCCACATGTTAATTCACTTCATATAAAGGCATTTTTACTTAAGATCATTTTACTTAATCAAAATTCACAATAAAATAAATCTTTAACTAAACATCAAGTACTACAATATATGCCCATTTAAAAAAAAATGGGTAACACTTTCTATGAAGCCCGTATTTATAATACATTATAAGGGTATTCTTAAGGCATTATAATGAATGCATAATGCATTATAAAAAAAACTTATAATATGTTGTATCATCTCACGAATATTCATAAGAACAGTTTTAATATATTATAATATTTACTTATTTGTGGTTATAGCTTTTAAGAGTATGATGATTTATAACACAATGGACACGTTGCATGCACTTTTACAATGGATTATATTTCTCATAGTTATAATGTATAAGATATGTAAAGTCTCATATCTTGCCATTTTTCTTATGCTACTTTACTTAAAGCGGTCAAAGACCACTTATAAGTAGTAATAATAATAATAATAATAAAAATATGACTCTCAAACTATCTCAAAACTTATTCTACCATACTAGATTCTACCATTCTTGAGCATACTAATACTCTAATATGCTATCAGTTTTTCTCATTGTGGCTACTGATTTTAAATGAAACTGCTTAACTTTTTCTCTGCCTAGAATTCATTTCTTGCACTGCAAGAAACTATGATGGACAATTTCATTGCTCTTGGAAATGGCACCAGAAACGGATCCAAAGAGCAGTGGTATATTTCACAGCAATCCGGTAATGATTTATGATTATTTTTATTCTGGATTAATTAAGTATAGGCTTAAGCAATCAATTTAATTAGGCTTATGTTAAAACAGCAAATTAATGCTAAACTGGCCTTGTTTTTATACAGAAACTCTAGTCTCATCAACTGCACTCTGGACTCTGATATATCTGGGCTGACTTGTATTGACAAGGATTATTGTCCTTACTCCGAGGAATCTAGGAGCATCAACCTCACGCTGTTTGTCAGAAATCTGTATAGGCTGGAGGAGCACCACAGGACTTTCCTCATCCGAGACATTGGTAAGAGCTTTGTGTGCCCCCGGGTGGTCGCTACATGCAATGCACATCCCTGCATAACAACCCCTGCATTAGCCTGTGTGTAAATTCCCTAGTAAAAAAGAAATAGGCTACACTTTAGCATATACTTTAAAAAAGTACTTATTACGGAAATAATATATATTAAAAGAATATAAATAAGTGTGAACTGAATGTAATGTTTTCAGAGACTTGCATGTTATTTACAATTAACTTAAAATGTGTTCAAATTTAAAGTAGATTTTTTTTTACCCACTCAAGTTTTTATTTGTAATTTCATAATTCATAATAAATATGGTTAAAGTGTACCACTGAATGTACTGACAAGCAATTATCATAAACTAAAATATACTTAAATGCCATTTCTGTTGAAACTTGTGTCATATATTTAAATGTATTTTAATTACACATTCGTTATGATGAAGTTTCAAATTAGTACATTTAAAATATACTTCAAATATAACTTCAAATGTAAAATTAAATAACACACTACAGTTCGGCCTAAATTAGTATTTTACATGTGCTTTAGTATGTTAGTTAACACAACAAAATAAGTGCTTAAAATTTACAAGTTTATTTTGACATTATTGCAAAGTCACACTTCTTTTTCACAAGGGAATGAACAAGTTGTTTATGAAAAAGTGAACAGAACTGACAAATAAATTTGTTAGTAACAGTTAAATGATACCAGACCACTGGTTCTCAACTACTTTGACTCCAAAGCCCCCCATTTCCTTAAAAATATTCAAAAGCCCACTAGCCCCATAGTTTTATTTTCAGAGCTTATTTCAGCATTTAGACATTCCTAGTTTAACTAAAATAACTAAAAATAAATGACTAAATAAATATCTAAAATAATTATAATTAAAATAATTACATTTCAGGATTTCAGAAGTTTTAATTGAATAGTTCACTCAAAATAAAATCAATCAATAAAAATCAGCCTCAGGCCATCAATTTTAAATCATCTTGAGGCCCCCTCCTGAGTCCCAGCCCCACTGTACTAGACTGCTGATTTCTTTTAAACTGTTATTTCAATTCCTCAGTTAAGCCAGATAAAGTTAGTATCAGCAAGATCCAAGACGATGTATTTGAGTGGCACCCCCCTGAAACGTGGAGTTTCCCCTGCAGTTTCTTTCCCCTCTCCTATGAAGTGAAAGTGGTTCTCAACAATCATAGCTGTGACTACAAGGGAAGTCGTGTCGAAGTAAGGCAAAATTTGTAATGCTTTTTTATGTTTTGTTGTTGTTGTTTATTAACATCAAAATATTAAAGATTTTAATTTCTCAAAACAGAAAAATGAAACCAGCAAGACACATTACAATGTGAAATTAAAAAAAACATATACTTTTTGCGTCCGAGCGCAGGACCCGCTAACTAAAAATGTTTGGGGTGACTGGAGTCACTATCATCAGTAAGTACAGTTTAACCTACATTATTATTATATATTTTATGAAAATATTCAGCTTCACATTCAACATCTATTGTGTAACAGGAGAAAACACCGGCACACCTCAGAAAAATAAAAGGTGAGTGTTGATTTTTTGTTTTAATATATTGGTAATTTTTAGATGATGTTCTATCATTTTGATGCTATTATTCTAACAATTGTCAATTCTTTGTTTTATAAATGCAGGTCTAAAGAGAATACACCCATCTGCTTGACAATCTGCTTTCTATTTCTGACAACTATTCATATTTATACATTTTGTATTATTAAAATGTGCCATGGTGAAATTTATTTGTAACAATAATTAACAATAATTTTCCATATCATTAAAAATGTATTGGATGGCCTTTGAGAATTCTGCATCTGCTTTGAAAATAAATAAATAAATAATAACAATAATAATCTAGGGAGGGGGACGGGTGTAATGGAGCCGACGAGATGTGAGACGTGCGGATCCATTTGCAAGGCTTTATTTAGACAGAGACGTGGTCATAAAACAGGCATGGGTCAGGCAGTGGCAAACAGGTACATTGCAGGCAAGACAAAAGAGTATCCAAAGGAAGGCGTGGGTTGATCGACGACTAACAATATCCAGAGGGCTTGACAAGAGGAGTAATCTGATAACACGAGCAATGGTCCAGGCAAGGCACAAACATAGTCCAAACGACAAGACGAGAGAAAACCCAGACAGGCAGATAATCGGGAAACAGGCGATCACAAGACAAGACAAGACTAAGAACTGAGACTGGGAACTAAGACAGAAAAACTAAACTGGCTCCGTAATGTTGCTATCGCTAGGGGAGAGATAAACGCTAACAATACTTGGCAGTTTGAAAAGGATCTGAGTGGGGGTAATATAGTGAGTTATGTATAGTGAGATTGGTTACAGCTGTGAGCAATCAGTGCAATGGATGATGGGATATGTAGTCCGGGATGACATGCAACAGTTTGTGTAGTGTGAGAGTAAATAGCCGCTTTTCCACTGTCGGGCCAGTTTCCACAGGCAGGGTCACAATTATCTACAGTGTATGAAGCTAAAGGTTTTTGGGTTAAGGTTCATAATGTAGAACATTTTTAACATTGTATGCTGTATGTGCATAGGTAGCTAGCAAACAAGGAATACAGCTGTTAAGCTAATAGTCACATTTAGCAGAGTAAGATCATGATTGAAAAATGTTGGATAATGCTGGAAATGCTGGTGTTATGGGGTAGGCTATTTATTATTTTAGGATTTTTTTTTGTTTGCCTGAGTGAAGCATTTCTATTAATATAACTGATTAAGTAGTCAAACTCATTCCATATCAGCAGAATAGTGTGGTACAGAAAGTCTATGTCCATAAAACAGGTTCTGAATGAATTATGTTACTGATACCTAATGGTCAAAAGCAATAGCAGAAGTAATAGGTCAATATTATTAAATTGCAGAAAAAGATTTTTAATAGCTAGGCTGGCTTGTACACTATAGTGCCAAACGTATTGGGACACCCCCTTCTAATGAACAGGTTTGACTACTTTAGTAATTTCCATGAGTACAAATCTTAATGTTTAAGCATAGGACCCACTCCGCCGTCTTCTTCGGGAGACGGCCGATAAACTGCTCCAGCACCACTCGGTCGAGGATCTGCTCGGCGTCGCTTCCCCCGGCCAGCAGCCATTTGCGGCAGGCGTCCCGGAGCTGTTGAGCCAACACGAAGGGCCGGCCACTTTCCCCCAGATCCAGCGAGCGAAACCGCTGGCGATGTTGTTCTGGGCTCCGGCCGACCCGCTTCAGGATAGCTCGCTTCAGATCGGTGAAGACCAGGAGGTTTTGAGTGGGCAGTTGTTGGGCCGCCACCTGCGCCTCCCCCGGCGAGCGATTGGATCACTTCCGCAAACGGCAAACGGCATGATGGCAGCGGCCGGACTTCTTCCTCCCGGGTTTCGGCACCAGTGTAATGGGGTTCTTTAGTAGGGCAGGAAGAAGTCGGAGTCAGCGTGACTGAGGCTCGGGTAATTTATTGAGCGTCCCGTAGGACCAGCGAATACAAGCAGGCGCTCTGGCACTGCAAAACAAACAAAACTTATATAGCACTTCTGCGTATCTCTGTGCCCTGGCCACAGTCTCTCCCACACGAGACCTCAGTCTGTCTCTCTCTCTCTCTGTTCCAACTGGGGCTTTTTACGGTCTCTCCAGGCCAATCACTGAAACGAGAAGCAGGTGAATGTCATCATGCACTTGACCTACTTACTCACCGCTCGTCTCCGACCGCTCTCTCCCGCTGCAGACTCCGCTAAACCACGCCCCCCTCGCCACAAGCATCATATGACCCCTTTATATGTACTTAAGTATTGAAAGTAAAAGTACAAGTAAATGTATATAGTAAAAAATATATATAAAAATGTTCATACACAGCTTGAGTAGCAAGATTCTTCAGTTTTAACTCTTTCTATTTTTGGGTAAGAATAAGAAGCACTTGACTTCTGGTTATGGAGTGGTACTGAGAAGACGCGAGTTAATGACCCTCCAATAATTTTGAATATAAATCCTTCAAGGTCACTTAAAACTTTGATACACCTTTTGCTATTTAATGCACAAAAATCTAACAACCGGAATGGCACCGAAAAAGAAGAACAGAACTCAAGATAAAGTGAAGGAACGCATTTCTGGAGCAGAAGATGAAATCGTTCAACTCAGTGTTCGTGCAAATTCCCTTGAATCACAAGTTAAAAAACTGACAGAAAAGGTTGACGACATGGAAAACAGAAACAGACAGAACAACCTGAGGCTGGTGGGTTTACCGGAAAAAGAAGAAGGAAACGATACGTGTGCGTTTTTAGAGGCCTGGATTCCAAAAATATTGGAAATGGAATCGAGCACATCGTTAGTTATAGAGCGTGCACATAGAGTGGGCCCACAACGGAATAAGGATGTTTGGAACACAAGACGGGATGTCAGTACACCACCAAGAACACCAGTTTTCGAATTGTGTCAAAGCTCTTGTGGGGTCCCCTAACTTTTTTTGTCTTGTCCTCACTATGATCAATGAATTAGGTGTACCAAACAATCACTAAGCAAAGAAGAATTAAATATCTAGCCTAGGGGTGTGCGATGTTGACAAAAAATGATATCTCTATATTTTATGGGATTTTATCGATAATGATTGATAATCAGATGATATTTTGCTGAGTGTGTTTGTGCTTTAGGATTGTCATGGACAGCTGACTCTGTGTGGTGGTCAGTTCACAGCAGTGACAGAAATTAATCTTTTCCAGCAAGTTTAAAATTATTTTTACGCTTTATGGGCATTTTTACCTTTGTAAAGCTATATATTTTCTAGAAGTGTGTCTTATATTTAATCAATAAAGTCAATTATAATAATAGGACATTTGGGGCAGTTGCCAAACAAATAAAATCATTATCAACAAAATTCATGCAATGCACAGGAAACACAGAAGCTGCATTTGAAGTGGCATTAAATGCATACACTGTTTAATGCAAGGCATAAATGCTCTAACCCAGGGGTTTTCAACCTTTTAGGACATGCGTCTAATTTCACTCTAATTTTCTAATTTTTTCTTTTGCTCTTTTTGATTAACATTATTTACATAAGAAATGCACGGATCCGTTATACTGATGTACATTTGATATTTTCTTTACTGTTTTTACATTCACTTAAAACAACCGACTGTGTTTACAAGGATACTTGTCAAGACAGCCATTGGTATTCACCTGCTGTCTGAGAAGGCTATCTGTTTGTGCACTTCAGGTGTGTGAGCGGTGCGCATCGAAACACTCTATCACAGTGCGTGAGTACCGCATTGAGATGTCTTGGGCTTAAATGGCTTAAAATTACTTTAATGTTTAAACTGACAAGACTTAAAACACGTGAGAATGAAAAACTTTCTCGAGGAAGCAGCACTGGCCTGATCGTTAAGATAGTTTTGGCGGGTTAAGGTGTCAGATAGGGGGGTTTCAACCCACCTAAAAAGGGTTTAGAACTGCCCCTGGTATAGCGTGCGTAATTATACTGAAACATAAATATATAACCAGTTTACATGATTCAATGTGATGGCTGAGCCGGTTTCTGAGATAACAACATGCCAGCCCGTGGTTGGATTTCAGACACGGCTAATCGTAAATCATCTTACACACTGTCAATAAGAGTGACCAGGGTTGCCAGGTTTTCACAACAAAACCCGCGTAAATGCTACTCAAAACTACAAAACGCGGCAAGTGTTAAAGTAGCGCAATTCCGCGGGAAAACCGCGGACTTGGCAACATTGTTTGACTGATACTCGAGCCAACACTGCTCTAACTGTCGACTAGCAGTGGGAGTCAGATTGCCCCCTAGTGGATGGCTAAAGATTTGTTAACTCATATTCATAAATTCTCAAGAGAACGTCTGAATTATCTGATGCTCGCGCCCCCCTTGACAGGTGCTGGCGCCCCACAGGTTGAAAACCACTGCTCTAACCTGCAGTTACAAATGCATAAATAATGTTTTGATATTATAATATTAAAACTTTGAATACTGATATTTGAAATGATTTTAAAAATATATATAAAAAGGTACTTTAAAATGTGAAATTAAAACCTCCAGTAGGTAGCAGCAAGTCACTGTTAAGTATCAGTTAAGTATTACGATTGAACCGAATCATTCAAACAGTTGATTCATTCAGGAACGAAACACTTGTCATGTTTTTCAGAGATGCGAAACAGTGCTGTGGCTTTGTTTGGAACCATTTTTGATGGCGAAATAGAGCAAAAAATAAGCAATGTGGTGTCTAAACCGTAATTCTCTTAATATTAACTTCTTGATTATTGAACTGTTGTATAAAATCAATATCACATTTGTGATTTTTGTGAAAAAATGGCACTCTTTGTGTGATATTGATCAACTATATGAAATGATATAAATATATACATTTTCTGCTTCCATATCTTGAATTTTGGGAGCATTCTAAATGCATTTTATTATACTGAATCATGCAGTGAAAGAACACACTCTAAATGAGCATTCAGTCTAGCTAGTGTTTAAGCACTCATAACTCCTCTCATAATCAATAAAGCTGTCCATACACGGTATGATAAATGAATCTCTAACTTACATCGTACCTACATCAGCACTTTGTTGCTTATGATGAGGGAATTCACGAGTTTCTGTCTGAACAAAACTCTGGGGTTTCAGCGATGACTGATCTGAACGCCTCTGATTGGCTACCGCATTCCTAAGCTCAACAGAATCGTGTGTGATTGGTTATAATGAGCAACTCTGTAAAAATGTGTAAAAATAAAATATGATGTAACATAACCAGGTCTAAATTGAATACAGCAATCGAAATTTCATTTTAAGTATTAAAGTTTTATTGAAAAACCAGGGGACGCCCCCAAGTATATTTTTTGGGTGTTATGGGGGGTCCCTTAATGCTTATGGGAGTTCCCGGACCCCCCCAGTCCCCCCTCAATTCGAACACTGAAGAACACTAATAATGAAGTTCATAAAGTGGCCAGGTCCAAAGGGGTGATTTCATACAAGGAACACACTCTTCGCTTTCATCCAGATGTTTCGGCTGAAGTTCACAGGGAACAAAGAGCTTATGATAGAGTGAGACAGAAGCTGCGCGAGAGAGAGGAATTGGTAAACACAGGATCATATACCCCGCTCGTCTACTTCTTATGCACCAGGATAAATCAAGGGTGTTTGACACACCGACGGTGGTTGAAAGCTTCATTGAAGAATTAGACACAGAATAAAGGTGGGCTCAATCCAGTTGAACTATTAAAATCCTGAATGTAGGTTTAAAATAACTCAGATCATACACCATAAACGATATCCTTTTTTGTTGTGGAGACTCGATAGTGAATCGAGACCAATTTGTAAAATACCAAAGTATATTCAGTTATTATGGTTCTTTGGAAAAGTGAAATTTGTGTGTATAGTTTAAAATAATATGTGAGAGTAATGTTACAAATAGGGTTGTGATGATAAATATAGCAGAAGTACCTGATAGTTCCTCACGGGTGTGTGGACCAATCAGCGCCATATACGGAGTGTGAGGGGTGGGGGGTCAAACGCAGTAGTATGGAATACTTCCAATACTGTGGAAATCGGGGTTGTTGTTGAATGTTCTTTAATAATTGGTGTGTTGTTCATGATTGTTTATAGTTTTATTTTTTGTTTCTCAGTATTTAAAATGGTTGAGTTTGTAAAAGGCAAAATACCTCTTAATAGGAAATGTAAAAGATCATGACGGAGACAGGGAATGTGAAATTTGTAACCTGGAATTGCAGAGGATTGGGCAATATTAAAAAATAAAGTAGGCAATGGATAGGATCAAACAATTACAAGCACAAGTAGTTTTTCTTCAGGAAACCCACATGGTAAAAAGTGAGACAATTAGGATTCGTCGGAGATGGCAAGGGCAAGTTTTTGCTGCTTGTCACACATCTAACGCGAGAGAAGTAATGACTTTAATTCATAAATCAATCCCAATACAGGTTCAGAAAGTAACTAAGGATACATTAGGGAGATATATTGTCTTACAATGTACCTTTTTTTCAGAAAATATAAATTTAATTAACATTTATGGTCTAAATCAGTGGTTCCCAACCCTGGTCCTGGAGGCACTCCAACACTGCATGTTTTGAATGTCTCCTTAATCAAACACACCTGATTCAGATCATCAGCTCATTAGTAGAGACTCCAAGACCTGAAATTGGTGTGTCAGAGAAAGGAGACATGCAAAATGTGCAGTGTTGGGGTGCCTCCAGGACCAGGGTTGGGAACCACTGGTCTAAATTATGACAATCCTAAATTTTTTTAATGATTTGTTTTTGTTAATTGCTAATTTGCCTCGATACTATCTTATCGCAGGGGATATGAATTGTGTGTTAGATCCTACTAAAGATCGTTCAACAGGGATTGATAAAACACATATTAAAGCCAGGAAGGTGATACAGGAATTTATGAAAGATCTTAATTTATTAGATGTTTTATCCTGTTTTATCCTGCAGCGATATCATATTCCTGTTATTCCGGTATGCATCAAACATACTCACGTATTGATTATTACCTAATTTCCGCACAACTGCTTAACAAAACAACTGATTGTAGTTATCACAGTATAGTCATCTCTGACCATGCAGCGGTATCCTTATTATACAAAACTACAAAATTCATAAAGAATCCCCCTAAATGGCGTTTTCAGATAGGATGGCTTCGTGAACCAGAGTTAGAATATGTGGGCGAACAAATTGATTTGTATTTTGAAATGAATAAGTCTGAAACATCTGCTTATATTAGATGGGAAGCATTCAAAGCTTTTATTCGAGGACATATAATTGGGTTTTGGTCTAGCTAGGAAGTCTAGACAAGAAATGAAACAATTAGAAGATCAAATAAAAAATTAGAAAATAATCTTTTCCAGAAAACTACAGATACAGTGGAAGCAAAAGAGAAATTATAATTACTCAGGTCTCGATATAATGAATTGTCAGCAAGTAGAGCAACTTCAAAAGTTTTAAGGTTGAAACAAAATTTTTATGAATATGGAGATAAAACAGGACGGTTACTTGCTTGGCAAATTCGACAACAACAAATGGAGTGTACTATCACAATAATTGAGAGTTCAACTGGAAATATAGTTGACCCAGTAGAGATCAATGAAGCATTTAGGACTTATTATGAAAAACTCTATAGCTCAGAGTGCTCACTAAATGTAGATATCCAGATGCAATTTTTAGATAGTCTAAATATACCTCAGATTTCAACTGAAGAAAAGAACAAATTAGATGAAGACCTAACATTACAAGAAATTGGAGAAGCCATTGACTCTATGAAATCAGGAAAAGCTGCGGGCCCAGATTGGCCTTCTATAGAAATCTATTAAACATTTTTAAAAAGTTGCTAACTCCTTTTATGGAAATGATAGTAGAGGTGTATCATCAAGGTATTTTGCCTACATCAATGAGATGAGCTTTTTTGGAGCTTACCAAAACCAGGAAAAACCAACACAAAGTGTGAAAATATGCAGCCAATTAGCTTGTTAAATTCAAACACAAAAATATTAAGTAAAGTTATGGCGGTACATTATCAAATTTAATAGGTGAGGATTAGGAATGCACCGATAACACTATTTCCAGTACTCGCCCGATACGATACTTTTATTTTTGGTACTTGCCGATACAGAGTACCGATACCAATATTTTCATTGCATTTGTAAATTTTTTAAATATTGGGTACAGAAACCAAAAGAGTATGTATAATGTTAGTTGGTTAACTTAATTTATCAAATAGATACAGTCAATCCAAAATTTATTCAGACTCCTTCAACATTTCTCACATTATCACAGTTTATTCGCTATAGTTTAGAAAATGGTAATAAAATATGACAAGAACTCAGAGTGTTAAACTGTGTCAGAACAAATTCAGCTTGATAATGTCAGATAACTTTGATAGAAAGGTATGTAATGGATTACAATAAACCAGAAATTATTCAGACAGTATGGCAGTATTTACACAACTATCAATACTTTGTCAAGTGACCTGGGCATGCTGTCAACCAGGTTCATGCAAACCTGAACTTCAATTTTTTCCCAGATTTTTGGTCCCAAATTCAATTTTACTGGTAGTCCACTGTATGAAGAATATTTGGGTATAATATATCACAGTTTAGTTTATTTTGCTATCCTCACTTTACATAAATGAACTATAGTGTCCTACACCCACTAGTAAAAAATATATATCTGGTCTCTGAACAAATTTTTTGGACTGTATATCCTTCTGTTATTTTCACACTTAATTATGCCCTTTAAAATGTATTTTACAAGTTTTTGTTACTTTCACTGTTAATTTTTTTCTCTCTCTATGGTAGCCTACATCATCTTTAATTTAATAGCATTAGAGCTGCTCCATTGCAGCAGCTTAGTACAGTAATCACGCGATTTGCTGTAAAAATGCAGGGAACAACTCGCTATAAATCTCCTAACTGTGATATTTTCATAAATAGAAGTCACGTTTTTTCATCTGAAACATGAAGCGATTTATATTCCAAAGCCACTCATATAATGCAGAAACACTCATGAAGCAAGCAAAACACGCACACATATTTGTACTGGTGCAGAATAAGAGGGACAAGTACAGTACAGCCTAACGCATTTCACTACAAGTTGTTAGTTTCACTTTCACCAGAAAGTCGTGTATGCTTAAGGGTAAAAATAAATGACGTTTATAGTGAATGCCCCTATAAATGGTCTTATATTTACGATTTAGTTTTAATCTAAATGATGCGTGCTAAGTGAGCGAACATCAATAAAGATCACACAACAGAACCCAGCAAGCAATAGCCATCATTTCAACGTCTCGGTTATAGCCCAAACCCACTTATAGCCCAAATAACCTTGAATTTGGTTTCATGTCGTTTTTTGGCAAAATAACTTGTGAGATGTATGATATTCCATCATGTAAGCAAAGTAACAGCGTTACAAGGTGTTTGGTTTCATTTCTTTGACATGTTCAATACGTAGCCTGTGTGTAGCCACGATTTGGCTCATAGGCAATCTGTGGTCTAATTTTAACGGCTTGGCTATAGCCCTATACCAGTAACCAGACCAGCGATGAGCATAACCAAAATAGCCTTAAAATTGTTTACATGTAATTTTCGCCCACGCAGCTTCTTATCAAATGCAAGTAAACTTTTGAAACATTTAAATTAGCATTATTTTATATTTTATTTAATTATTTTACAGCATTATTAAATATTCATGGATTTCATGTGACGTCACACAATGGTGCGGCCGCCATTTGTAGGACCGAATTGCAACTCCGTCAAGCTGCTGTGTTGTGCTCTGGGCTAGGGATGGGCGATACCTCTTATTTTATTTTCAATCCGATACCGATATTTTCAAGCCCAGATACCGATACCGATACTTCTAAACTAAACTGATCTTTTAAATTATTGAAAGAATATATAATCAGTAATTATACTCACTTAATATTAGCTTTTAAAGCCATGTTTTTTTTAACATATGCCTTTTTTGTTTACACTTTTAGAAATGAAATATACTATAATTGTACATTTTAGCCCTTTAATGGGGCAGTAACCTCAAAGGTGCAACTATACCTCTAAAAGTGAGCATATTAGTACCATACAAGTATGCATGTTTTAAGGGTAGATAAGTTACAAAGGTGCACCTTTGAGGGTACCTCATGAAAAATAAACATGGTGTTACATAAGTAGCCTACTAAAATGTATTATTATTATTATTATTAACATGGTAAACTGTGGTTACTGTAATAAATCCATGGTTAATTTTTGTAAAAGGCTGCCAGGCTGTTGTACCCCTAAAGGTGAAACTTTAGCATATTTTTTTCTGACAGATTTATAAACAGCAATTACAGAACATAACACAATCCATTTGAACCTTTAACAGCAAGTTTAAATAAATGTACTTGCACAAACTAGCCAATTTCAAATAAATATTACATGTACACAAAAGTTTGGGGTCGGTAACAATTAAAAATAACTATTTTCTATTTTAATATATTTTAAAATGTAATTTAAAATGTATCTGTAATCAAAGCTGAATTTTCAGCATCATTACTCCAGTCTTCAGTGTCACATGATCCTTCAGAAATAATTCTAATATTTGCTGCTCAAGAAACATTTATTATTATTGCTGCTTCATATTTGTGTGGAAATCGTGAAGCATTTTTCAGAATTAATGTTATATATAGTAACAATGTAATATAATGTAATAATGTGGCAATGGTTTCTTAATGTGCTTCGTACAATTATAAGCATGTACGAGTGGTTTCACAAAGTCTTTCCATCGAGCTTTCTCTTGAGTTTCCAAGGTACCGAGCATTCCTAACAGCGTGTGGTTGAAACGCTCGACCGGGTTCCCTCTAGGATGGTACGGTGTAG
>NW_015505285.1:3818404-3825740 GCF_001515645.1 Sinocyclocheilus grahami | reverse complement strand
GTATTTTTTCAAGATATTTAAAATGTTTGCTGCATGGTTAAAAAATGCTACTTGTATAAAATTGCGTTTTGAGAGGAAAAAACATAGGCTACGTCGCATTTTATTATTGCATTCAGAAATAATGTAGACTAAAATACCGGTAAATCAAAATCTTTACAAACATAAACACAGGCTATTTTATTCTCTTCCCTCCACAACAAATCCTCTAAAGTTAACAGTATTTAGGCTATATAAACGTCAAGCCGAAAACAAATTAATTTAAAGGGAAACTGAAGCCTACCTCTCTCGTTCGGCACAAATCCAAATGTTTCCATATTCGCAACATATTTGGATGCTAAAATAATATTTATTACCTATAGGTTTTACACTTAACTCGCATTATCGACATAGCTAAATCATCATCCTTCACACCGGCTATAACAGCACAGTGAGGCGCTGGTCACTCTGAACGCAACAACTGACTATTTCAATTGAGCATTGTAACTTTTATATGCTTCTTTATGTATTTTATTTTGATAATGAACAGGCTGCATGTCAAGGTAGCAAAAATGTTGTGTGTGTGCATGAGGCGCCAGAGCTAACAGTTTCCAACAAAAAACTGTAAAGCATTTGCAAAATAGAGAACAGCTTTCCGCCTGGTTTTCCTTTACGTGAACTTTGGATCACGTCATAATGAATAGAAACTCAGCACAAATGTTTTCCCTTTCGTTTTGTTAATCTGTTAATGACTTAAGTGAAATATATTTGTTTTTGTGCCCTGCTGCACTTCTCTGACACTATGACCTGTTTCAATGGCAAACACTTTAGCGGTTCACTGACGACAGTCGAAGTTGAAAGTGATCAAGACGTTTCTCCGGAGCACAATGTTACAAGAAAGAAGACTGCCCAGTTTAGCTCTACGTTGAGAATGCCCGCTCTCACAACAACAACATTAAGCTGCAGTCAAAGACTTTGCGCACCAAAACGCTCGGAGAGCGCAAAGGATTCGGTAGAGTTTTTGCTTGTTTGTGGTTGTCAGTTAATAAAAAGAATAAATAAGTTAATTGCAAAAGTTGGCCTCTAAGATGTGCGGTACGCCACTGAGCACACTCCCACTAGTATTAAATATTAAGCTGCAAAATGACTATTTAAATCTGAATTCTGTGTGTCTCTGTGTTAATGAATGGTGCAGACGCACGGTTTTGTTTACTACTTGTACTGAAGCGAGCTGCCTTCTCACTAATGAGGACATAAATACATGAACAACATCTCCAGAACTGCTATGAGAGTCACTTCATGAGCATTGAGAAGTTGACCGTTTCATTTGAGTAAAACTATCCTCATATCATATATACACACAGAAATGTAAAGGTATTCACGGCAACCACTCAAAATAAAAGTTCAGTTTAACTTGAAGACATTGCGGTAGAAATACTGTATATTAATATCGTTCAGTAGAATTTACGTAATAGGCTACTACTACTAATAAAATTATTAAAACCTTATTTTTAAGGAATAATCATAAAATATTTCTTCAATTTTTTAATTGTAATATTAAATCCCCTT
The DNA here is from genome assembly GCF_001515645.1 of Sinocyclocheilus grahami. Taxonomy (NCBI): domain Eukaryota; kingdom Metazoa; phylum Chordata; class Actinopteri; order Cypriniformes; family Cyprinidae; genus Sinocyclocheilus; species Sinocyclocheilus grahami. The sequence goes on along the minus strand of NW_015505285.1, from coordinate 3,824,195 downwards.
TATTTTCCAAAAATAAAATTTGTTTAATTTTCATTAATTAAAAGATCAATTAAATTAATGTTTTATGCCTTAATACACAACACAGAATTTCTGGGGGGGGAGTATAAGGCTATTGTAAGAATAAATTAAACTTGTTTTTATGCTTTCAAATAATTAGACATGCTAAAACAGAATTTGGTAACAATAAAACAAGGTTGGGGAAAAAATTAAACATTTCATAGGGCCCTAAACATGTAATATTTGTTAAACTTTTAATAAATTGATGTTAAATTGTTTAAGTTTCATGATTTTAATTAATTAGACATGCTTTTTGATTGATAAAATTTAATTTAACCATTAAAAAGGAGTCGAGAAAAATTTAAACGAAAAAAACAAAAAAAAACAAATCCCAAGGCCATAAACCTATAGGAGAAACACTGTGTCTGGTACCACACTTGCATACAAGGCCTTTGTGCACTCAAAGAAGAAACAAAACACAGGACTTAAGATAAAAGTAGCTTCTAAATCAACCATTCATCTGCCAGGAAGGATACTTCAATAACGCTACCATTTCATCAATGTTTATGTACAATCTATAAATCAAAACATCACATTTGAAACCATCCTTCATCAGAATAGCAGCACTATTTCTAGTTTGAGATCTGCAGAGCATCCATTTAGGTCAGTGAACTCAGGTGTTAATTAGCAGCTGTTATTTTCCTATTAAATGCAGCGCAAGGTAAACAGCACACAGCTTCAGGAAGAGTCCCACAGCCTTGGCAAGCCACACAACTCAGCAATTTTCTCCTCCAAGAAATCATTAGCAGAATATAGTTGGAGAGAATGCTACACATCATGAGGAGAGTCTGATAGTCCTCCCTTTTGTTCTGCACAAATTCACGTGGTTTGTCCTGCAATAATGTTCACTGCAGCTTTTCTGATATGTCAGCATCTATTCACAAAGCTATGAAGTATCTATTCAAAGCAAATTCATTTTTAATTTATAATTCACACCAAGAGGATACACACCATTTTTTCTTTAATCCAGTAAAGTGTAATTCTGACAGGATACAATAATTTAGATTAGCATTAGGTAGCTCAAACAGCAGCACCAAAGCCATTGGTTTGAACTCATAAAGTCCCACAGAAACTACAAGCAAGATCACCAAGATGATGCTACAAAAATGAACAAACGTGACAAGACCCAGCTGAGATCTGTACCAGCACCTTGTGGTGTGTGTGTGAAGGATTTTTTTTTTTTACTACTGCTGAGATGTTTATGCGCCTTATGTTGGGTGTATGGAGATGAAGGAAGTTTACTGTAGGAGTTGAAACTATTCTAGGTTTTGTGTGCATATGTACAGTATATATCTGTGTGTGTAATTCAAGAACATGTGTGGGTTGCAACATTCAGCATATGCACCAGGGTGGCCACTATTTACAACTGAACTGAGAATGCCTTTACAATTCCAATTAAAATCCTAAATTTGAAATGAGATAGCAAACAGAAGGCAGAATTGCAATTCAAATTTGAATTCAAGTAAAATGAAAACGTATTGAAATTTAAAGAAACTTTTATGATTTATTTAAACTAGAAAAGCATAGTTTTGAAATAAGGAAATCCCTTTTTTTTTTTTTTTTGGAAGTTTCAATAGAGGAATTTGTAGGAACATAAGAAAAGGGGTGAAGAAAGGGCTTTTCTTAACCCTGCTCCTTCTCAAGTACTGCTGACTCATACTTTGCCACTCCACTCACCTGCGTGCATATGGTAAATACAATGGTGTCCACTCCTGGTCCTCCTGGGCAGCACTGTCTTCTGGCTTTTGTTGGGCCTCTGAGCTTTTTGGTCTTTCATTGATTGATTACAATGTTTCCTGAGCTGGGTTCCAGTGCATAAAAAAATTACTTCGGAGGCACAGGTACAGAGGCTGATTGATAGGAAGCAGCTAAAGCCTGCTAAAATCATGGCCCAAGAGGACCAAGACTGGACACCACCGACCTTTACCAGAGATTAGATGTTCTGCTCTAGCCAAACAGTAAAGCCCCTGCTCTATCTGGCCATGGCCTCTCCTGAACTGAGCAAAGCAAAACTAAACTAAATGCAGATCATGGCTGGCTGAATGGAATGGTTTAGTGCCTGGCTGGGAATTGGGGCTTTGCTGGCTCCAGGATGAAGGATGACCATCCCCTCTGCGTGTGGTGTACTCAAATGGGACTCCGTATATCTCATTGTGGGTGCTACAGCAGGCTCCAATCGGAGCCACCGTTCATACCGCTATAGATGTTCCGGTGATGAGGGGACATCTCGTCTACGCCCGGCCTCTTCTGTGCCACCTCTCGGCCGGGGCTGCCAAACTTGCCATGCTGATGCCTCAACAACTCAGGGCTCCCAGATATGACACGGCCCTTCTGTAGGTGCTCCAGTGTCCCTGATAGAATCTGTTTGGGCTCTGGACTCCCACACACACTACCCATGCTACCCCTGTGCTTCTGGAAAAGGTCCGGGCTGCCAGGCGGCTGAGAGGACACCAGTAAGTGTTTTGAGAACTGCTCTGGGCTGCCTCTCTTGCCAAGTTTCTCTGGACTGAGACCCCGCAGGCCCTTATGGTCCGGACTGGAGAAGGACCCGCAGCGAGACCGGCACACCTGGGGAAAGGTATGTGCTGCGTACTCCTGGCTGGTGCTATGTCTTCGGCTTGTTTGCTCAAGACCCTTTGCCTCCTCCCCTGAGCCTGGCTTATGTAGGTGGTCAGGACTGCCTCCAGCCGGGCCACCCAACAGCTGCTGCTTATGTGTGAGATGGTCAGGGCTGTCGGTGCTGCCCGCGCTGGAGGTACTGCTCCCGTCACCCACATCCCTTAGTAGGCCAGGCCCAGGGCCACTAGCGTGAGACAGGCTGCTCTGACTATCGATTGAACTCCTGCAGCCGGCTGGTCCCCCAGTACCCGTCGACCCGCTGGTACCTCCAGAGCCCTTCTCCTCATCCAACATGAGGCACAGCTCTCTCAGTTCAAGGTTCTCCCTCACCACTTCCTCCTGCCTCTGCTCCAGCTCTTTCAGCTTCTGCAGGTAAAGCGTCACCTCCTTACGCATGATCCCTGCACTGTAGCGGCCCAGGCGCTGCCACTCCCTCGACACCTTTTTCCCTTTCTGCCGGTCGTCATCCAGAAAGCAGCAGAGGTCCCGCAGCTCCTGGTTGTCCTCTTGCAGCTTCTGATTCACCTCCTGGAACAATAAAATCTATGACTCAACACTGATGTCTAAGCAAAGCCAGTTTGACTGATGAAAGTGAAGTTAAACAAATGCTGGCATCAGTGCTGCACAACAGAAGACAGATTATGAACAACAGAGACAACACATATTCTAGTAGAATATTCTAGTCAAGTTTTTCCATATTAATAGGAAAAAATTTATGAAAAAATAAAAATATATGTGTATTAACACTCATAATAACATATAGTATTTATAATATTAATGTTAATTTATATTCTAAATTAATATTTTAAATACAAATGTTAATTTATAAATAATATTTTTTATTATATATTTTTAAAATGCTTCTGTGTGTGTTGCACACCAGAAGACAGAGTATGAACAACAGAGACAACACATATTCTAGTAGAATATTCTAGTCAAGTTTTTCAATATTAGTAGGAAAAAAATGTATGAAAAAAGAAAAATATATGTTTATTAACACTCATAATAACATATAGTATTTATAATATTAATGTTAATTTATATTCTAAATTAATATTTTAAATACAAATGTTAATTTATAAATTATATTTTTTATTATATTTTTTAAAAATGCTTAAAAAATTACAATTATTAATTAAAAATATTAAAATAATATATTATTATTACATATATTTTAATGTTATTGTAAATCATGGTTGTAACTTGACTTGTCAGGTTCTACTTTATACAGGGCCTACTTTACACATCTGGCTACAAACAATTATTTTTTGTTTATTTTTTTCCCCATAAGACAAGTTGCCATGTACTGTTCTATGACAAAATTACATTTAAGAGGCGCCCCGGGGACCTTTAGCCCCATTATACCTCATCATAAAGAACTGTATGTGCTAGGAGCTACATATTTAGAAAATGTGAAGATAAAAAGAAAAACTATTTAAAGCTACAAAACATGAAAGGTCAGAAGTGAAAAGCTTTAACTGCTGCTTCTGTCAAGGCCACAGGACGGTTTAAAACAATAGTTATTTTATACAAACATTTTAAAAGAATAAAATAAAATTAGCTTTTGTTTGTTTGGTACCAAAAGCGATGTGGTATTCATAATCAAAAGTGAACTAAGTGAAGAAGGGTTAATGCAATCACACCCTGTCACCTGAACACAGGCTCGCCTTACCTTCAGCCCCCGTATCTCGTTGAGATGCTGCTGAAGCCTGCGGTTCACCTCTCGGATGAGATTGCTGTGGTCCACTATGACGCTCATCTTCTCAGCTTCGGCTCTGCGGAGCCGGCGAACCAGCTCCTCTTTGCTCCATTTCAGAAGCTCCTCATCCGTAAGTTTGGAAAGGTCCTCTGAGGGACCTTCTGCGCTCTTGGATATGCTCGACTGCAGCTGAGGCTGGGTGGGCTTTTCCATTCTCCCGACAACTTAATATTGAAGTGCTAGGCTATAAAACAAATCGCCGACAAGCCTGTCGACAAATCCTTCGTTCGCACTTTCCTGCAAATTCCCTCTAGTTAGGATCGAATTTTTGAGACTAAAATGTTAACGATAACTGTTCTGTCCATGCTGTTCCCTCTGAAGATAGGGATGCAGCCCTAGAGTACCGGCGAATACTTCTCCTCCTTATGCACTTGCTGTACGGGTGGACCCTCTGTCTCTACGGCAGAGACTCGGTGTGTTTCCATCTGTCCGTGAGCATCCTGTCCAGCTCAGTGTGGCGCTGAACCCGCGCATGAAGAAGGCGCACGGCTGGTCGCTTCTGTGAGCAGGGTGCGTGACAGCAGCCTCTCAAATTGCTCGACTGGCTGAGTTGTGATATTTCTCTCTCCCTCTCGTTCGCTCTCGGTTCCGCCACACGCCCCCTTCTCTTGGAGACAGCTAACTTGTTGTTATTGGGCGCCACCTGGTGGTGTTAAATCAAGCCTACATCAACCTGACCATTTTATAGTTTTTCTCAGTCACTTTGGTACATTTCTTGAAACAATCTTAATATTTGCAAACAATAATGTGCATTTCTCAAAACAATTCGTACAAACAGGACCACACAATGGATTACTTGCAAGTAACTTGCTCAAAATCCTTAGTTCATCTCTCGAAAGTAATTATTTATGCCAGTGAAGATTTCAGTGCCATCAGAATGACATGTCCCTGTGTCGTTGATCATGAACAAAATGCTTAGCCATGTTGTCAAACTAGTGTACTCTGATGTAAACTATGGCTACGGTTTTGATGACAGACTGAAAATGCACAAATGCACTTATCCTGTATGATATGTCAATAGTACAAATTTACACATTACTGTATGTGTGGGGGATATATATATATATATATATATATATATATATATATATATATTAGTGCTGTCAAACGATTAATCGCTATTAATCGCATCCAAAATAAAAGTTTTTGTTTATGTAATACATGTGTGTGTACTGTGTACATTTATTATGTATATATAAATACACACACATACAGGATATATTTTAAACATATTTACATGTATATATTTATATTTGTGTAATTTATATTGTATATTAATATATTTAATATAGAAATATAACATAGTTTTCTTAAATATATACATGCATGTGTGTGTATTTATATATACATAATAAA
>NW_015505285.1:3790187-3818381 GCF_001515645.1 Sinocyclocheilus grahami | reverse complement strand
CACACATATATTATGTAATCAAAATCTTTTATTTTGGATGCGATTAATCGCAATGAATCATTTGACAGCACTAAAAAATATATATATATATATATATATATATATATATATATATGGATCAATGACATGATGCCTTTATTTATTTATTTTTAGTTAAAAATTTATTTAAATGCGTAAAAAAAGATACCATATGAAGTATCTTTCCCATGTAATGTACTCACTTACAAAACAGTTATTTGTAATTTTTCTGTTATTCAAAGTGTCTAAATATCATGTGGTGTGACCGTCCGGCCATAACTGTTGTTTTGGAAACATCTTTGAAATTACCCTAAATGTATTCAGATAATTTTTTTCACTATTTGGCATGATTTTCAAAGTGTTTCGTAATCCTGTATAAAATTGCAAAGCATTTGTATTTATATTTCCATCATAATATACAAATAAACTTTGTCAGATTATGTCCATTTTATGAAATATCATGTGGTGTGACCTCAAAAAATCAATGAATTTTAAGTTATTTCTACAAGTACTTATTTTTATTATAAATTTCATAGTGACCCTTTGTAGGAAGCTAGCTTGTTTTGTTTAGGTGGCCAATTCTGTGCTTGTAAATTTTGACTGAATTTGAAAATATCATGTGGTGCAACCAAATATCATGTGGTGTGACTGCTGCAGAGTGTTTTCCATTATAGATATATGTCCCAGCTTGGCAGATTTAGATTTAGAAATAGATTTTTATGCAGTTTGGGTCATTTCAGACGGTTTATGTTTAATCTTTGTACAATATGAGAAAAAAAATGCAAAAAATATATATATTTAGAGCATTTAATTAAGACCTGCCCCCCTTAGTTACTGTTGCTATGTCTGACAAACCATGGCACTTTTATGCCACACATCACGGAGCAAAGAGGGCACTGACAACGAGCTGACATACAAGACAGAGCAGTCTTCAAATTTTGTCATTTTTTAAAGAAATTCAAACAATAAATACTGTTTTGTGGCATTTTAATGTGCTGTGACAGATCGCTGTAGCGCCTCAGTTCAAGCGGCACATGAACCGATCATCTCTTCATATTAGATATATCACAAAATAAACATGAATGAACATCAGAAGGCATCTTTTTTCAAGTTCAAGTCCACAATGTTAATCTACTCTCCTGGCTGGTTTGTTTGTCGGACAAAAATGACGGATTCTGTGTCATAATTGGTCAGATCATCTGTTAATCAAACTCCCGGCGAAGGGTTAATTGAGCATGTACGTACAAAAGCATTCACAATTTACCAAAAGTATGAGAAATTGCTTTTATGACGTGCACAAGTGACAAGATGATGAGGAGGTTGAACAAGTAGTTTTGAGAATTTCAATTCTGATCTGAGAAATGTACCAAAGCGAGTGAGAAAAAACTGTAAGTCATCTGCCAATTTAGCATAACATATAATAATAATTATTATTATTATTGTTATTATTATTATTATTATTATTATTGTGGTGGTGGTGGTGGTGGTGGTGGTGGTGGTGCACTGTGAAAATGTGGTGTTATTGGTACATAAAGCGTGTAAATGTCACTTGTCTGTGTCTGCCTCATTAATATGTTGTTGTTGTTGTTGTTATTATTATTATTAAATTTGAAATATTAGACTGGAGAGATAGTCCTGAAGGGGGCTATTAAAATTGTATTATTTAAGGATAAACTTTGTTAAAATGTGTTATGTATTTATAATATAATATAATTTAACAATTTTATTGATTAGAAATATTTTAGTACACTCTAGTACTCTTTAATGTAGTGCACACTGGCACTGGACTCATTTTATGTGTTTACAAACAGGAAAAAGCCGTTTGGGATAAATTGTTTGGAATGACGGTTTGAATCTTTGAAGATCTGTGTAGGTGGGTCTGTCAAGCAAGTGTCACAACACAGAGGTCAGTTTACAGAACATAACACTGTTTTGGAAAATGAGTTGCTAATTTGAACAGGTATTGTCTAAGATGTGGGTTAGAAGAGAGGCTGTCATCTCAGATTAATTGGTTCAGCAAAGAGGGCATCTTTGTAAGGACAATTCACGTTACCTTATACCTCACACAAACTTTTCTTACCTCTTAATAAATTGCATCCGTGCACATTTTGAACATCTATTTCTTGTAAGCCTTCCTCTAAAAGTGAAAATGAAAGCAATTTAGACATCTCACCTGAGCCGCAGTCAACATTTAAACGTCATGATAGCTTATGAAGGGATATGTGGTGAGTGTGCTGAGCTGCTTCCTCTAGAATTCTGCTTTGTTTATGAATAGTGCTGGAGAAACTCTGCATGGATCACTTTCAAGTGAATTATAGGCTCGTACCGGTTGAGCTCCTGTTCAGCCTACCAGTTTTATTTTGCATTAAAGAGCCAAATTATTTATGTGGAAATGTTCCACTTTTTTCCTTCATTTATATAACTCCGGTGATTCCAGCTGACACCAGACATTAAGCAACCCCTAACTTTGCCAGTTTAGTCAATTTAATAATGACTCATTAGTCATTTAACTGACACTTTTATTCAAAGCAATTTACAGTACACTTATTACTGGTGTTACTAATGATGAAATGCTTTGCTCAAGGATACAATGCTGATAGTTAATAGATCAGTGCTGCTGGGTTTAAACACACAAATGTAAGTCATTATTCATTAAATATCTGTCATAGTGCTTTATAATGCTTCCCTGGAGTTTATAGTATATTCTTGTTAATTGCATGGAAAAGATCTACTCTTTCACATTTCCGCTTTGTGTTTCGTGTAAGAAAGAAAATCTGTATTGTAATGTAGCAGATTAATTGTTTTCCTGGTGTCATACTAGATGGTAGTTTATTGGCGATGGGAGGGAGAGTTCTGTGAAGTGTTGGGGGTGTGTCTACAGCATGAGGAGCACACCGTACACAAACAACCTGTGACAACATTTTTAATCTTGCAGTGCAATGGCGAGGACTCTGCTTTCCGCTTTGTGTCTCCTGGTTGGACTTGTATGTTTCCCAAGTACAGAATGTTGGGAAGCACCTTGGTTCTGTCATGGACGTGAGTGTCCTGTGTACACTGTGGTACAACAGTATGAGGTAGGCCAACGGTTTTTGTTTTGTCATTTGGGATATTTTAAATATGGTCTTTTCTATGGAAAATATTTATATAATTGTGTTAATAATACATAAAAAGGGATTTGAGGAGCGTAACTACGAAATGAGCCATTGGATTACAACTGATGTTGCGAGTGCCATTAAGAGTGATTTAAAGGATGGATTTTGGAAACTGTATTATTTCAATCAAGGTCAAAACAGTGAAAGTAAGTAAGCTACACTGGTAACACTTTACAATAAGCTCTTATTTGTTAACATTAGTTTTTGCACACAAACTATGGTTAATACTGTACACTAATAGAGAATTTATTAACCTTTCTTAATGTTAGTTTATACAGATTGTCCGTTGTTTGTTCATGTTAGTTCACAGTGCATAAACAGATACAACTTTTAATTTAAATGTGTTTTAGTAGATGTAAAAATTTACATTTAGATTAAGAAATGCTGTAGAAGTTTTGTTCATTGTTAGTATTATATTAACTAATGTTATCAAATGAAACCCTATTTTTAAATTCATGGTTTTTATCAGATCACATTAGATTTTGTTAATAAACATTCCAGTATGGTAATCACATTTTAATAAAGTAATTTTATACTCATAGTGTATCATAATTTGACTTCTCAGATAAGGAGATTGCTATGACCAGGCCTGTGCTGGTCTCGGTGAAGGAAGCTGATGGTATGGGGGAGCAAAAGGTGTCCATTTCCGTCTTTCAGTCTGACACGGACATTCCTGAGCCCAATGATAATACCATCAGAAAAACAGTCATACCAGGCGGTACTGTCTACGTCAGGTTAGATATTTTAGGAAAGGATGACAGTCAAAAACTGTCTGTTTGACTCTTTTTCATTTAAACATTCTCTCTTTGCTGGTCATTACAGGTCGTTTGGTGGTTTTGCATCTGATGAAGATGCCTTGGAGAATGTGCAGCAGCTTAGGGAGGACCTCAGAGCTGCAGGAAAGGAGTTTGTTGAAAACAGGTTCGATGCAGCTGGATATGATGCACCATGGGATTTGATCAACAGGCATAATGAAGTTTGGGTTCTTGCACCCTGAGGACTTGCAGATCCAGAAAGTTCTGTTCCTCATTCCTACGGTGTAGCCTCTTTTTACCTTGAAGTTCCAGTCTATTGAAGATTTCTTTGTATATCATATGACGAAATGATAGTAAAGTGTTCATGTTTCAGTCTTAACCATTGGAATAATGTTTCATTTTGTGCAATATGAATGTGGAAGTACTTTGAAGTTGTTTGACAGGATTATAAACTGGTTTTAGGAATGTGAAGACTATCATCAACCTCTGTAGGTTCAGATAGATTCAAACTGAAAATGCAGTAAAATTTACTGAAATCTAATAGCTTTAACAATAAAACATGTGACCTCTTTATTCAAAACATTTTTGTTCTTTTTCATTATACATTCTATGTAAGTCATTCTATTTTTCAATCTAAAACATTGTATGAAATGAATTCACCCACTTCTCTCGACTGATCAAATGATTGAAAACTGCATAAAATTAACACATTCCAATAAGAAGAAGATAAATATTAAGACCTAGAAAAGACACAGAAACCTGATACACAAAATACAGCAAGTTTCCAAAATACAAAGGAGAAACAGGTTTAGGAATGATCTGAATGGGAATAATGTGCTTTTAGGTTCTCAGGTGTCTCATCAGCTTTTGTTCATGTTACAAGAAGCTCCACCCACTAAACTGGTCTAACTAGTGATCCAGATCTTCCCTTAAGCTGTTAATGAAACTATTTCATTAAACTAGTACAAAGCTCAGTGATAGATACTAAAGAAATGTGAAGTTGAATGTGAATCTTCCAGCTTGTGAGTCTTCCAACTTGTCATTCCAGTTTGAATCTGTAAGAAAGCATGTGACTTCAGACAACGTTTTTGTCATTTGCAGCTTGGTGCTTAATCAGAGGCCTTAAAAATACATGAAATGGTGAGTTGTTGTTTCGCAGCATGGTTGTATGGTGCTGAATTCATAGGCCTGCAGAACTATGTGATTGTTTGTTGATGGGGGTTTCCCTCTTGTGTATAACATGGGAGTGTACTAGCTGAGAGGAAAAATGGGTCAGCCCACCTGAGACGTTTTTGTCATGGTGACTGATCTGGAGTCAGTTTAATTAGTCACATCTTCTCTAGCAGAGCCAGGAAATGTGATGAGGCTGCATTTTCCCACTTCTGCAGTTCTGCACCGCAATTCCTCCACAAAATGGGCCAGCAACCTCACCTGAGAGAGAGCAAACTTTGTTGTCTCTCTGAAAAATGTCTTAACTCACTAACTCTCCCATGCTGGTTAAATAGCATATAGCAGTTAGCAAACCAACATTGAAAGCAAGTAAAAAATGATCTCATCTTTGATTAAACATTTCATTTCATTTTCAAGACAGACTCACTTGCTAATTTAGTCACAAAGAAACATAAAATTGTACAAATGTGATAAAATACTGACGCACTGGTCACTGAAAGCAAATACACACTCCTGTGTTTAATCACTGGTTGCCGTGATTTTGCCAAGTAAGACATGTTCCTGGATCAACATCTTTTGTTGATCCTGGATCAACATTACTGTCTAAAAATACAGACTTAACCCAATCCCTACCCCTAAACCTAACCCTAGCCATAATGTATTCCTAAAATCAGTGTGAAATGACAGCTGATTAACAAAGGTGTAGAAGCACCTAACCCTGATTGTAAGCCTAAAACTGACATTTCCTGAAAAGTTATCTCTCAATTCTGATTGGTTGATTGGAATGATGTTCCTGGATCAACAAGGATGTTGGATCCAGGAACATGTTGTACCTTTAATCACTACATGATAAGATTCAAAGTTACGTTATTGTACACTAGGTGGCAGCACCAACTTGTGATGTTTCTCTCTCCTCTTCTACATCACATATGGCATCAAATTAGTCTACTCAATTTGTGCATCTCCAGTTTTCATAACAATTTCCTCACCCATTTGCTTTAGCTCTAAATATGCTGTTGTATCTAGAAGAACTTTGAGCTAGAAGAACGTGTGGGCAGTTCATCACTAGCAATGTCAGAACAAAACCTACTACCCAGCATGCCTCAGCGCTCACCATGGGAAGCTGGACACTCAATGCCCCTCAACACACATTCACAGTTTCCATGGTTACATTTCTATAGCAAGAAGCCAGCCATGTTCGTAAAAAACATAATTATGCTTCAATGAAGTCAGATCTGTAATAACCCCTAGATGTTTTTTTATGAGTCATAGACAACTTGCCGTGACTACTCACTTATATAGTGGTATTTTCATCAGCAGGCCTCAGGACTGTTGTGTTCTGCAGTTAATTTAACATGGGGAGCTTATTAGGTTATATTAGGTCGTACGCTTTGAAATCAGCACATATTCGGCTAGTGTTTGTGGAGGATAAGAGATGTTCAGCCATTCACAAAAACTGTGTAGTTGTGATATCTTGGAACAAGCTAAGTATCTAATTTATCGGCACACTTTTATTTTGAAATTCTGTCTGGGCTCATATGTGCCACCATGGCGTCCAATAAAAGCCTGTCTGATTTGGCAGGTTATGTCAGCATATGTTTGCGGGCTTGTGAATTTTAATCTGCCCTGTTTTGGACAATGTTCTTGGTTTGGAGGTCCCAGCCAAGAGCCTGTTTGGACTGGTTCATGGGAATTAATCTTATCAGAGATGGGCCAGTTTCCTGAGAATATAGCTGGAGCTCTATGCTGCCAGATAAGGCAATGTAGGAATGCAAGAGCAATTGTGCATTTTTGGAGAGTTTTAACCATGTAGAATGTTCATGCTTATGCCAGCCGAGCCGTGATATGTGTGTCCATCTGTTGCATGATCTGTCTGCTTTCACTCGGTTTTGAGGTCCAAAACACTGTCAAATACTCTCTGCTTCTCCCATGAGTTGGTTTCAATTTTTTTTTTACATAACGCACGATTAAAAATATAGCAGTTTTTGGCCAAGAACAACGTTTTTTTTCTTTTTTAATGATGTTTCATATTAAAATGTCCCTCATGATTACCCCACGCTGTTGATAATTGATGATGTGCTGAACAAGAGGACACAAACCACAAAAAGAGCTGAAACTTATGGCTGTCACTGAAACTCAGATGCTGAGAGCAGCAAATTTCTACTAAACTTCGGTCCCAATGGATTTGCAATTAATTATTTTTAACAGTCACTGCAACATACATAATGGTGATATATAGAGTATATATGTATAACATATCTTGCTCACCGGTGAATCCGCTGCAGTAAATTGGTGCTGCCAGAATGAGAGTCTAAATAACTCATAAAAACATCACAAGTAATCCACATGACTCTAGTCCATCAGTTAATGTCTTGTTAAGTGAAAAGCTATTTGCTTGATGAGCATGTAATGCTATTTTCCAAATTCTCCAAAAAAGTTTAGCAAAATATCATTTTTGGGTGAGCTATTCCTTTACGATTTTAAAACACTGTGTAAACAAATGTTTGTAATATAATTTTTATTATTATTATTGTTATTTATGTATACAAATCTGCACTAATTCTATAGGTCACTAATAAAAAGGCATGTTTGTGACTGAGAATGTGAACTGTTCATCTGGTCACATTCTTGCTTCTTGCAAGTGCTGTCAGATGTTTGTGATATAGTGATCACTAGGCTCACACTTCCTCCATTACAGTGCTTAAGAGGAAGTGCTGTTATATCTGTTGTGCTCCTGCAGCATAATGGATGTCATCATGTAGGACAGAAGAGCTCATAGCAACCCTTGGATCTCCTGAGGTCCAGCTTTAAATCTTTTAAATCTCCTCCCCTCCTCCAAATTCTCCAAAAAATATCATTTTTGGGTGAGCTATTCCTTTACGATTTTAAAACACTGTGTAAACAAATGTTTGTAATATAATTTTAATTATTATTATTGTTATTTATGTATACAAATCTGCACTAATTCTACAGGTCACTAATCAAAAAGGCATGTTTGTGACTGAGAATGTGAACTGTTCATCTGGTCACATTCTTGCTTCTTGCAAGTGCTGTCAGATGTTTGTGATATAGTGATCACTAGGCTCACACTTCCTCCATTACAGTGCTTAAGAGGAAGTGCTGTTATATCTGTTGTGCTCCTGCAGCATAATGGATGTCATCATGTAGGACAGAAGAGCTCATAGCAACCCTTGGATCTCCTGAGGTCCAGCTTTAAATCTTTTAAATCTCCTCCCCTCAACTTGATCGCTCAGCAAGTTTGGAAGCCTCTCCCATTTGTGAATCTCAGAGTTTGGGGTAATGAATTATAGATTTGAGTTTTTCCAAAAAGAATGTTGAGGAATTTATTGTAACTTTTTTTTTTTTTTGTCGTAAGCACTCAGCTTTCATTAAAATTTAAGAAGCATGTCTTTGCTTGGCTTGAACCTAAAATGTTCAGAGGATCTATCTGCTGCTTTTGACACTGTCAATCACCAAATCCTCCTGTCTGCACTCTTATCACTGGGCATCACAGGGATTCCACTTCGCTGGTTTGAATCCTATCTCACTGGTAGGTCTTTCAGGGTGGCCTGGGGAGGGGTGGTCTCCAAAGCTCATCAACTGGTCACTGGGGTTCCTCAGGGATTAGTTCTTGGACCCCTCCTCTTCTCCATATACACTTATTTAATTAATTTTATAATTAATTTTTTAATAATTAATTTCAATTATTTTTAAATTGTGTAATCACCTGCATTAGAAGTGGTTTCGAAGAGATTGTTTGCACAAATCATGGATCCCCTGTGCTTTTAGGACTGCAAGTTTTTTTTTGTCATCTGGAGAACAGAGAAGATTCTTTGTCTTATGACATTCTGAATCAGTTTGGCTGTTATTCTGACACCACCATCTGTGTGCAGCTGAAAAACCCCAGATCACTTAGAGAAAACAATACTTACAAAATCAGAATATTTCTGAATTGTTACTCTTCAGTATTTTACCCTAAGCTAAATGTTTATCCGTTTTGGAGACATGGTCATGTGAATGCTTTCTGTCTTTTTTTCATGCAAAAACTGCATTTTCAGTGTCACCTCAGTAGGCCTGTGCACAAATAGTGTTTACTGTGACATCACATTATTATTTGTGACTGCACACTCAGTTTGCATGCATTACAAACAGACCTTGTATGATGGCACATCTCTCTCTCTCTCTCTCTATATATATATATTTCTTTCTCTCTATCTCTCTCTTTCTTTCTTTCCACCCACTGCAATGCTAGAGTACAGTGATTTTCTAAGAGGACAGAGGACTGTCCAAACACATAAAAACTCATTGTCTGCCTACAGGGCCTCTACTTGTCCAGTCAGGTTTGGTGTGTAGAGAAAAGTGGCAGTGGTAGAAGAGAGGTATTATTTGGATTTATAAGCACCCAGCTTTGCTAGTCCTTCTGATTGGTTGGACTCTGGCTGTATCTAAGACCAGAGTGAAAATCCACAACCAATTTACAGTGGCTTTATTAAAGGGAAGTTGCATTTTATTATATTGTACTGATGCGCTGGTGCATGGCTTGAATTTCAAGTTTCTGGCCAATTTTGGCTGATGCACGCATGTTTTTAAAGACTAGAATTCAGCTTTAGATTTTCAAATTGTACACACCTAGAAAGGCACCTCAAAGTTTATTCATGATGCCTAATTTAGTAACTAATGTTAATGAATTTAATCCTATTGTAAAGTGTTACAAAATAATCAAATATGTGACATATTTTATCCTATACCTTTTATTAAAACAATAGACCAAATAATTTGCATAACCTACTGTAAAGATGTGACGTCCTTAGAGATGCAGCCACTTTTGAAAACCATTTTCATATATATACAGTATATATATATTTTGCAGATAATGCAAGGTTCTGCAGTGAGGTCACAGTTATTTCCGGCAGCAGGGATTAAATTATGAATTTTCTCATAGTGTGACTTGGTTGAGGATTAGAGAGACTTTGGGACAAATGTCAGAAGACTCCAGACTCCGCTTCCATTATCTACAATCTCCATCATAACTAACACTCATGCTGAGGCTGTGAAAGCTGTGCTCCAGTGTGCCACTTTTATTAAAGACTTATGATAGATTGAATTGGTTAATACTGGGATTTGAGATTTGTCTCTGAGGAAACAAAACTCAGTAAACCTATGTAGCCAGTGTGGTAACAGGAGGCGTGCTATGATTCAAACCACCTCCTGACAGCTGTCAATGAATTTTTAATGGCTGTACAGATGAAACATATATAATTGGTGACTGAATATGAATATTTAATAGACTGATAGATTGTAAGTATTATATAATTTCTATATAAATTGCACAAAGAACTGATAGTATTGTATGAATTGTAAATGCATCAGATGCATTATTAGTGTGCCTGTTTCGCTGTGTGTTTAAGCATGTGATTGTAACATTAGGCAATACAATATTACATATCCTCTGCTTACTTTTTTTTTAACGGAGCAGAATAAGAGATTAATAATTCTCAGAAAATTCTGACTAGATCAGCCCAAATGTTACGTATGGACCGGTTCATCCCTCTCAGTTTCTCTGAACTTGTAGTTTGACATGAGAAGGATGCTGGCCAAACATGCAATAACATAAACAGATTGTGCAGACTGAATATTGCAGGCATATTAAGATTGCCATTCATTACTTCCTCCAGGGTTTTATAACAGCATGTTATTGTAATACTTTTAAACATTTTAATGAACAAAGTGTTTCTGTGAATGTTTATTTCTATTTCAGGAATTCTCCTTAGGCGTGTGCTTTGTGTTTTTAAGAGCGTATGAAATTGAGTAATATAGGGATATTGGTTTGTGTGATAGACTAAAACACTGTTGCATGACATTTTCTTTCATTTTTCGTACATCTTTTATTGTTATTTTGAAAACTGGACCATTATTTGTTCCTACAAGACCATGTGATGATTAAAGCAATTATTGAAGTTTAATCTGTTTAAAAAAGTCTAAAGTTAGTTTATAATTTATTTTACTATATTTATTTATGATGAATTTATTGGGTGTATTTTTATTATTAATTTATGCCTAAGCAAATGTATATTGTAAGGCATTTTTTTATTTGTTAGTTGTCTGTGTGATGACATTGTGGTCCCTATTATAGCCCTATAAAGTAAATGGCTCATTAAACACATTAAATAATGCCATAATGTAAATGTGCAAAGCTAAAAGGTTTCTATACAACTTAGTTTTAAAGTTAAGTGGGAAAATATAATTGGCTCAGTATAAAAACAATAGGGAAAATGTGTGTTGGCAACTAAGACTTCTTGTAATGTTCATCAAAAAGCATGGAAACACAGCATCAGGCTCTTCATTTATTAATCATATCCATTTTGAGGTGCTATATTTAAGACCGAGTGCTTGCTGCACAATGTACCTCACTGTAATTTATTATGCTAGACTTGTTCTTCACCGGCATCCTCTCCTTCAGGGCTGTTTGTCCTCTATCTGAACCTAGGGCTAAGTTTAAGTGGCCACAAGTGTCTCAATCTGCCCGCTACAAGATGTAATAATAAAATTATAGACTAACGTACACTTTTTAAAATCAATATAGCACAGGTCTGTGTGCTATTAACCTATTAACTGAACTTTCTGTGAACAGTAAAAAAAAAAAACAAGGGTCACATTCAAATTTAGATATTGAAAATTATTCACTCGGCAGATATCTGGAGTATTTTTAGAGATATGTCGTCATCAAATGTGGTAATGCAATTGATTTTGTTCTCAGTGTTCTATACAGAAACCTTCACATGCCGGTCAGTATTGTATTTCCCTGAAATAGGTCACCTATTCGACTCTAGTAAAGAGACATCACCCCTGTGCATTTCCCTTACCTTTCTATTTCCATCTGTCTGTCCTACTTGTCTTTCTTCCAGGTGAACTGTCTAATTGAGAGCCGTCAAGGGGCAGCTCCCCCACCATCCCTTTCTTGTCTGGGGGGCAAATGCTGGTTTCTGTTCCTGCTAGTGCTCTGCCGCCCGCTGTCTGTCCTTGGCTTGACTTTGGTCAGAGGTAATGTATCCTTTCCTAATATAGAGAAACCAAAGACAATAAGATACTCTTAGAATAGAGCCTGGATTGTGGAGTCCCCACGGACGAGTGTCTGTGCTGGTTTGTGGAAAAGCACTACAGTGCAGTAGTGTACTCTCCAAATCAATATCTCCACTAACTTTTTTGTGTAACTTTGTCCATGTTCTCATAAAATGTGTGGTTTCCATCTATATGAATTAAAGGTGTACAGTGAAACAATTATCTGCTGTTGTAATGACAAGTTGCTGTGTCTTGTATAACTCAAAAAATTATCAAAAAAGAAAGAAAGAAACACAGAAATGAATCAATCAGTTAAACAGCAGTGAGACTTCTTAGTGGCACAACAGTCTGAGCTTTTTCATTAAATCTGTCTGTTTGCTTTGTTTTAGAAAAAAAAATTAATTTATTGGTCAGAAACTTTGCCAATCCCTCACCACAAATGATTTTTTTTTAAAAAGCTTTCATAAAGCTTTTACTTAACTCATTGATTTCATAGACTCCACTAACCACTGCATAATGTGCTTAGATAATCGGTCTAACAAATATTTTCTTTTTCTACTACTTTTTTTTAAAATAAGTTATTATTTTGATTCGTACCATTATTTTTTATATAAATTATTATTAGTAGTTTTGAAGTCACTACTTGTGCCTTTCTAAATAAGGTATTTGTTTTTGAAATTTGTAGTGTTCATATAAATATTGAATAACAATGAATTTGGTATAATGATGATGGTCCTTATTTTTGTGGAAACGTCAAACATTTTTTCAGGTTTTGCTAAGTTTTTACTGCCACTTTTGACCAATTTAATGCATCCTTGCTGAAAAAAAGTATTAATTTCCAATAATATAAATTACTGGCCCCAAACTTTAAAATGGTAGTGAATGTTTAAATGTTATAGACACTTGTAAAACTTGTACATTTGTAAAATAGTAGTACAATATGAAATTCAGACCGTGATTCATCATTTTCTTTCTTTCTTCTTTCTTTCTTTCTGCAGAAGTTCAATAATAGGGCTTCTCTGGTAGCACTGTCCATCCATATTGACATTGTGAATGATGTGTGTGTCAATAGGTGTCTTTTGTCCTCCACTGGGGAGACAGGCATGAGTTACAGTAATCACCACAGATCTTTGACGTGATGAGGGAATTGATAACTTGCCGGGTGGAAAATGGAGGCTTGTTTAAAAGAAAAAAGGGGCTCTTTTTCCGAAACAGAATACTTTAATGCACTCTTGAAGAAAAAGAATTGTAAATAAACTTGACAGTGAAAACTTGAAGTGGTTTGGCAGATGATGAGAGGATTTAGATGGCAGTGTTTGAGATTGAACTGGGGAGGATAGGACTGAAACTGGATTCTTGATTAGGGCTATTAAGCTCAAGTTTAACAGAGATGAGAGCTGTTTTAAGAGTGGTGTGGATTGGGTAATATTGATCATTTTGGAAACGTCGAAATGAATCACTCGCTAATTGCTAAAGCTTTGATTGTGTGTGTGTCTGAGAATGGATATTTTTAACAGTAAATTTACAGAAAAACCGGATCCATATATAATGCTTGCATGTTTTGAATGAAACATGTGAGGTGAGACAACAAAAGGATGAATGTGCTGTATAACAGGAGGACTGAGTCGATGAGAAAGCGCCAGAGAGAGAGAAAAAGAGAGAATAATCCCTCAAAGCCCAGGAGGATTAAGCATCCAGAGAGCATCACACCATATTACAGAGAGATGTTTTTAACCTCAGGTCAACTACCCAGAAACCACCTCTCACTAATTTCAGCACAGTAGGAGGAGAAGAAAAGGTGTCAATTTCTGAACAAGTGCAAATAGCTACAGTAGATTAGCTTTAAGAAAAGTAAATATAGACAGGCAAAAACACTGCGTGTGAGACAATAATTATGGCTGTTCATAGAATGATTTCCCATTATTGCAGCTACACTAATTGTCTGTGTTCTTCATTTATAATATTTGTTTTTGTCGTGCTTAGATTTTGATAGATGTTTTATATAGTTTTTATATAGATATTTTATCTTTGAAAGCCATGACAGCCATTCTAAGGTATCCAAAGCTGAACAATAGCTTTTGAGATTAATGGGAAACCTAATGTATGGATTTCTCCCTGATATTGCAGACCTTCTTTGTTGATTCCTTCTCAGCCATGATAATATTGCACACCTGGTCCTCAACTGTGCAAACCTGGTTCTGGTCTAGTAAGTTCCTCGTTAACCGTGTATATATACCCTTGTGTTTACCTCTTGTTTTTGATCAGCATTGTTGTTGTTATGGTATTGGTTGGTGGATGTTCCATATTATGCTATGCAATAAGGGAAGTGAGTTTATTTACCATATATTTTTAATAATCTTCTTTTGTGAAATAATTGTGAATGTAAAAGAAAAGTGGAAATTATTGGAGAGGCAAAGCTAAGCTGAATATTAGTGAGAATGTCACTATATCAGAATATCAGTTTTCTTTTATGAACCAAAAGTCAATTCCTCCACTGGGCATCGGATCAGAGGCAGGTGCTTCCTGAAACCTTTGCAGGCAACTTTCATCTTTCTCAATCAGAAACATCTGCCATTAACTAAGTTAGAATTTAAGATGGATGTAATCTGATGTATCACAAGTATACGTTTATTACGTAATGTGAATTGTAAAGACTCAGATGAAGCAATCTGTAACTGGTTATATCAAAGAATGGGCCATCAAACAACATCAAAGATAAAAAGAAATGGACACTTTCTGGGGACATCATAGTGGAAATCAATCAAATTGATTTGAAGTATTTGTTCTTGCCAAAGCAAAAACGTTAGAAGAGTGAACATCAAGGAGGGAGATTGCTGAATTAAATTGTTTAGTTTTCACACAGTTGCTTGATTCCCCCATGCATGTATTTGAGTTAACATATACCAATTAATTGGAAACATTGTTAGATGATGAAATTATATCTAAAAGAAGAGAAAGAGTGTCTTCCATGAAGATACATTGCTAATTCATAAGACCTTTTTTTCTCTCTGTCCTTGATGGTAAATCAGAGCACCTCTGTGTGTCCTTGAGTAAAATTATCTGCTCTCAGTCAAAGCCTTTGCTTGAGTGTATCTATATCTAGACGCAGAGAGCAAGGTGCCATACAAATTGGAAATTTGACCACCGAGCTGGAAGAGTATACGCTAATAATCTCTTTGTTTGCAATTATGTGAATTCCACATAATTTTTTATTCAAACCTTCTCTAAATTATGCCTCTGGTCCCTCTAAATCCTAGTGTTTCGCTTTGGGCTTGATCAATCATGTGTGGTTCCTTTTCAACCAGATCTCTTTCATCCTAGGAAACACACTTCCTGTTCCACTGCTTCATTCAGTGCTGAAGGACATATGTGTGGAAGACCACTCAATAAAATCATATTAATATTAGGTCTACAAATGACAACAACAACAACAATAGTAATACAAATGTATTTATTGCCATTAGATCCAATAATAATAATAACAATAATAATAAATCATTGATAAAACACATTTTAATTAAATAAATTATTGTTATTGTTGTCAGTGGAACATGTGAAATATAGATCAAAACAGCCATATGCTTGACTTGTTATTTTATTTATTATAAATTATAATTTAATATAATTTTTTTAACTCCATTTCTACAGTAGAAATGAATATGTTTTCAGTTAAAGTATATGGGCTAAGAGAACCAGTCTCTTTTTCTCAGCTGTTGGCAAGCATAACTTCATGAAATGACAGCTTTGAAATAATGTCTGTGTCATTGAGATCTTTTATGTATTAAATTCGTATTCACAAAGATAGTCTTGTTTTATTGATAGAAATATGTCATTTTGTTTTTGTTACGTCTACAAATTGATATAATTTGCTACTAGGCTCTAAGCAGAGTTTATTGCTGAGAAGCAAAGCAAAATGTTAAAGTTCAAATCCTAACCTGAAGCATGTGAGTGAACTGTAAAATGGATTTATAACATCACACAACTGAGAACTGAGAGCAGAGAAATTATTAAATGCATTAATAATGTTGACTTCTAATGGATGTCACCATCTGACTATGAAGACAGAGATGGAAAGTAATTTAAAAACTTTTGGGAAGAGAGAAAAAATTCAGGATTCTCATCGAAAGGACTGCTTTAAGTAAGCACTTATTTCTATTAAATCAAAGTAATTTAAAATTAAGAAGAAAAGAGGTGAAAGGAAAAGAAAGAGATGTCATCTGTTGGATGAATGGCGAAATGCATGTGTGAAAACTTAAAACCTTTCATATCAGTCATCTGACTGTTACCACTTTAAAAATTCAGAAAGCAACGTTTACAACAGTTTGCATCATTTAGCATGTGTCCTGTTTCTATTCTTCCATCACGTTGCAGATATGCCATTAAGTGTGTGTCTGTGTTTGAGACACTGCACAAAACATCTACACTCATCTGTTTCTTATTTTAACCTCATTTCACCAGGCCTACTTTGTTCTTCTGTTACTCTCCATTTCACGCTATATTCATATTTTAACATCCTCTGTAACTTTCTTTACATTTCTTTCTTCCTATTCTCTTTCTAGCCAACTAATGGTGAAAGGACAACTGCTATTAACCATGTATTCCATTAATGCTGGAATATTTTAAGAGGTATTTAGACACTTAAAGAAATAGTTGACCCAGAAATAAAAATGTTTTTTTTATTAACCTTGGGCTGTCCAAGATTTAGGATTGTTTCTTCATCTAAACAGATTTGGAGTAATTTTGAATCGCATCACTTGGATCCTCTGCGGTGAATGGGTGCCATCAGAATGAGAGTGTAAACAGCTAATAAAAGCGTTGTGTTTGTAATAAACAAATCCATCAAGACTTTTTTAACTTCTCTCCTCAATCCATAATATTGATTTCTCGAGTGACAAAGTTATCAGGAGAGAAATATGCACAGATCAAAGACTGTTTACAAGTGAAAACAATTCTAAACAAATATGTTGGTGGACTTAAATGTGAGAGGACAACAGAAGATGGACTTTTCACTGAAGTGTTTTTTTTTTTTTTGGTCAGAAGCAACATTTTAAAGTTAAAATGCCTTAATGATTGATGTGTCTCTTATAGGCACACAGCTTTTCACTTCACGAGACATTGATTGATGGACCGGAGTTGTGGGGATTACTTGTGGATTATTGTCATGTTTTTATCAGCTGTTTAAACTCTCATTCTGATGGCCCCCATTCACTGCAGAGGATCGATTGGTGATCAAGTGATATAATGTAAAATTTCTCAAAGTCTGTTCTGCTAAAGAAACATACTCATCTACATCTTGGATGGCCTGAGTGTGAGTAAATATTAAGCAAAGTTTTTATTTCTGGGTGAACTATTCTTTTAAGTAACAGGAAACTGACCATATCTATGACTTGGCAGCATGAATGGGCAGAATAAATGCAAATAACTGTGAATCTGGTTTAGGGCATGGGAGCTAACTCTGACACTGCACTGTAAAAAATAATAATAATAAGTGTATGATCTTCGATCAAGGGGTTTTCCACCAAAGACATTACAGTAAGGTTGACAGGAGCAGATGACTTGAAACGTATCAAAATGGTGAGTCACTCGTGTCATTATGGAAATTCACCTAAGGCATCTAACGTTCCACATAAAACACATGTGATATTTACATAGTGATTCTGCCTGCTGCATTCTGACCCTTTTAAATGCATATTAAAGAACCGACCGTGGTGATCAAAGGTGTTGAAAAAAGATTTTGTTAGTGAACAATTACTACACAGATGGATATGGAACACCAAGACAATAGGAGGCTAATAACACATCAAAAGACAAACTGAATTACACACAGATTCATAGCAGAGAGAAACAGGTGAAGCACAGATCACAAGCTATAGATGAAAGCAGAAGAGGGGCTAAAAAAGGACCGATGTCACATGGGCTGGGTAAACAGTGGCTAAAGAGCTTACACTACCTTGTTTTAATCTACCATCCTGTGTAAATGTTAGGTAAAATAACCAAACAATATTTTCACACTTTGTCAATCTTTGCTGATGCAAGCAGATTGGAAAAACCCACTTCAACAGCTAACTCTTCATTCAATATGTCCCACTGAAGAATCTGAGACTCAGAAGTCTTGGGTTATGGACAGAGATTACACCCAATCTGTCAGTATGTACCCATTGCAACGCGGTCCAATATAATCTAATAGGCTCATCGCCCACTCTTTGCTTCTCTCCATAAAAAGTGCATTGTTGTCCTAGCAGTGGCATTAGGCAAGCAAGCCTAATGCAAGCGGTCAGTGGGAGTCGACACAGCTGCTGACAGTGCTGGCTGGAACAGTGCTCAGTATTTGACGAAGCGAAAACATACAGAGCACCGAGCAGCTCTATCTCTGCAGTGTTTAACATATTTCAGGGAGGGGAAAAAACGTTTCTGCTGTTTGTACCTGTAAAGTATTTAAAAAGCAATAGCTATACAAGAGCTGCAGCTGTGTGGTTTTGAGACAAACTCAGAAAGCAGGTATTATGGTGCATAATGAGAAAATACTGATCAGGTGCATGGACCTGCTGTGATTCACTAACTGGTGAGATAGTTTAAGAAGATATAGGGGAGTCTGAGGCAAGCTGTCACACCTTTTACAGTGAATTTTATTTATCATTTATATAATATTTAGACATATAACTTATGTTGTGTGTGTAGACACATTCTGTAGAATCTGTACCTTAAAGTACAGGCTGTAAAAAGCTATTAAACATTTTCACTGCCATTGATTATCCTATTATTACTAAATTGTATAAATGTATAACATTTGAATCAAAAATGGCCAATGAAAAAACATGTGACAACTTGCCCCAACCTAACATTTATGAAAAATAACCTTGTCCTCAGAGCACAGTTCAACCTTTTGGATGAAAATGACACCTTCAACATTTTTCACATTATCACAGTTTATTCGCTATAGTTTAGAAAATGGTAATAAAATATGACAAAAACTCAGAGTTAAACTGTGTCAGAAAATAAATCATCTTGATAATGTCAGATAACTTTGGTAATAAATTAGGCTGAATA
Source organism: Sinocyclocheilus grahami (assembly GCF_001515645.1). NCBI lineage: Eukaryota > Metazoa > Chordata > Actinopteri > Cypriniformes > Cyprinidae > Sinocyclocheilus > Sinocyclocheilus grahami. Next base: position 3,799,180 of record NW_015505285.1, on the reverse strand, counting down.
GCTGTCAGCTGTTAAATTTAAGTACACAGTTAGATAATACAAATTTAGGTCAACCAATACCAAGCAATGGTTAATTGTCTTCAGCCTGTGGTGTAAAAAGGTCGTATTAGCAATTAAAGAAAAACACTTAAGCAAAACATGGTCAGGTCAAAGTGTCTGAATAATTTTTGGTCCCAAATGTGCATCAGTTTTACTGGTAGTCCACTGTATGAATAATTTTTGGGTATAATATGTCAGAGTTTCATTTTGCTATCCTCACTTACATAAATGAAGTATAGTGTCCTGCACCCACTAGTAAAAAAATATAAAAAATTATATCTAGTGTCTAAATAACTTTTGGTTTGACTGTAGCTAACTGAATAACTGAAGGCAAGTCTGTATGTATGCTAGAGTGGTTTCATTTCATCTTTACCCAACAGCTGTAGCATAAATATATTAGTATAATATTTGAATTTTATTTGAATTTATATCAAGACATATATGAAATAAAATTTTCAATTGATTTAATTATTTTTTTAGAACAAAATTCACACAAAAAAACCCCGAATATTTATTATTATTATTATAATTGATATATTTTGGACGTTTGACATAAAACCTTATATTTAAGTAACACTGACAACTAGGCCCGGTATAAACTATAGCCTACTATTTGCAGCGCATATCAATAAAATAACATTTTTGAAGAATTCTAGTTTTGACAGTAATTCAAATGTGAATTCAGCGTATCTTATCGCATGTATCTGCTAATAAACCAGCAAAATGCTACCAATAGAGGGTGGCGATGAGCAGAGGGTTTTGTTTGCGGTAAATCGGACTAATGCGCCTCCTTTTAAACGCACCAACAACTGCCCCTCGTCCCAGCCCACCTATCTCTCTCTCTCTCTCTTTCTCTCTCATTGCATGGACTTCATCCTAGGTAGTGCACCATTAGAACAGCTGCGTTCCAGTTTCTCCGTCTCTCTCTGACTGCGTTCACTTCCTTACTTTCACCCCTCCCTCCCTCTCGCGCTCTCTCCTCCTCTACATCCTCGATCTCTCAGCAGGAGCAGTTTGTGTCCTGAGAGAACTGGCACCAAACTGACTCATCCATGGGGCGCGCGCAGCATCTTTATTTCACCACATTACAGTTTGAAGTCATATAGGGGGAATATTCACGTCAACGCAGCAAACACACTAGAGTCGTTCGGCGTTTCATCTTCCGGCTTAAAACTCTCAGTCGCACCATATCTGTCTGGGTTTGTGACATTTGTAGCTGTGTTGAGCTGTGGTGATGGATGGGGATGCGTGTGTTCGCGTGTGGGCTCGACCGCTGCAAGAGATGCTCCAGCAGAAGAAGATCAAAGCGCGGAGGAAAAAGCGTAAGGAGTTGTTCGGAGGACAGATGTGCTTCATGGGGCTGCTGCTCCTGGCGTTGTCCGGCTTGTCCAGTTTGGCCGATAATTCCGGTGAGTTTCGGTTCAGGATTTGTCAGGAATGTGTGTTTGTGAAGGCGGAGGGGGGTAATGGAAAGTTTTACGGGAGAATCATACTCGCACTCTAAACTGTTTTAGTTAGAGAACCGTATCGCGTTACTGCATTGAGTTAAAGGGAAACATGCAGAAGCACACTCTGAACTGTTCAATAATGTATGGTTCTCTAAAACTGTTAAACTTCACAGAATTACACAGCTGTTTTAGATCATGTTCGCACTGTTTAAAGAGTCATATAGACTAACCGCTTTAGAGATGCGCACTTAAGACCGTTAACTATTTAAAGAATTTTAATCACATAATTAACAGTTTCAGCGAACTGTATACTAGCTCTATAAACTGTTTAGTGAGCAACTGTTAGAGAACTATGTCAACCGTTGTAGACAGCTGTAGCCTACTCACACAATAAACAGTTTTATACAGGTTAAGACTCTTAACTATTGTTGTTATAAAGAACTGTAGCCTGCTCACAATGTTAAACATTTCAAGAAGAATGGTGCTAACACCACAAAATGTTTTAGAGAGATGTAGTTAGCCTATTGTGAACTATATTACAATATTAACTGCTTTGGAGAACCGTAAAAGCGCTAGAGAACTTAACTGTTTAAGTGAACCATACTCTACATTTAACAGTTGTACAGAACTGTTACTCAAACTGTTAACCACATTAACAAACATGCTCACACTATTAACCGTTTCAGAGAGGTGTACTTGAGACTGTTATATTAAAGATCCATACTTACAATATTAACTGCTTCAGTGAACCATAATAACGCTAGAGAACAACTGTTTAAGTGAACCATACTCTAATAACTGTTACAGACAGCCGTTCTTACACTATTAACCATTATAGAGGTGTGTACTTTATTGTTAACTATTTTAAAGGACCTTACTCAAATTTAACCATTTTGGAGAACCATACTAGCACTCTAATCAGTTTTTGAGAACTGTTAACCATTTAAGTGAACTAATTAACTGTTGTAGACAGTTGTATTTACATTATTAACCATATTAGAGAGGTGTACTTACGACTGTAAACTATTTTAAAGAGCCATACTCTATATATACAATATAAACTGTTAAAAAACTATCATACTGTCACTATAAGCAGTTTAAGACCGCCATACTCTAACAATTAATTCAGAGACATCCATGTACTCATATTATTTATTGTTTCAGAGAATCATACTTACACTTTTTCCCCTGCAATGCTGATAAAGTTTGTGTTCTGACCCATAATACATGTATTGTAGTAAGCCTGTGGTGGTTTACCCACTGATTCACATGCGCTGAAAGAGTTCATTACTGAAGGATTGAACATAAATTATACATTTTTATGTGTGTGTGTGTGTGTATGTATATATACATGTATATAAATTATTATTTTATATAACTAACACAGGGATCCCTGATGATCAAAATCATCTACCTAGATTATAGAAATATGTGCATCTTAAAAATCGCGCCCGCGAACATACGCGTGTGACGTGCGGATGTCAATGCGGGAGAGCTGCGTCTGACCGCGGGTTGTTATTCAAGTTAGCGGTTCTAAATACAAATAAATAAGCGCTAACAGCACATGACATCGTGAAAATAGGGGGAAATATTAACAGTTGACGAAACATATACAGAAAAAATATAACTGTTACCGGATTAACCTGGCTGCCTTCTCACTAGACCCTCTGCTTTGCAGCACAGTTAATTATATGCTAAGGATAGGATCCCTTGACGCGACTGGTTATTGAGTTTTGTGACGTAGCTAAACAAAGGCTGTTTCAAACCGCGTTTCTGTGACTGCCTTTGGGAAACTATTGTTTTAAGGAGAAAATACTCAGCAATGGTGTTGATAAATGGATTGGCACATGGTTTGTCTAAAAGCATATTAAAAACAACACATAGACAAATAAACAACATAAAAAACTTGATTTTCACCACAGGGGGACTTTAAAACTTGAGCTGGACAATGTGGCAGATGTCTGTACCAGTGATGTGTGTAACAGTTTCTCTACCCATTTTCTCAGGCTAACATGTTAAAAGCACTTTATCACTCATGTTTACGTTATAGCAGCCAGGACTTGCATGAAGGTTTTTCCTTAAAAGTTGGCAAATATTAGCATAGAGGCTTTTTTATCAGCTTGTGATTTGTCCGCTCCTTCATCCACGATACCATGCAACCTGAAACCATCCACATACAATACACTTCATCTGGCTGTTCGTATCTTTGCAACTCAGCTAAAAAATAATGGCTCTTTATAATAATCTTACTATTAAATGTATCTCTCTTAAAGCCATTCAGTGTTTGTGCATCTGTCGTAGTACCCTGGCATCATACAAACCAAAAGATGTTTTCGTATAATGCTCTGTATGTTCACTTAAGGGCACCGTATTTGTAGATAATCTTGTTGTATAACATAATTTCCACAACTGTGTACATTGAATTACGGCTGTTGGATGTAACGGATAGAGTATTTTATTTACATATACAGTGTTTTAATATAGAGAAAGATGCTATTTTGCAAATGCCAGGAGAGAAAGCAAAAAAAAAAACAAAGGAGTGGAGAAAGCAAAGAAGTGGATTTGGAGGGAGGAATAGGGAATGATGAAGGCAGGGAGAGATGTGCAGAGAACCTGCTAGCCAGCACAGACATTGATATGATGTGACTGCTCTGTCAGTTGCTTACTGGCTCTGACAGACATGCTGCCTGCATCTGGGCCAGCAAGTCAGGCCTCTGAGCTTCTTTATTGTTTTCTGAGGTTATTTATTTGTCCTTTCTTTTCATAATTTCTCATTTTCTTTCTCTCTCAATCTGTGCTTCTCACTACACTTATCTCTCTTTTGCACTGTTTGGACAGGATTAGGTTTTTTAAATTATTAACAGAGGACATCTGTGATGTCATGTACTGATTTGGACAGGATTTAGATCTCTGTAGTTTTTTTTTTTGGATTTCTGTCATTTTAACCCAGAGAAAGTTGAAAAAAAGGTCTAAATCCATAATAAAGGTGCGCCAGGGGATATAGCTCTAGTTACGATATTAGACAAATGTCATATAAATAATTATTTTTATTAATAAATGAAAAGAAGCCACAAATAATATATACTGCACTATAAAACATTGCTTTCCAGATTAAACTCACATTCCTTGTGAGCCCAGATGCTCTCAGGTACCTGATGTTCATGCATGGCATGCTCTTATCTGGAAGATGGACAGAAAAAGAAAGGGTAAAACAAAGCATAATTGACGGTGTGTTAGATATTCCTATTGTTTTGGATTATTTTGGACAATGCTAGAAAATGGTTTGGCATGTTTTGACTCAAATTTCACAACAGGTTTAAGAAATCCACAGCACTTGGATAAACCTGATGTCTTTAAAGGGGTCCTATTATGCTTTTTCACTTTTTAAATTTTAGTCAGTGTGTAGTGTGTATGTTTGGGCATAAAAAAAGATCTAGAAAGTTACAAATCTCAAAGTCCACTCCAATGGGAAATTTTTCGTTTTTAAAAAATCCCTTTTCAAGAACTACAACGAACGGCTCGTTTGGACTACAGTGTTTGTTTTCCGGGCTTTGTGATACCACAAAGCGACCCATTAGAATATCATTAAAATGAATTCCCGCCTACAGAAATTCGAATGGTTGGGGGGTGGGGAGGGGCGAGGTTGTGGTTAGAACGCTTGGTTGAGTGAGTGCATCAGACGAGACGACGAAGAAGAAGTGCTGCTGCAGGGTTTGTGCATCAGAGAAAACGAAAAAGAAGAGCTGCTGTGCTGTAGCTTCAAATTTTCGGCATGCCTAGAACAATTCTTACAAGTACAACATGATGTAGCTGGGCGCCGCGGACAGATGCAGAGCGGCACCGCCGGTGTGCCTATACTCATAGAAAATAGTGGTTGCAATTTATTTTTTAACTCTGTCCCTGAGCATTATAACCCCAATTTGCTATTGTGTGCTGCGCATTTTACTGAGGACAGCTTCCACAACATGAGGGAGTACAGTGCCTGCCGGATTCGCCAAAAAGCTTTTGTTGAAAGACGGAGCAAGGGGCGTGGCAGTACTGAAACACCGTCTAAGCTGTTCGCCAATCGTAATGCACTGGGAAAGCTAACCAATCACAACACATTTTGTTTTTCGGAAGGCGGACCTTCATCAAAGTTGGAACTAATCGAGCCGTTTGTGCCAGGATGGGGAGAAAGGTATTTTAATAATGTAAATCATGTGAAAAATAATGCGTTTTTCGAACCACCAAGTATGAGAGCATGTTCTAGTACACCCCCAAAACAAAATCAAGACTTTGTAAAAGAGCATAATAGGACCAATTTAAAGATCAATAGTTTTCCTCAATTGCAGTCCCAGTTTCTGGCTGTTGTGTAATGTTTGTGACCACTTATTAATTTATGCTGTTTTTAGGAAAATATTTATCAAACCTTGAAATTTATACTTTTGGCCATACTTTTTTTTATTGGTATTTTTGCCATTTTTTTAAAGAAAGACAGCACAAGCAAAATTATTTACAAAAAATGTATTAGGGTATACATTTTAAAACAATACAACCATTGTCAAACATAAAATGCATATATATAAAAATAAGATATAGTCTGTACTTGCCTCAATATTTTAGATGATTAAATTTTTCACTTGCATGTCCTTGACATTGATTCACATCACTAAATCTTCAATTCCCTTTCATGGGAACTTTGAACTGCGTCCTCTAGGGGTCGCTATGGGGAACGCCTCGTCGTGACCCATGTCTGAAGCATACATTGAAAAAACACCAACAACACATTGGCCGGTGACAGCCATGACGTCACTACCGGTGTGACTATAGTATAAATAGGCGCCGGGAGAACACATCATCCTCTTCTTCATCTTCACTGACTGTTTTGTTTGAAGCGTGCATTTCCGTGGTAAGAGCGATCTCTATTCATTCATTATGGCGAGCACTAGCAACGCATTTAGAAGATGTGTGCATCCGCGTCATCGCTATTTAACACCCGATGACACACACGATCTATGCGTTGTTTCTTTGGGCAAAGAGCATGCACGCAATGTCCTCGAGGGGGCAATCTGCGTACACTGCGAGCGTTTTTCAATGACAAAGTTCCGTTCTCGTTTGTCTTTTTTTCGAGTAAAGAGGGGCAGCCATCTGTTTCCTGCGGTTCAGGACCTGCCGCTGCTTAGGCACGGAGGAGAATGAGCTTGTGGGGATCGCAGGTGGACCTGGCCGAAGAGGGGCTTTCCCACTTGCGCTAGTCGGCTGTGGACGAGAATGAGCCGCTGGAGGATGATGTTATTTCTTTAACATCTTCTGATCCAGGGGCCAGTGCTCTGCTGGGTTCAGCCCAGGAAGAGCAGGGAATGTCTGAGGAGGGCGAAGAAGCTGAGGCTGAGCCTTCCCAATCCTCCTGCCCTGCATAAGATGAGCTCTTGCCGTGGAAGCGGACTAAGGAAGTGACGTCACGAGGTCGTCTCGATGAAGGTTATCTTTCTGGCCATAGCCCTCCAGCTCAGGTGAGCCTTCCTTTCCTTCCTGATCTCCATACTGAGATCGAGAAGGAATGGAAGAGGACGTTTTCCTCACGCATCCATCGGTTCCAGTATACCAGTTATGCCAACATCAAGGCGATGCGTGAAAACGGCTATGAGAGGTTGCCCCTGGTAGAAGAGACGCTAGCCAGCAATCTCTCTATGGGTGAGACATCTTCTCTTAAAACTCCCTCCTTGCCATCCAAGCCCCTTCAGATTACATCTCGCTTGAATGGCAGGGCATACGCAGCAGCAGGTCAGGCTTTCGCTTCTTTGCACATGATGGCGGTGCTCCAGGCATTCCAGGCTGACCTGCTGAAAGACATGGATAAAGGCGAGGGCCTTTCTCCTGATGAGGTAGCTGAGTTGCGCCGCACCACGGATCTCACTCTCCGTGCTACTAAGCAGGCCGCCTCTGCTATGGGCAGATCCATTGCAGCTATGGTAGTGACGAAGAGGCATCTGTGGGTGAACCTGGCAGACATCGGGGGGAAAGAAAGGGGCTTTCTTCTCGATGCCCCGGTTTCGCACTCTGAACTTTTTGGTTCCTCCGTTGAAACGGTGGTCGAGAAGTTCAGGGAGGCGAAGGCGTGCTCAGTGGCCTTCAAATCCTTCATTCCACGAAGGTCCAGGTCTGAGCCTGAACAACCCAGGGGTCCTGGCCCGTCTCGGTTTGAGGATCAGAGACGAACACAGAAGGCTAGTGTCGCGACTCGCGCTCCTCCCCCGCCTGCAGGTAGGGGTAGGAAAAATCGCGGGTCAAAGGGAGGTAGGCAAGACCGAAGGGATGTGATCCAGACAAGGCATCAGCGTTTTCGTCCGGATCAGAGTAATACTTGAGTATCTACTCATTTCCTTCGGGGGGTTTAACATCTGCCCTTATCTTCCCCTTCCCAATTCCCCTGTAACCACCATCTCTCCACCTGACCGAGGTTAGGTGGGAACTTCCTTCATAACAGTCTCCTACTGGACCTATGATGTTTTGGTTGGTTCTATGGCTTTATAGTGACAACCTTACTGATGGTCCGGTCTAGAGGCTTCTCCGGACAGGGCTCCGACGCGGGAACCATGGTGGGTGAGTACTATCCATTAAAAAAAAAAAAGATATATATATATACAGTATATATACTGTATATAAATATGTGTGTGTGTGTGTGTGTTTAAAGCGCGCTGGTGGTTGTGTGTATAACCCTTCTGCTAGCTTTCTTTGCAGTGTTTCCTGGGACCTGTGTGTTTCTGTCCTTTTTCTAGGGTAGGTCCTTGGTGAGCACCCCCTCTGCTGGATTCAGAAACTGGGTGTTCGACGTGCAGTGTTTATTTCACTCGTCGATATATGTCCAGATGATACGATAAGCCGGGTTTCGGCTTCATACTTCCTGGATCATGCGGCCAGGTCACAGGCTTCTGCGGGAGCCTTCTTGATCATCAGGCCCCCGGCACGGCACTGCAAAAACTTTCATGGACGTCTGGGCTGGGCTTATGCTTTCAGGCTGCCCTGTCTGGTTTACCGTATCTAGGTCGCCCTGAGGGGCCTCCCGATCACCAGGATATCCCCTCTTGCTGAGGCATCGAGCGGGAAGTATAGGTGGCATTTGCGAGAACCTTCTTGTGTAATGCTGTCTCAGACAGTGCTCCCCTCACCTTAGAGGGTTGTATTTGAGCTTGCCTCTCCTGTTTGGCCCAGTACTTCCGGGTATCTGTGAGCAGATGCTTGGAAAACTCTTAAATCCATACTATGGTAAGTGCACGTTAAGCTTTGCGCACTTTCTAAAATTCCACATAAGTGGTAAGTGTGCACATTATGCTTTGCGCACTTTCTAAAATCCACATAGCTGGTAAGTGTGCACGTGCAGTGTTATGCTTTGCCCACTTTTCTGAAATTCTGTATGCGTTTTTAAACTCGTTCCCTTTCTCTGAGTTGGTTTAGACCCCGGTACCTTGGGCTCCACTCATCGAGTGTGTCTCTGTCGACACACTCTGGAAGCATCGCTCCCCTCAC
>NW_015505285.1:3770982-3789703 GCF_001515645.1 Sinocyclocheilus grahami | reverse complement strand
CACTTTTCTACAAATCCACATAAGTGGTAAGTGTGCACGTTATGCTTTGCGCACTTTCTAAAATCCACATAGCTGGTAAGTGTGCACGTGCAGTGTTATGCTTTGCCCACTTTTCTGAAATTCTGTATGCGTTTTTAAACTCGTTCCCTTTCTCTGAGTTGGTTTAGACCCCGGTACCTTGGGCTCCACTCATCTAGTGTGTCTCTGTCGACACACTCTGGAAGCATCGCTCCCCTCACCATTGAGGGTTATTGTGAGCATGGTGCTTTCTTTCAAGCGTTTCATTCTCTCTGAGGAGTTGGATTCCTCGCTCCATGGGCTGTTCTCGTGGTAGTGTTGAGCAGTGCTCCCCTTTTATCGAAGGGTTACCTGGAATGAGCACACTACTCCTCTGAATTCGGAGTTCTCCTCTCACATGAGAAGTTGAGTTCTCTGTTTTTCCAGAGCACCTGGAACCAGCAGCATCAGGTGAATTAGGCCCTTCCTCTGCCTCTCTGATGCGCTGAGTTTTTGGCTAGCTTGCAGTACGCTTACCATTCTGATTCTACAATCGCGCTGTAGGTCGAGCCACCTCTCGTTGAGAGCTGGGTTTGTGCTCCCTCAGCGAAGGTAAACTACTGCTAGCATTCCAGCATTGGAACATGCTGTAGGTCGAGCCTCCTCTCGTTTGAGAACTAGGTGTGTTGCTCCCTCAGCTAAGTAACTGCTAGCTGTTCCACCATTGGAACATGCTGTAGGTCGAGCTCCCTCTCAATTGAGAGCTGGATGTTTGCTCCCTCAGCTACAGATTTACTGCTAGCCACTCCAGCATTATAAGCCTTAGATCAAGTTGATGACTTCTCAAACATAGTGTTTTGGGATGCACCATTTCCATCTATGGGCTGCTCTTTCAGAGTGCCACAAGAACCCCTTAGAACGGTATTTAAAAAAAAATCCATGTTATGGTAAGTGTGCACGTGAAGGTTTTGTACACTTTCTAAAATCCACACTGTGTACAAATTGTTTACCCCTATGAATGGAACTGATGCTGCCATAAATATATCATCCATTTTCTGACTGCATTTTCTTACTCTAGCCATAACTTTATAGGCATGACATGCAGGCTTTTCCCATTACATTAATTCTCACAGTCTTAGCCCTGGATGAAAGCTCCAAAATGTACAGTAGTGGAGATAATGTCTCCATTCTATAGGTGACCTGGCTGCTTAATTGATTTTGCTTTCCAAGTAGGGTGTTCTCTCTCTCTCTCTCTCTCTCTCTCTCTCATTCTCTTCTGACCAGCTCATTTATCATCCACTCTGGCCCACACCTTGCCTAGTCTCTATTTGGAGCAGAGCAGTTCATTATTTTAGCTATAGTTTTACACCACAATGGGCCACAAGCCTGACAGCAAGCTAGTCCCAGATGGATGACTTGAGATGGATCAGTGCCAGAATTGTAATTCTATATTGCACAGACAAACTGAAGGTGTAGAATATGTGTGAAATGTCAGAGGTCTAACAGAGTTCAGGTTACAGATTTGTGGCCCATGCACAGGTTATTAGGTGTCACTGTAACAAACATGTAATTAAGTCTTCAAGGGATATTAGGTCCATATCAGTTATCATGCAGTTTTTGATTTATTGGTATTAGTCAGTAATGGATATATTTATCATCGTATCAGATATTTAAATTTGAATGCTCCTTTTCACTTATTTTTTGGATCTCAGGTTACTTTTGCCATCATCTACTATAGCACAATTTTAAAGGGATAGCTCTGTATTACATATTTTGTTACAGTCGTTGTGATATCTTGTGGCAAAATTTTCTGTTAGCTTTAAAATATACTGACTTTGCGGTTTAGCTTTCAGTTGAGCTGATTAATGGAGCCAGTGATGTTGTTGTCTGGTGCACCGTTACCTACAAAAGCCATGCTTACACACCAAACCAGTCTCTCTGTACATCCCTTTGACAGCAAATCATTCACAATTCTCTTCGAAACATGGCTTTACGCGTTAAAGCAGAGCCCGGCTCTAAATATATGCAGCACAGGCTGACGTTTCTGCAGAATCTCTGAGATGTATTCACAGTGAATAAAAATCATCCAGTCATTTGATCAAGTGTGAAGAGCAAATAATGGCTAATCTTTCAGTACATCACAGTTGGCAATTAAGCTCCCCATTCAAACACTGATTACAAAAATCATCTCGACATAGTCTAAATGTACAGCAGGAGACTCAGTAAAGTAAATCAAGCTTAAAGAGGAGGCATTGCACATATCTTAAAGCCTAAAATAAAATTTTTAGCTCTCTCATTTTTAACATGATAGATAAATGCAAACTTTAGTTCCTGTTATTTCTCAGTAGTCTGTTTACATCATAACGAGATTTTTGTCCATTAATATCATGCTAAATCAACACAGATGTTTTGTAGAGGAGCAACAATGTAAACAATATACACAGTATCAAGAGTATTTGCACATGCAAGCCACAGTTAAAAATGTGTGAATGTCATTTCATTATATAACAAAATATCAAAACAAATGTGGCATTTATTTGTAAAGAAAGATAGCACAAGCTCACTTCACGTGCAAAACACTTAAAAAGGAAAACTCTTGCATCATTTGTTAGCAGATGCCACCTGGTTTGATATTTTGAGTTTAATTTAATGATATTCGAACATTAAGTGTGCCCTACATATCCAAAAGTGTCCATATATTACAGCATTAGAATGATGAAGTGACATTGTTATTGACTGTGCTGAGCTGTTTAAAGAAGTTAACATAAACCTTATGTCTGTGATGGGCTCTTGAGCTGGACTGTTTGATTGCTAAACATATAATCAGAATGAATAGAAATAAAGGTGGAGTTGAAGTGGTGCAAGGATGACAGAAGAATTATCACAAGTGTGGTCAGCAGCAGTTTATATCATACTTGTGTCGTGACTGACAGGATTAGATAAACATGCTCTAAACTTTCATTAAGAAGTTCATAGAAAGAAAACACCATCCAGTTCTTCATCAATCATCATCATGTTCACATATTACTCCATTCATGCTTATATTTAAAATAGGGCAGAATGTACTGTATTAAAACGAAGGAATTTACCGTATTGATTGTTTGAACTCTTTTTTGAATTTTGCACTTCATTGTATTGGATTTTACAGTTAACTTAAATGTCTGTAAAATTAATGTATAATGTCCTGGCAGAAAATTACCAGTACATTTTCTGTTGTTGTTGTTGTTTTTTTATTAGACTATTATTTTTACAGTGTATAGCCTGTAGTCAATCAAAATGGAATGCATGCTTAAATATACTGTCTTGCTTGTATAGCACTGGTATCTGTGTAATTGATGTTGAAGACAATTCCATGGTAGATTTACTGAATCCAGGAGTCTTAGATTTTCTCTGCATGTTGAGCAAAACTATGTCACATGATTTTTGTTTTTTATTTGTTTATTTTACTTCTGTAATGTGACGTATTTCCTAGTGAAAGGATATTTAGCCAGTTAAAATGTACAGCAGGACTTAAAGTGGTTGTGATTGAATTGATTGTATTGTGAAAAGTCAATGTCACATACCAGAATGGAGCCAGACCTGAACGCGAGTTTGCTAAAATAATGGCTAAATAGCTAGTTTGATTAGCATTATCCAATAACATTTGCAGCCTCAGTAACATTAGCAGAAAGAGAAAGTCATTTTAGAGGAAGAGCAAGCTATTTTGTTTGCCATTATAATCTTTTTTTTTCTCTCAATAAAATGTAATATTCTTTATTTAATTAAAGATAAGGATAATGATCTTATTTGTAATAATCACAAAGATCTTTTTCTAAGCATGATTTAAAATCAAATCAATGAGAAATCCAATTAGCAACCTATTTTACTCATGTAATGCTTTCGGAAAGTAAATATAGTCGATTTTGATTTAATTTGGAGAGTTTGTCAATATCTTGAATAACCAGAGAGAAAAATTCTCATTAATTAACAAAAGGTATCAAAAGGCTATTGGGTAATCCCCCAATAGAATGTCCCTAATTAATACAGTGGTTTTATTTTAGGCATGCGGTCTATTTTGGAATACACATGACTATTTAGTCAGGACGGAGGCAAGTGCCGCCCTGGTGCCATGACGAGGTGAAAAGGCGAGGGAGAGAGAGAAACAGCAAGGGGTTTTCTATCTCCTCCACATGCCTCTCCTGCAGCTGCCCTCACGTGTAGCGCAGGTCATTAATTCAGGGAGGAGGGGGCGCCCTACATACCTTTTCTCTCACTATATATATAGCATGCTCTAAATGTCCTCATTAGAAGTGTGATTTATGATGCCCCTACACTCCACCTTCTTTATGTTTGTGCTGCGCTAAGAGCGACTCAGGCCCTGCATTGCATCTGTTTATGGAGTTTGCTAAAGCCAAAACCGCTCTGACCGAGTAAATCAAATGCAACGCACAGTTCAGCAGAACTCAGCAAGACCACTGAACATCTCCTAGAGAGACTCTGGCCAGCCAGTGAGCGAGCGGACGGATTGCACACAGATGTTTGAAATATTTTAGACGTATGAAGATGAAAACCAGCCACACATTGTAATGTAGCAAGGACAAGAATGTTGTATGGGCACTCTGCAAACCGGGATGACCTGCCAGAAATATTACGCACTGAAAACAATATATTCTCAAGTTCACCTTACAGAAACTAGTATTCTGATGTTTTTCAGAATGGGAGACATTAACCATGAGGGTGGTAACCTTGAGTCTGATGGCCTGTGTGCAGCAGCTATTCGGTGCCGTGGGTTATGAGATGAGGTTACATCTGGTTGAAACAAAGTTAGGCCAGACAGAGACAGACCGAGAAGTTGTTCCCATGTTTCCTGTCTTTATCTGTATTTATTGCAAGTGAGAGCCATTTGAATATTTGTTGAAGTAACTATCCCTAGTTCTTCTTAGATGATGTTATGTTCCTGTTTTAACTATAGCCTGCATTTCAATTGACATTTTTCATTTTGGATTCATCAATATTTGCATTTCATAAAATATATGGATTAAGATGATATGTGGCTATAATATGAGCTTGCTCCTATATACAGTACATACATATAAACTGTATATATATATTAAGTTCAATGTAGTCTTTTATACTCACCAAGGCTGCAGTTATTTGATAAAAAATACAGTAAAAACAGTAATATTGTGAAATAATATTACAATCTGAAAAAGCTATTTTCTATTTGAATATATTTTAAAATGTAATTTATTCCTCTATGCAAAGCTGAATTTTCAGCAGCCATTACTCCAGTCTTTAAAGTCACATAATCCTTGAGAAATCATTCTAATGTGCTGATTTGGCGCTTATTGTTTATTATATAATAAGAGATACAAATTTATAAGAGCTTGTACATTTATTTTTTACAAATAGTTTAGGATTTTTTGAAGAGGATATATCTTCAATTAAATTTGTTTTACAACATTTGATAAATGCAGTAAGATACATAATTCACTATCCATCATATATTCTCTAAAAAGGAGTCTTATTGTCTTATACAATTTTGTATAATAATTTCTCTTTTCATCTTTAAGAATGTTTTTTCTGGAGAAAAAGACAAACCAAGTAAATGTGTTTTTCAGCATTTGATTGCATTTGTTGACATAGCAACCTATATTATGCTGCTTTTCATATCTCTCAAAACATTTGTCATTGTGATAGTTGAACAATGATTTGTCATTGGTATCAACAAAGTGTAATCTGCGAAAGTGTAATCTGCAGTAATCTGAGTTCTAAGTGTTGTGAGTGATGATACAGCACATTTCAAATAGCTAAACCGCTCCACTGTCAGCAATTAGCTTGGAACCCCAGCACACGCTGTGAGTGCTAGCACATACAGATAGCCTTTCACCTGCGCTAAGAGGGGAAGAAGAACTGATTAGCTCTTTAATTGTCTGATTTGGATCAAACGTGAGCTGACTACCATGTGGTGTAGTGCATAAGCATTTCTGCTCTGTAAAAAAAAGACAAATATGCTTAAGATATTAAATTCCACTATGCAAGAATAATGAGTTCTAAGCCTTTAAGCTTTTGACTGCTTTGAATTTAAATAAGCCTTTGTTTGATACTCTGTCTGATTACATAAAGCCGCAGTTAAAACATATTTGAAGGTGGTATGTTGGTTTGTAATGTAACCTGCTGTGGAAGAGAGTACTGACTAGATATTTTGGTGGAGTTGGTGGTTTTTGTGATTGTCCCAAGGTGTATGGGAGGGTGTCCAAAACAAGCCATTACCCCAAAAGAACAATGTCTGAGTTGGATAAAACGCAGAAGAATCAGACACAGCTGTGATGTAGGAAGAGATTTTGTGGTCCAGTGCCACCAAGACAAATTTTGGAAGCCAAAATTCGATGCTGTTTTGTGTGGCACAAATGTAACACTCCTTTTGCCTCAAAAATACAGTGAAATATGGTGCTAGCATTAGTAGGACTGCTTTTCATCATCAGGGACTGGACATCTTGTTAAAATAGAAGAATGTGTCATCTGACTAACCCCAACAACCTTCAGTAAATCTCTAAAATGAAAAATGGTGTGTAAGAATAGGCCTGAAGAATGTATGAAGCTGGTGGTAAATACTTGTCATTGCTTCACAATGTGGCACTTGAAATATATTGAAATGTGGGGATTAAAGATAAAATAGGTGTGTCCCAAATCGTGTACTTATGCACTACTCTATGACATTTTGTAGTACAGTACATATAGTAAGAATAGTGTGTTCACACCGTAAATATGTAAATATATGAAAAAGTGCACTTTAAATACTTGGATGATGCACTTACTGTGGAATGTTGAACACTTAATGCACTTAACTGTTGCAGCTTTAATTACGTAGCGAATGGGGAGGGGCTATCAGTCTCCGATTATGAATGACAAAGTAACGTTATATAATTCATACACTACATGGTTGAGTGCATAAGTACATAGTGTACAAGTGCATAGTGTATGCGTCATTTAGGACGCAGCTAATGACATGGTTAAAATAAATAGGAGAAATATGATGATATTGTGCAATTTGTCCTATGACTGACAACCTAATGTTGATTGGTGAAGTGATTATTGTATTTGCAAAACATGATATTTTAAACGATGAATGTAACAAATGCAGTGTGCATTGATGTGTGAAACTATTTTCAAATTATGCTGTTTAATTGTTCAAAACTGTATAATTATGCTGGTTTTGCGTTTACTTGGCTCTAATTTGACATCTTAATGAGGGGTGCTAAAAACATCAAAATTAATTCAAAATGTGGCTACATTTTGACCTCATTGCTCAACTTGACTAGTCAACCTTTGAGAGCTTTCACTACTGTAGACATTTTTGTGATTCATTATGCATTTAGTAGTGATTCTACACTTAGTGACGGCCCAGAAACCATCTTTCTCACTGGTTTACCCAGAGTCTCAACGCTTCCTGACTGGCCCTCTAGTCCTTTGAAGATTGATTGGTGGAGATGAGGCTCTTGTCCAGCTCTTCTGGCTGACAGCAGACATGCACAAGCAGGAGCCGCACCGCCAGCAGTCACTAATGAGACTATTATGGCCTGTCACATCCATAAATGACCCATTACTGATACCCAATCACTGACTTTATATATAACCACCATAGATTTACTCCTGATAGTTTGTTTAATCATTCACCCGATAGTCTGATCATTAACTATACTGTACAATTCTCAGAAAGGTCCGTTCCCATGCTTTTCCTGAGACCCAATAATTTCAATACTCAATAAATCTCTTATGGACTTTATTTGTAGTTTCTTTCTAGGTGTTGATTCTCTATTCAAGGGGGTTTAAACTTTTTTTGTAATACCATATACCCAAAAATATGATGATTCCCTTGAGAATTATCACCTCTCTAAAATAAATAAACAAGTAAATAAATAAATAAATGTATATGTTTCAAAAGAAATAGTGTGATATCATTAAGACAATACATTATTAAAAATGGAAATATAGAAATGTTTTTTTCTTAAATTTTATATATATAATATTTTATTTATTTATAATTATATATTTAATTGTGAGTAATTATGAATATTTGTATATTTAAATGTATCATATTTATTTAAATTTTTTTTTTACACATATATTTTCTGCTGACTCCCTAGTGGTCCCTTGGGGTCCCTGTTCCTCATCCAAACAGATGTTTGCTTTCTGTTACATCCCTAATGTAATACAGTGTTTCCACAACACCTTAAATTCTACCTTGCTTTTCTCTCTCTAACTTTGTTTGACTAGGACTGTCCCATATTCACGTTTTCGCCTAATGAAGATAAACTAGGTAACTACGGTTTTGGCAGAGTGGAAGTATGCAGTGTTATATTTATCCATTTTGACAGTATGGGGTCGGATGTGTAAGGGCACTCTGAATCTATAGGATAGAATTTCCCGGGTAGTTCCTCTTCGCAACAGCTGCAATCTGGGACAGATCTTCTGTGGGACAGGTCCTCAGGTGATGTTCTGCAGATGTGACTAGATAGAGCAATCTATTTTCTATTTGACAGTGTTGAAAGTATATAGCAGAAGCATCTGCAATCTTTTTTCATAGAAATAGCACTGTTAGTGACAGGCTTTCTGTGAAGCATTACCAGCTAAAGTGAAATAAATAAAACCCCTTTTAAAATTCATTTTATTTAATGAAGCTAAATAGTTTTGTCTAGGGGTGCTCGGTTCAGGATTTTTGAGGCCGATCACCGATCGCCGATCACAGACAGCAGTATCTGCTGATACCGATCTTTTTAAAGCCTTCTTTTTATAATTTATAACTATTTATATTGATACTCCAATCAGTATTTTTAGACATTTATTCAGGGCCTGAATGTCATTTTTGAAAATGGGGGGAATTCCCCTCTAAGGTGACTCTTGTGAGAGGGGAAGCAGCTTTCACACAGTAGTCCGCTACTGAATCATGGCTGTTTACCACAAACACAACATTTTGATTTCAAATCCAAACATTGTCACTGGAAATGCTTTTTCAGCATTGCAATTCTTTTTTTACACAGTACAGTAATACAATCTTTCACAGATGATGTTTAAACACAATAAATATAAGCAACACATTATTCAATGCATTTTAATTTTGCATTTACTTCTAGATTTATATATTAAGTTGCTCAAGCAAGTGGCAAAACAATTAAACTACTTTTCTTACGTTATCACAGACTTACCATTGAATGAAATAGTCAGCTCTACTGCCTTTCCTTTTGCATTGAAATCTTTATTACAAGCAATCCTGCCGTTCATAAATAACTTTGTTTTCCTTCCTCCACGAGTGCCATCTATTATTACCTTGTTTATCTAAAAGTGCTCTTTCCCTTTAAACCTAGCCAAAAAGCCATGTGTTGACTGTGAAACACCGTAGACTTTAATTATATGCATTTATGGTGTAATTACTACATTTTCTTGTCAATCCATATTTACAGCAAACAATGCACTGTCACATTAATTCAGCACTTGCAGCGCAGCAATAGACTCGGTGCGGAAACGATCTCTGCACTGCTGCAGACGCACCGCTCCTGAACGCACTGCCGGGCCGCAACTGTGTGCAGTGAACGCTTTAATCCGTTAACATGAGCGCGGAAAAAATACGCACCACGTATGCACTGCAAACGAAGTAATATGAACTTGGCGTTATGTGTGTGCGCTGCGAGTGTGCATGAGCGCACGGTCTACAGGAGAGCGCTGAATGATTAAACACTGGCAAGAATTAAAAAGTCTTTGTGTCACAACGATGTGACACTGCCTCGATTGTGCAAGTGACAATTCCTGTGTCAACTGTGCAGTGTGCAGCTCGCTTATAGACAGACGCGATGTGTGGTGATTTGAAGCCATTTGCGTATTTTGAGAGAGAAAGAGAGAGCGCACGCGCTCGGTGATTCACTCACACTGTTTGTGAAATTACGTCTCACACAAGGTTTTCAAATTACTTTATAAGTTATTTAATGAAGAAATATGAAGGTGAGTACCTCACCTTCAGCATTATAATTATTTCGCCTGCGCCGGACAGAGACTGAGACTGTGCCACTGCATGTCGTGCCAAACCTCTCACAGCAGCGTCATCAGCTTGAGATCAGTTTTTGTAGATCCGCCTTTTTAGAGCCCACCCAACGTGATTATCGGTCGATAGTGTTCGGTAGCCGATCAATCGGAGCACCCCTAGTTTTGTCTTATATCCTTATGGTTAAAGGTAGAGCCCTGCACGGGCCTCAAATTAGGCCCTAGCCCGGCCCTGGCCTGAGATGCTCAGGCCCTAGCCCGACCCGAGCTCGTCTTTTTTCCCCTTCTCCCAAAACAACTTACAGTATACTACTGTTTCAGCTATTAAAATAGTTCAGTTTTGTATGTAATAACAAAGTTATTATATTTTGTTTAGTTTTTTATGAAGTTAATTTAAAAAAAATGTTTGGAGCATTTTTTGTTCGTTAAATATAAGTTTTTGTTTTTTTAAAGTAACGACCAAGTGGCCAGCGGCAGACAGTGAGCCTATGTTTGATCAATTTAGCCTTCTCAAATCATCACGACTTGCCTAAAATAAAATCTATAGATATAAAACAGTTCAAGCATATAACAATGTTTAAACGTTAAACCTAGAAAAATGTGCGCTATATCCAACAGTTTGTGTGGAGAGTGAAAGCTAAAGCTCGCTTTGCAGGACATGGAGGTGCCAGTGCGATCACTTGCATTTTTTTCAGTGGATATGTCATCATTTTTGCTCATAAAGGTAAGAGTAATACATAATTCGTAACTGTAAAGGGTCTACTTTTATTTGTGTGCACTCACAATATCAACAAAACGTTGTGCTTTTATAAAATAAAGAAAACAAACATGATGCACATTCGAACAGGAGCACTTCACAAAAATGAATCAAAACTCAGCGAATACATGTCTCACAGACATGATAAATATATCTATAGAAGCTTTAAATGACTACTTAACAAAATAAAACAAATCAAAAACAAAAACTCTTTCATTATAATCATAATCCGTAAAGATGCACTTCTCTCTAAAGGCGTGTCTAAATAAGGAGATGGCGAGTCAGGATCGGCAACTTCATCCTTGCGACACCGACTCAGAAACACTAGTTTATTAGTAAATATCTCGGATATCTCCTTACTATTTCCCCCTGTCACATTTATGGTAATTACTTTTGCCGGTGCTTTGCGGCAAGCTTAAGCCTATTGATAGCTTTTGAACGTAGAACTGTTCAGCTGCGCTGACGGCACGCACAATACATACTGCTGCTGAGGGACACTAAACACCGTCGGGGCCCATCGGGCCCGGGCCGAGATGCAGGGCTCTACTTAAAGGAGAAGCATGCGATTCTCTACCACTAGTGGCACCAAAAGGAACTGCATTCTGTTTTTTTTTTTTGTGTGTGTTTTTTTAAGATAACATTGGTTCAACCAATGGTTTGAGTTTGAGATGGGATAAACTTTTTTTTTTTTTTTAAATCTGTTTTGTGCAAATATTAAACACTTCACCTTTAAGGTGACCAGTGTACGATTGAGTGCGAAACTTCAATTAACTGGTCCTAAATTAGTGTGGTATTGCAGGTGAATAGCTTTTGATACGTGGCAAATAACTAATGGAGGACTCTTGGGAATGATGATCAGTACTTTCTGTGGATCTCTTTGGGGCATATGCACCTAGAGGCCTTATTATTCATTACTCAGAAGTGACTAAAATACTACTGAGAAGTAAATAAGACCCTTTCCATTAATTATGGTGCCCATTACAGTATCATATTTGAGTAAATCTTTAATGAGCATTATTGTTGGGTGACAGTGCATCCAGTGACACTAAAGTCGCCCTACTTTTCCATTAATGTATAGTTTATTTTGTAATTTGACCTCATTCAAGACAATTTTGCATCTGCAAACAGGTTCCCCTGAAATAGCACTGCAGTAAAAAGAGTAAAGTTGCATAATCTGTCTTAGTCATGTTTGCTTTCTGTGAAATTACTTGAACATCAGGACAAGCACCTATGGCTCTTTCTTTGTAGAGAGAGGTCCTTTGCCATAATGCGTCCTTGTCTTTCAGCTAAATTGTTATGCTGTTTTATTGTAAAACACTGAGTATTTAAGGCATGTTTATCTCTAGGGTCTGGGCATTTAACATCATGCTAGAGGTTTTTTGCTTTGTAGATATAACAAAAAGGGGATGAAGAACCCCCATGATGTGCAGACGTGCTTTGGGCTGGTGCAGTAGCACATTGCAATCTTATTATTCATTAGACTTACCTAAACTACTTTTTCTATTTATGCTTGACTAAATATATATAGAGGAATAGAGACAGCGAGACAGATTGTATGCACGACAATTTCTATTCACACATACACACATATATATCTCTTATATATGCATCTTATACTCACCAAGGCTGCATTTATTTTATTAAAAATACAGTAAAAACAGTAATATTGTGAAATATGATTACAATTTAAAATAACTTTTCTATTTCAGTATTTTCAATATATTTAGTTCTCAATTGTAATTAATTATTATTAGTAGCAATTATGGTTCTTATTATTATCACTGTTGAAAACTGTTTTTGCTGCTTAATATTTTTTGGGGAAAACCATGATACACTACCATTTAAATGTCTGGGGAAAGTATGATTTAAAAGAATACTGGAAATTGTTATACATTTTTTCAGGATTATTTGATGCATAGAAAGTTCAAAAGAACAGAATTTATTTGGAAAAATATGTATATTGTGTAACATTATAAATGTATTAACTATAAAAAATGTTTTATCTCTGTATAAATATGAATACATTCTTATATAATAATCTCAAACTTAAAAGTCATGAAAGTTTACTTTGGTCAAAAGGTGTGTGAAGCTTGATTGTTACAAAAGTATTTTTATACCACATGTGCATTTTCAATCTCAGTGAGGGACTGTCTCTTAATGGGGTGTCTCGCAGAGGTGCCTTGGGCTCTCTGGTGCAGCTACATACTGAGACTTTCACATTCATTACTTAGAAATTCCTAAAATACTTCTGCACAGTATCTCAGACTCTCTTGTGTTAATATAAATGTTTAAGGAGAATTATAGTTATTCACATGCAATGACACTTAATGTAAAATGTAAAAGCAATGTTCTTTTTTAAGCGATAGAGTTTGTGCCTATATCATCAGTATATTCTTTATCTCATGCATATTTAATTTTTTATTCTCTGCACGTGTACTGATGTGTTTCGATTAGCCGTGTCCATCTGAGCATGATGTCGTCACTGTTCTCCTCTGGTCTCTGCGGTTACGTCACATCTCCATATCTCCATAGTAACTTCCTGCCTCCCCCCGCGTGTGTGTGTGCAGTGTGCATTCTGGCTCGCTGCACAGGTAATGCCATTTCTGTGCAGCATGTCAGAGAGAAACACAATATTTCCAGTGAAGCTGGCACAATGAGCCAGAGCTTTGCTCACTCTAATGGAGCTGCTACTTTCCTCTTTATCATTCGTTTGAGGATAGAACCTACATGGTTAATTACTTAGCCAATTAGTTGCGTTTTAGCCCTGTAGAGTGAGAAATAAAGACTCGGAGCGAATTCACTAAACAGTTGGGGTACTTTGCTGTGCAATAACAGCACGTGTCTTAGCCTATTTACTAGTCCATTTTAACATATTTAACATTTAACCAATTGCGTTCTTTTATGAACCTTATTCACAAACTCTATTTGCTTTCTGAAATTAACATTGATGATCATTTTCAATTGATCATGTCAGTAGGTATTATTAGAATCAAATGATGTACAAATGATGAAGATGTATAAGCACACTTTTACCATTCACAGTTATACATTTCAGCATTTAGATTCATTTATGTTACCATTTTATTGCTGATTTAAAATACTGAAGCAATCTGTTTTTCCCCATTCAGTTTGATAGGCAATCTAATTCTCAGTTAAAGACTATGTATTTACCAAGAGTTATTCATATTACTAGAAATAGGAACAAGTGTGCAATATAACAGAATAAGTCCCGCCTCCTAAATAAAAGAGGCAGTCGCCAACCAGTGGTGGCTCGTGGGTTTTAAAATAGAGGAGGCACACTAATTGTATTGGTCTGGGATCCCAGGAAGCTGTGACTCCCCTGGCTCCCCCGACGAGCCGCCACTGTCGCCAACTGGTAAAGCCATTGTGTCACTGCAGCTGCTGTTAGAAACTCCAGTTCCCATAGAAACAGTCAGTGTCCTGAGATACATGCTTGGGACTGTACATGCGCATTGGCTGGACCAACTTGAAATATGCCTTTTTAAATGCTATTTGAGCATAAGATTAAAATTTAAGGGATAGTTCATGCCAATATTGTAGCTGATTTAAAATACATGATTTAAATGTGAATTTGGCAAGGTTTGAGCTTTTGGTAATTCTCTATAGAGATAGATAGGAGTTAGTCTTGCATGCCAGAAATAGCTGCCAAGAGGCATTGCAAATATGGCTGTTGAGTGAAATTACTTTCCTCGAAAGGGACTTTTACTGACTAGCCTCAAAGGGACTTTGGCCATAGCCTGCTGCATCCTCCACAACCCAACACTCAGAACTGGCCTGCAAAATTAAGAATTGCAGCGTGCAAAATTGCATTTAGCATAGATTTTGTGAGCACATTTGTGCCGCTACCTAATTTGCATAATTCCTTTAGTGAATCGTGTGCTAAAACAACAGAGACCGCGTGTTCAAATAAGCTGCATGATGAATTCCCCTTTTGAAAGACGGAGGGATCATATACCGATGAAACGTCTATGTGGCTCAGTTTCGTGCTTCGCTTGCTAGTCTCTCATGTCCTGGACAGATCGCTGCTGTCTCTTTACTATGAGGAAGATGCTAAGGTGTCACATTTTCCAAAAGTGTCACAACCGTCTGCACTTCACTACATGATTCTTTTGACATCTCAGGAGGCGATGAATTATTAAACAGTTTCCATTAGGAATGTCAGTGTCTGGATCGGTTTTTCCTTTTTTGTCTTTTTGTTAAGACAAACTCACGTTTCCTATCAGTACCGAAGAAGAACAGGGTATTCTGACACTCTCCTTACAACCGTATCCCAGTTCTGTATCATCGTTCGCGTCACATCACAATGTCAAAATGCGTCACGTCATAATGCACCCCACAGCCCCGAAGCCCCATGAGTGCTGTTTTTTGATAAATATAGAGGTTTTATTTATAGCGACTGGAGCGGTAAGTGAAAGGAGTTGCGCAGGAAGACGGTAGAGCGGATTGGAGTAAGGGCAGAGACGCTTGAGGACAGAGCGACCCAGATGACAGCACTGCCAGAATAATCACCCCCTCCCAGACCAGACAAGCCCGGGCCGAGGCGCTGCCGCAGGAGCATTCGCCACGTGATGCCACTTTTATTACGCCTCGGCTTCACTCCGCACCACAGACGGCCCTCATGAATATTCGCCAACTGACTTCCGGGGCTCTGCTGCTCACAGTAACACAAATGAGAAGTGGAGCCTATGAGAGTTTAACATGTAACACATTCTGGCTCACTGTGTCCCTGTGAATGCAGTGCGAATAGGAGATATCACACAGTAATACTGGGCTGGACCGGTCAAACCTGCCCAAAAAAACACTGCGATGAGCCCAACTTAGAGCCGTGAGTGTGAGACTCAGCTGTGTTGAGGATTTTAGTTTGTATATTAACACTGGATAATAATAGATTGGGAAAAAGTTTGTAATTCTTACTTTGACATTCAAGGCCCATGCATTTCCAGTGGCCATCAGTCATTTTTATATGTTCAGAATAAATGTAATAAATGTAAATGACTGTCACACTCACATAACATACTGTCTCTGTCTTCTCCATGTGAATATGTGCATTATGTATTTGTGCTGTCCAAATTACATTCAATATACAATCTGATCTGCATTCTCTTTTATATAGTAGTTATTTGCTTTAAATTTAAGTGAAAATGCATGGTCAGCATGGATATCACTTAGCACTTGCCATATGTTTATACTCAGTAAATGCGCTGATTTGATCAAAAGTGACAGTAAAGATTTTTACATTACTACAAAAAGTTATCTTTCTATTTTTTCTATTCAACAAAGAACCCTGAAAAAACATATAATGGTTTCATAAATAAATACGCAAGCAGCACAACTCTTTTCAACATTCATTTTTAAAAGAAATGTTTCTTGAGCAGCATGTTAGTATTATATCATGTGACATTGAAGACTGGAGTAATGGCTTTGCCATCACTGGAATAAAATACATTTTAAAAATATATTAAAATAGAAACCAGCTATTTTAAACTTAAGAATATTTCACAATACTGTATTACTAGATTTTTCATCTAATAAATGCATGAGAATAAAAGTCTTCTTTCAAAAACATCAAAACAACTATTACTAAGCCCGAATGGTAGGCTAGTGTAAATAATACTGACAGATAAGAAGCAGAAAAAGTGGCAGTTTACAAAGTAAATTTTTTTAGACAATACTTTACACATATTTGTCATATATTTATTATAAGTTGTGAAATTGATTTATGTTTTGTAAGTGGGTCCCTTGTATGGGGATTGTAATATTTCAGAGTTTGTGTCAAATATGACAGTTTGTCATATCTTTTCTAACCTAAATAAGTCTTTTGTAGGTAAATCTAGCTGTGGTTAATGACAATGATTTTTTTCTATGTGTTTTACAGGTTATGGCATCTCTGGTCTCTCAGCTGAAGATAGTGAGAGGTGGGAAAGCCGCAGGCTGCTGCAGGACTTTGACATTGACAGCAACTACACTGATGAAGTGCAGGTTGGGCCCAATGCTGAAAAGAACTGCACACCACCTGGTAAGAGGTTTAGCAACACACACATCAAAAACCTCACACAGTCTACCTGCTCTTTTAGTTCAATAGCACAGATGAAACAGGAAAATTATTGTTTTTCTAAAGAATTTAGCATGCCAGATGACTAATGTCACAATGGAAGCAACACCTCAATATGATTAAGCAATAAGTCAGCAAAAAGTTTCACTTCTGAAAATCCGTTTTTGATAGTAGAATTTTCATTTTGGAGCGTGTATTGGATTATGAACTAGGTTCTATGAACCTTAAGATCAAGTGATGTTTTCTAAAATGAAATATTCTCATGTCTTTAATTTGTTCTCCTCTGTTTTGTGAGTCCACAGAGGTGTTAGTATCAGGACTATCAGTAAGTCATACACTTACTCTTTTGTTACGTATGAGTGAGTAATCTCGCTGACACAGACTTTGCTATTGTTTCTCTTGGGGCTCACTGGCTAGAAAACATAATGTGTATTTCAAACCATAGAGACCCGTGAGCTGTGACCAATTCAAAGGTTAACAGTGGGTTTCTGGCCAAGGTGAAGACCAGACACGTCACCTATAATGAAGGCTTATAAAACTATTACTACCAGTGGCGTAACTTTGCTTTGAAAAGTGGTGGGGACACCGCGCAACTCGTTTTGCTAATTTTTTATTTAATAACCTAGTTTACTTGGGGACTGGGTTTAGAGTTGAACAAACTTAATTTTTGCTTTTCAAAAATACATTGATGTACCAGGGGCGGTGCCAGAGAATTTTGAACGCAGGTGCTGAGGAGGTGCTAGATCATTGACAGAGGGAGCTGGGCAATTCAAGGCTCCAGACGCTCACTGTTCACTCTTTTGCTATTAACTTTCTCAGTTGGCTGCACGAGCACGTTTTTTTTTTGTGCTACAACATGCTGTTAATCAATGCACGCTGATGGACTTTTATCGTAGTTTATAGTTATATGGAAACGAAAGTAGTTAAGATTCAACCCGTTCTTTTTCATCAGTAGTATTATTTGTGATTTGAATTTTGTGAATGGGAGTTCCTCTTTTGACATGTTATAAGCCGGGCTTGGGATGCTTTCACTTTCGATTTCACGATCTTGTCAGGTTTTACAATAAAATATAATTGTCTGTTTTGCTTATATCTATACACCTTTCACATTTTAAGACTAAAAAAAAAAAAGATGGATTCAATATTTTTTATTAAAATGCACAACAGCAATAAAACACTATTCAATGACAAACTAGCTTACAAAACGTTATTAACAAAAACGAATAAGATGAGGCATGGCCTACACACTGTATTAGGCTATATAATGACTATTAAATTACAGAACGTTTAACAAACACTGAGGAATCAAAAAAGAGAGAGAGAGCCTCCATAGCATATAAGGTATGAAAGCCCGTTTCCGCCACTGAATTGAAGAAGAAAAAAGGTAATTGCGACTTTTTATCAATTGCGAGTTTATAAGTCCAATTTTGAGGGGGGAGAAAGACTGATATGTTCTCAGAATTGCAAGTTTATATCTCACAATTCTGACTTTATAACTCGCAATTGTGAGTTTATATCGCACAATTCTGACAAAAAAAGTCAGAATTGCGTGATATAAACTCGCAATTGTGAGCAATAACGTCTGAATTGCCAGTTTATATCTCTCAATTATGACTTTTTAACTCAAAATTTAACTCGAAAAAACCTTCTCTGGTTTAAGAAGCGGTCTTTTACTTGACTTAAGCGTGAAGACCATCAATATTCGCGCCATTTTTGCTGAGCGCACCTTTTGCAATTAATAGTAAATATAACCAAAACAGGTCATTATAATTTTTATATGAAAAATTAAATAAATATAAGGAAAACTCGCCCACTTGATTTTGTAATATTCTTTAATTTTGTAGTCCGTATGAAAAGATGCATTTCTATTAAAGGCACGT
>NW_015505285.1:3680716-3770926 GCF_001515645.1 Sinocyclocheilus grahami | reverse complement strand
TTTTTAAAATAAAATGCTATAGCCTAATGGCATTACGAAAAGTGCGACAGCTGCAAATCACGTCGTTATTGCACTACACGAGTTATGCATGCATAAGGAGTCAAAACAATTTTTTATCACCCTAATTAGATTATGAAGAATGATTTGTTGATCTTGTTTTCCCTTTAATACATAGCCTACCTTCCGCAATATATTTTTCAATTACTTTCAAAAAGTGGTAGGGACAATATCGACCCTGGCAAAAAGTGATGGGGACATGTCCCACCTGTTACGGGGCTGACAACATGTGAGACGTGCGGATCCATATGCAAGCTTTATTAACATCAGAGGAGGTCAGAAACACAGGCAGGGTCGAACAGTGGCAAACAGGTATATGGCGGGCAAGACACAAGAATAGTCCTAGGGCTAGCATAGGTCAACGATTGGCGAACAGGATTACAAGGGCGAGACTAAAGGGATAAATCCAGGAAAACAGGCACAGATCAGAAACCGAGAAAACAGACAAGGCAAGACTAGGCTGGGCTGGGCTGGGCTGGGCTAGGAAGCTAAAGAGGGCTCTGTAGAGTAGCTATCACTGCTGGCGAAAAGTGCATACAATACTCGGCCGGGAATGGTTGTTTGAGTGGGTGTATTTATAGTGAATGTGTGATTGATGACAGCTGTGTGCAATCAGTGCTGTGTGCAATCAGTGCAATGGCTGATGGGATATGTAGTCCGGGATGACATGCAACAGTTTGTGTTGTGCAAGAGTCACTGTAATGGAAGGGTGTAGTAAGGGTGTAGGTTGGTGGTGATTGAACGGAAGTCCATGGACAGGATTCATGACACCACCTGTCCCACCCGCAAATTACGCCTATGATTACTACTTAGAAAAGTCAACTGAACACAACTCTTTTAGCTGCTATGGCTGAGTTTGATTTGAAATTTGGTTAATGTCTATACATGATCCCATGGTAAACACATTCACACCCACTTTTAATTTCTGACAGAATTAGTTTAAACAATTTGACGTTTCCAATCTGTTCCTCATTATTTTTCCTCATTGTTATTCAATGTTTATTTGCACGGTTGGTGTAGATCTTCTGTGTAATTCGATGCACTAGGCTACATTGTGCTCCACACTCTTGGACAATGTGAAGAGGCCAATTAGAACAGGTCTGAGGGAGAGGCGAGGATGAACAAAGGGGTCATCAATACTGTGTGGGTCTATTGATTGACCGCCTCCATCTTCTTTCGAAGCTCTCCTCTTTCCCCCCTGCAATGCATTTACCGTAGACGGGATCAACTACAGCACACTGTTAGTATCTGATTCCACTTCACTGCTCAGTTTGCTTGTTGCTCATGAAGTTCATACATTTTCTTATAGCCGGGCTATATGTTTTTAGTGGCTCCAAAAATATTTGGACAATGTTGCCACATTTAATAATGTATAAATTCCTTTATATTATATAACAAAATATTAGTGCTGTCAAACGATTAATCACATCCAAAATAAAAGTTTTTGTTTACATAATATATGAGTGTGTACTGTGTATATTTACTATGTATAGATATATATATAAATACAAACACATGCATGTATATATTTAAGAAAAATATGTTATGTTTATATATTAAATATATTTATATATAATATAAAATATAATAATATAAATATATATGCTAAAAAGCATATAACTAAAAAGCCTCTTGGCTAAAAAGCATATAACTAAAAAGCATGACTAGAAGCAAAAAGCTAAAAGCTAGCCACAAAAAGCTAAACGCTAGACACAAAAAGCTAGACACAAAAAGCCAAAAGCTTGATGGTGTGCTGAGTATTTAAACTGGGCTGTTTAACACACCCCAAATGGTGCCTCGACCAATTGTAGCTCGGGGTGTTGCAATGTTTCTCCTCATTCATAAATCAAATGTTCTCTTATCAGTCACATGGTCCGCGTTTTTCCCGCTCTTGCCGAGTATAGTTTGGACATGATTTCTATAACAAGAATATGAGTTAGGCTTTCTTCAGACTGGCTAGGGTCTGATTTATGAGCATCCTGTTGTCTTGGGCCTCTGTCGAATTTGGACTCCTCGTTTCAACCATGTTTTGACCAAATCTTAGATTGTCTGATTCGGTCTGATACCCTACATACATAATAAACCAACACAGTACACATACAAATATTATATAAACAAAAACTTTTATTTTGGATGCGATTAATCGCGATTATTCATTTGACAGCACTACAAAATATCTAATCCACAGGCATTCATTCATTCATTCATTCATTCATTCATAAAAAAGTATATATACTGTATATATATATATATATATAGCATAGACCGTAACAGCAAAATCAGGAAATTAAGTGTAAAACTAAAAATTTATGATTTTAGTTTACGTTTGATTTAAAAATAAAAAATAGATTAATATATGCACAACCATTTAAAGGTTTGGGGTTGGTACGATTATTTTACTGTATTTGAAAGAAGGTTCTTATGCTCACCAAGCCTGCATTTATTGATAATCAAAAATACAGTAAAAATAATATTGTATGTTAATACAGTAATATTGTGAAATATTTTTACAATTTAAAATTATTTAAATTGTAATTGTCTTTTCACACTTTTGATCAATTTAATACTTAAAATCTTATAAAAGTCAATAATAAAAGTATTAATTTCTTTAGAAAAAATCTTGCTGACCTCAAACTTTTTAATGTTATTGTAGATTCAAAATAAGACAGAAATTGGATAAGTAATGCAAAAATGGCTCAAAAAGTTAATTGTTGAAATTATTCAATTGTTATTTTGTTTGCAGAAGCCACGTAGTTTGAAATTTTGGTTTCTAATGCAGTGAAATAATGCATACATTTTTAAATGAGGCTTCAGAGTCCAAATACTTTGGGGCCACTGTATGTCATAAATATTGTTATTTTATATGCATTGGCATGACTTTTATATTTTATATGTGGTTAAAGTAGAAAAGGGGAGTGTTTTAGGCTTGAGGGAAACACTTAATCTGCAGTGAATACAGAGGAATGTCAAGTCTTATGGATGGTGAAATAGAGCAAAACATATGATTTGACATCTGTCCAGAAATAAAACAGAGCAGGAGGTCATTTTCCATGGGGAGCCATTGTATCTGCAGTGAGCTCAGTGTGTAGCAGCCCAGCTCTGCTGTTATGAGGTGTAAAGGGAGCAGATTTGCGTCCGTAACACAGCGTGGCCTGCCTGCTTTTGTTTGTGTTTTGTTCTGTGGGCGGATTTGGGTGAATGTTTCCAAGTGGTATCCTGGTGTTTTAGGAGGCTGTGTTTCTTGCCAAGCATCTCCTTGATCTCGCCGTTAAAGAGCGAGCTGTGCTCTTAAGCTCTCGCTCGTGTCCAGATGCCCGCTCCCCCACCCGTCTCCAACACAAGCCTGGCGCCTTGGCACAGGTTGAGGGTTTCCTTACTCTGCTGTTTAAAACTATTCTTCCTTTAATACAGCTGTAGAAGTCTACACATTACACGAGAGAATAAGTCTTGCTCATATCCTGATATACAAACCTGGTTTTTACTACACATACACAAGTGTTGGGAATGACAGCACTGTTTAAATGTATGAATGAAGGCACTAAATTATCATTACAGACTGTGAGAATCAATCTCAAACAAGAAACTTGGACATCAAGAGTTTAGGCTATTTTTGACAAAGTGATATTAGACTGGAGACCCATTATGATGCCGTTAACAAAAAGGCACTTGTTTCGCCCTTGATATTAATACTGTATTCACCAAGTTTGCATTAAATTAATTAAAAGCAATAGTAAAGACATTTATACTGTGTAATATTTATATTTTCAGCATTTATTAAAAAATGTATTTGAACTTTCTATTGAACTTTGTTTTGATCTTTGTTCATCAAAGAATCCTGATCATGGTTTCCACAAAAATATTAAGAGCACAACTGTTTTCAGTATTAATAATAATAAGAAGAAATGTTTCTTGTGCCAAATCAGCATATTCAAATAATTTCTCAGCTTTGCCGTAACAAGAAATATGTAATATATTTTCAAATAGAAAGCACTGATTGCATTTTTTTCTTTGTTTTTACTTTGTCATCGAATAAATAAATAATAAAATTTTCATAAATGTTTTAATTATCATAATATTTAATCATTATTTAATAAATTATAATAATTTTATTCCTCACAATATATGCGCTGTCTTTCGCTCCGTTAATTTGGGCTTTGCAGGCAGAATCTCCCTTTCTCAGCATTCTTTCATCCTTAGTGTATGTGTAGTCATTTAATTTTTCATGTGCTCTGCTCTCCCACGAATCTTCAGGAGTTCTGCCTGTGCACAAATCCTCCTCGGCACTTCCTGAATATTCACAGATGCATCATAACAATCAGACAACCCATCATCAGCTTGATTACTGAAGCTAATGAGCTGTTAATTATCTCTTCATCCATCAACTCCTATTGTCTGTCACACGCCATTTAATGTAGCTCAAGTGTTAACAGTGACTGACTGGAAGCCATGATAATAGATTATGACCTTTGAACCAATATCAGCAATTAACTTTACCCAAAAAGTTTACCCACTGGAATTGATTTTTTGACAAATCATTGATTCAATTTAAATACTTCAATATAGTAATTTAATAAAAATAAATTATTGATCTGAACAATTACAGCTAACCTATAAATCCTGATTCACTATTAATTAAAGGGTTTGCATTTGCCATTTTCTTTGATCTTATTATATTGTGTTGACTTCCTCTAACTGAAGTGTGCTCCTGTTTTTGTATTTCTATGTACGCAATTGGACATTTGGCTAGCAGATGAGTCATGTGACCTGACCTTTGAGAGCAGTGCTGACACCAGAGCAGTGCTTACGGCAGAGAGAGTGTGTAGGACTGCTCAGCTGAAATGTGACTACACATGGAGGCTCGCCATGATGACTCTCACCTTTTTTCACCTGCCTGTTTTCTTTGTTTCCTCTTTGTGGTTGCCATGCTGATGTCAGGAGGACCACAATATGGTTTTTATCTTTTTAGTGCTCAGCCGAAACATTTTCTTTCTACATTTCTTTTGTTTAGTCACAGGAAAATTCGGTAATGTAAATATGTCTTTAATAGTGCTATTATAGACACAGTTCACCCAAGGAATATTACCTAAAATTAAAACTAAAACGATAAAGAATATTTAACAGAAATAAAATATAAAAAATAAACATATTTTATTTCAGCTAGTTGCCAAGGCATAAGTTCTCATTTTAGTTTAGTTTAATTTGAAGTACTAAAATAACAAAATAATAAATAAACACAAAACTGATTAAAAACACAAAATACAAATTCTGTCATTATTTACTCACCATCATGTCATTCCAAACCTATATGAATATATTTATCTTTATTGCTAAGAATGTGTTGACTGTTTTTGCCCATTCACTGAAAAAAAATGACTCAAATTGTACAGATAAAAAATTAAAATTTTCATGTTGGCACTGTGGGTCTGATTATAAATGTACAAAGTCACCTTACGCAAGTCTAAACGTGCCCAAAAAGAGGATGCAAAGAATACAGCCACATAAAAGCCACGAGACAGAGAAGGGACACCGGAAATGAATAGAGATGTCCAGAAAGAACAAGAAACAGCGATTAATCAGTGGGATGCCCATGTTGCGATGCTGCGTGGGTAGTTAGGCAGGCGGTTACCCTACACACATTCACAAAACACACACACACACACACACATAGGAAACAAACACGCACATTATGAAAGATGAACATTCAGCATGCAGCACACAGCTTGGTCATTTAACCACTTTCTACCACTTTAACTTTCTACAGCTGTTCATGGAAAGCTGCAAAGTGAACTAAGTTGCCCTTTTTGGTTCTGCACAAAAAATAAAAGCCTTTATCTTCCTCAATAGTGAGCATTTTGTCATGGGAGAGAGAGTTTTTTCCTCTTGTGTCAGTCATATTCGTGTTCCTCTAAAGAAGCAGAACTGCTTACTTGTCAAACCTCTGCATTTATTCTACAGTGTCCACTGAAGACACATGGAAGCGGTCAGTGTTCTCATAGGAACTCCTGATTTGGACAATGCCTTCTGGACAGCACGTTGTGTGCTCTTAAATGGCCTTTGTTTACAGTTTACACATCCCTCGCCTCAAAGGCTCAGTTTCAGATCTCTTTCTCTGGCTATTTGAGCTGCATTTGCACAATCAGAGTAGAGAAAGCACTGAAAATGTGCTTACCGTGCGCTTTACCGAAACGCCAATATTGCAGTTATGAACATAGCTTGTCTCTCTCTTTTGAACTGTCACTCACTCTTTCTCTCTCTTTCTGTGTTTGCCTGTCTGTTTCTCCATTTTAGTCTTTGCTCCTACAGGCATACACACTATATGCACCATATAGCATATTGGTTATTGACCATTATTAGACTTTTTCTTTTTAATTTACAGTACAGTTCAGTAGTTTGGAGTCGGTTCGAATTTTTCATGGTTTTGAAAAAAAGTCTCTTACTCTCAACAGGTGTGCATTTATTTGCTCAAAAATACTATAAAAGCTGTAATATTGTGAGATATTATTACAATTTAAAAAGGCCATTTTCTATTTTAATATATTGTAAAAATAATTTATTCTTGTGTTAGCAAAGCTGGATTTTCTACATTCATTACTCCAGTCTTAAGTATTGCATGATCCTTCAGAAATCATTCCAATATGCTGATATGGTACTCAAAAAAAAAAAAAACCTTTTTATTATTATCAATGTTGAAAACAGTTGTGCTGCTTAATTTTTTTGTGTCAATTGTGATAATTCTTTTGATTAATAATTGTTTTTGAAAGAATAGCATTTATTTAAAAATATCAATACTTTGTAGCATTATCAGTGTGTTTACTGTTACTTTTGATCAATTAAATACTTGCTAAATAAAAATATTAATTTCTTAAAAAAATAATAATGCAGACCCTACTAGAGCTAGTTAATCAGTCAATATTTAATTGTGCATGTTCACTTTTATTTTGACTTTTATCTTACTCTTGCCATCATCTAACATTCACTTCAGGTTAGTCTTTAAAAAAACGAATAATCTAATAACACTGTAAAATGTAATCTAAGCAAATATCAACATTTGCATGTTGTACTTTTGAATGTTGTAATGCATAAATTAATTTAAAATAATTGCTTTTCTATTTTAATTGCTTTTCTATTTTTTAGCAATAATTATCAATCTGCAAGATTAAAAATTGTGGCCTGTGCTATTAGGGTGCATTTTATTCTTGTTTTTATTTATTTATTTATTGTTATAATTTTTTCCCTATACTGGGTAGAACATGAGAACATCTCCATGGAGACCCACATATCTACTTCCACTTTGCTTCAAAGCCATATGCTTTGGTCCAGCCTCCCTCCTGCCACAAGTACAGAGCGGAGAAAGAGAACCCTTAAGACGCTTTTTTGTTTCCATGTTTTACCTCTCTGAGCAACCATCAGACAAACAAGAAACTCAAAGTAAAGCGCATCACTCAAAATAAACCGAGGCTTTCTCAGGAGACATTCCCTGGTGACTCAACCTGGATCTTTTAGACACGCTCAAACAGATATTTGTTGTCCTCTTCACTGTGACTAACCAGGTTTTTCCTGTGACTCCGCTCCCTTTGAGGAGAGATTTCTGGGAAATGCTGAGGCAGAGGATATGAAAAAAGAGAAATGCTTCATGCAAGCAATATTCCCAGAGGGGATGTTGTTTCTTTAAGTCCAGGCAGGCTGGAGTTTGTTAAAGGTGTGGAAACTCTGGTTGAAAAGGATGTTGCCATGTGGTTGCTAAGGTGTTTTAATGATTGTTAGTATGTGGCTATGCTGTTGCTCAGATTAATCTGTCCTAAAGTCTGTATGATATTCTCATCTCTAGATTTGTTACTTTTCAGTGTCAGTTTATGGTTACATTTTCCACTTTTTCCCTATCTACCAGGCAAAAATTCAATTTTATCATCTAGTCTCACATATGGGATGATTTATGCGGCAAAGTTTAAAACATATGATAATTATGTATATTTATAATTATGATTTAAAAAAATGTTTTTTGGGCTTGGTACGATTTTTTTTATTTTTTTTTATGTTTAAGTTCAAAAGTACAGCATTTATTTGTAATTGAAATATTTTGTATACTTTTGATCAATTTAATGCATCCTTGCTGAAATAAAGTATTAACAAAAAAAAGAAAGAAAAAAATCTGTCTTTTTAATATTTTTATACTTGCATTATTATTCCATTCTGTTTCGTATGGGAATAGTATTGTCCTTTCATTACAGCGTTCTAAAGTACATCACATTACGAGTGTGTGTTTGGAGTTAAACAAAGCATGCATGTCAGTTGAGTGTGTATACAGGTGATAGTGTGTGTGTTTGATTGTGGGGGTGTGATGTAACTAAATAAAGAATGGCCTGCGGACAGTATGACAGGCTGAAAACAGTGGTAAATGTGGATTCAGGAGGATGCACTGGCCTGAGGAGCTCTGTCACATGTAGAAGAGAAGGTCAGAATGTGTAAGACTGTGTGTGCGTATGCGCACATGAGGGAAGTTAATAGATTGTACAGAAAATAGATATTAAAAATGAGAATTGAAGATGACGCACATACAGGTGCAGTATTTTAAAGCAAATAATGCAAAGCCATTTTTATGTTATAGGTATCTATAATTGCAATTTGTATTATAAATTATTATAAAAGGAAATATTAGTCAAGTGCTGAAGTGTATAATTTCAAATAAGAAAAAATATTTTTTTTATCTGTATTTATTATTAATATGTATTAAATTAAATTTTTTAAATTTTTATTTAGATGTGTACGGTATTGGGCTGAAACTGAGTTACCTGTTTTATTTGGAACTGTCTGATATATTTTGGCAAGACTGATATGAAAGTTGCTTGTATATTATCTCTTGCTATCTGAGCACTTTGATGTCTGAATGCATTGGTTCACCACTGAAAATGCACACAAACACATTGTTCACACACACACGAATTAGCTCAAATTAATGCAGATGGATTCTCTTACTTTCTGGATGTAGACAACCTAACAAGACTTTACATGTCGTGAGACTTGACTACACAGAAAGAAAGACGACAGTAAGAAAAGGTTATTGTATTGAGTCCAAAAATGTTCATCCCTTTATTAGAACGTCTTTTATACTTTAATGACATAAATTACACATTATATTATACATTGTCAGCGTGTTGAAGCTGGAGGTATGTTCTTTCCACTGTGATTTGTAGGGGGTGTGGGATGAGGCGTGTGAGGGGGGGCTAAATGTCAAATTACTCGATGAAGCCTGATACATGTGATGTGTCGCTGCGAATTAGCATCTTTTGCTCTCTCTCATTCTCTAAGGGTGTATCTGTTTTTGTGTATGTGGGTTTGTATACACATTTGAACTTTGCTATAAATGGATATAGAGATGATGTTGCACGATGTTGCAGATTCCTGGAATAGTTTGAGAAGGCCAACATCAAAACATGGCAAGCATTGTAATCACTCATGCAAACCCAGAGTCATAATCTAAAGACTCTGCATCTGTTATTGTGCATATGAGAAGCACCATTACTCTTTGCCTTCAAGACGTTTATATGACATCCACACCTGCATGAAATCAGGGTTTGCATCATCTTTGATGATGAAATGTTGGGTCAGGCTTAGGCTCGATTTACTGTAGTTGTAATCTCATCTCACAAATATTTGCTTCTAGCTGTCAGAATCATTCCCCAAAGCAAGTCGGTTTCTGAAGAAAAGTAAGCCATGTACTGGAAAAACATGGTGTGTGTAGAATACTATTGAGCTTTTTGAATGAAATCCGGTTAGACTACAATTACTGTAGTTTTGTTTAATTATTTTTTAATTGATGTGTTTGTTATTAGTGGTACAGAAAATCATTGAGGTCAAAGAAAATTAAGATGGTGTGAAGTTTACTGTAAAGTGTAGTATTGTGAGCATAATGTGTAGCCTAAAGAGTTTAGAGTAATGTTGAAGAGTATAGTTTGCCAAGTGAAGAACATAATGGGTCTAGTGTATAAGTTGTAGCAAATTGCTACAGTGTGGATCACTTTTCAGTGGCCTTGGTTCTGGAAGTATTTGAAAATCAGAGAAAAATACTAAGAAAGTTACAAGACTATGTACTTAACGACTTTAATAGGGAAAGAACTTCAGTCTTATGAAGCATAATGAATTGCATAATTAAAAAGGATGAAGAAATATAAAACGACTTATTTAAAGATTTTGATTATATGTAGAAACAATATATTTT
The DNA here is from genome assembly GCF_001515645.1 of Sinocyclocheilus grahami. NCBI lineage: Eukaryota > Metazoa > Chordata > Actinopteri > Cypriniformes > Cyprinidae > Sinocyclocheilus > Sinocyclocheilus grahami. The sequence continues at coordinate 3,760,653 of NW_015505285.1, read as the reverse complement.
ATGTTTATTAAAAAAATAAGCATATGGAGTATATACAAATATTTAAGTAATTCGAGAGCGTAGGGAGACTCTATTACATCATTTGCAGTGCTTCATTGTCGCAGTTCTCTGATTGGTGGAGATTTCTTTGCAGAATCATGGATAATGTAGATTTTCCATTGAAATTCTGCTGTTAAACTAAACATGATTATTTAATGCAGGCTGATGGCTTCAACAAAACCATACATCATCGATTAACAACATCATATTCCACAGCAATGTTTATAAACTATTGTTAAAATCAATTCTCTTATGTAGACAATGAAAGGGATTTTTACCTCCACAGCCTGACTGTTTTAGTTTTCACAGCATGTAGTGTGTAGAAAGTGGTATATAAAATGTAAGATGTAGCATGTAAGGTACTGTACAATGTGTAGTGTATAGCTCATAGGTTGTAGCATGTAGCATGTAGCGTACTGTATATTGTGTAACACGCAGTATAGTGTAACGTTAAGCATGCATTCTAGCATATCTAGCAAGTCTAGCATATACGGTTTTTATCAAAAAGTGTTGTGGAGAGAAAGCATGTGCAGCTGCATGCAATGTTCAGATCTGTCAATTATTTCTGACAATAAACCAGTCTATATCTTCTATGGAGAAAAAAATCACTACATAGGAAGTCTACTCACATAAAGAGCAATGACACACACGCCTGAACACACACACACAACACTCCCGCAGATTTTGTGTGGCAGTGGTATGAGGTTTTCTTGTCCTTGCGTGGGTCTGTGTTCTGACTCATGTAGTGTACCTGCAAGCCGAACCCATCTACAGCTCTTTCACAAACCACAATAATGAAGCAACTTTTCGCACTGCAGCCTAGGGCACGTCACTCTCATAGTATCGGTACTTCCAGGTATAGTAGTGGCATAATTAGACATTCTCATAAAATGTTGCTGTAATCGTTAACATACACATTAACACTTAACAGTGTTACGTTATGAAGTGTGTGTAAATTTTAGTAGATAACAGTGCAAATTAGCTCTTTTTCATCTCAGTGCAATTCTCTGTGATCTCGGGACTCCAGTAAGTGGAAACCCAGGAACCACCACCGTCGTTGAGCCTTGTGACACCTGTGGGGACGTTCTCATCAGTGCTCGAGCATCTAATTGGTATTTCTCGGCATGATTTGCTGTGTAACCAGAGCAATAAATCACGGTTAACATAGACATCTTTGCACACCATTAATCTCATTAATGTGGTTTTTCCTTTATAATGAAAATCAGTTTTAACAGACTCGGGAAATATTTGAGCTGCCTCTCCCAGGGAGACTAAAATGGATAGCCAAGGACAGTACCTCAAGGGAGGCAAGTATTTTGATAAATTCAATTCACCTCGAGGTCACAGAGAAACATCTTGAGACACTAAACCCACTGAACTTCCTGAACTATCAAACTCCTCCTGTTTTGCAAGGTATTAAATTCACTCAAGGACTGGAGGAACAGTTACAATATACTTAGTGTTTCAGTATTGCAGCTTGTGTGTATTGCGGTGGTTCATAACTCAAATATCCAAGGAGTATTGCTAAAAGTTAATGTTCTGTAGGATATCAGACCGAATCAGACAATCTAAGATTTGGTCAAAACCGAGTTGAGGCACGAGGAGTCACAAAACATACCGGAGCTCTTCATCTCTCAAGTGCAACGCCGTATCGCGGGCTAAGGAGCAAACCTACTGAATTAGAAAACTCATGCATATGAAGCTGGATATGTGACGACACGTTCAAAAGTATCAGTTTTCAAATCTCGCAACATGTTAAAATTGTTTTGAATTCATAACATAATATTCCTCAAGTAATTATGTGAAAATTAGGCTTTATTAATTGAAACTGTTGACCTGCAAATCATACTTTGTGTGAAAAGGAATAAAAGTTTTACTGTCGGAGTTTTACTGCCTCTAGTGTTCATTTCAACTGGAAACTGCAAATTAACATTGCAAAAGACTAATAGGGTAGAAAGTTATATTAAGCTACATTAATGTTATATTTAGTTACATTTACTATTGATAAAATATTATGTTTAATGCTTTAATTACCAAATGTAACTTCTTTTTTTTCAGAAGTGTTATTTCATAAATGTTTTTCTTAAATAATTTTTGAATACATTTCATGTTGAAAGTGGACAAAGTTCAGTAACTGCAAAAATTGCAACATTCGCTAAAACCAAAGCAGTAAAATTATTCATCATGTTCAATTGTGACATTATGATCAAATTAAACTAACTAAAATTATTTCCATCTTTAAAAATATAGTTTCACTTTTTCATTCAGCATAGTATGGAGAGTGGAGACAAGTCAATGTACTGCATAACAGGGATTACCCTATAGTTTCAAGCTACAGTGAACTAAGTGGGCGGTACGAGCAGCTGGCTCCTCATTAACAGGGCGATTGGTGTTTCGTGCTGAGGCTGATTCACCCTGTGCACGTGAGCAGCTGCGGAATTCCACTTGCGTGAGACACTCACATACACACACGTTCACCAGCTTCTCTCTCGTTCCTTAGTGAATCTTCATGATTTCTTACAGCGCTGGCCAGCGAGAGGCAGTCATAACCCATGTGCTGTAATGAAATAAAGGAGTACATGCCTGAGGAGAAGTCTATGCTGATGATGAAGAGCCATCTCGGCTTCACTCTTCTGCCTTGTTGCATGCATTTATTTTTAGCTGGCCTGCTGGGATTTCATGCTCCGCTGTTAAACGCTGATACACGTATGTAGCGTGTAGAATTTGTTCTTTTTTCTCTCTCTTGCTTTGCTTTCCCTTCGCTCGCTTTAATCTCTTTCCTCCCTTTATTCCTTCTATTCCTCTCTCTCTCATGCTCTCACACTATCCAGCGTGTGATGGACAGGCTCAGTCATCGGTGCTGCAGGGATGCTTGAGCTTCTCTGATTATGTAACACACTCAAACAATGACTGGGAAAAAGCCGTGACATCACTCTAACTGCAGAAAAGCTAGAATCCAACCCTTCTAATGCGGGTCAAAGAGAAAAGATTACTTTAGTGTTTAATGAATGATTATTAGTAGAAGTGCTTAGCCATCTATTTGCTGTACTTTATGTCTAAGTAATGTAGCATGTGGAAGTGGAAACGTTATATGCTTATATACGTTACATGCTAGATATGCTTTGATTTTTCCTACTTCAACATTTATTCTAACAATGAAACGTCACAACACATATTAGATGTATGTTTGAATGATCAAGATGACAGAAAACAATAGGTAGAAGAGGGGGAATGGGTCGAGCCGGACTCAGGTCACCCGCACGAGTGCCAGCACACATGTCAGAGCATGTGCATTACTTGCCAGGCCACGTCTCTGAAGTCTATGCAGATTTTGGATGCTAGATAGGGATGAACAAAATATTGCTGGGGTAAATAAAGGGTCAATATTTTGAATAGTTGCTAATTGTTTGAGACTGAGTGTGTTCTTGTGGTAGTGTTATTTTGGTATTATGTATTATTATAGTTTTTATTAATATTTTGAAACTTTTATTTTTATATTTATTTTTTTTAAAGTTTTTAAGTTTTGTTATGTACTATTGCCACTTTTAGTGGTTTTTTTTTAATTACTATTTACATTTAATTAATTTATTAAGTCAATCTAATTGGTCAAATTAGTCCAATACAGGAAGCAAATAATATGAAGGATATAAAAGCTATTGAATTTTCTATACAACTGTTGCAATACATATTGTCTTCTGTACATTTCATGTTTATGTACGTTACTGTATTTTGTGTGAAACTGTTATTTTAGTATTATTTATATACTGTTATAGTATTTCTTAATATTTGAAATTAGTTTTTATTTTTCATTTGAATTTATTCAGTTTTCATTTTACTTTTAGTAATTTAGTTTTTTGTTTTTAATTTTGTAATTTTGCTTTTTTTATAGTTTTGTTTCATATATTTCTATTTAGCTTTATTTATTTTTATTTTAGTTTTAGTAATTTTAGCAGTTCAATTTATTTTACCTTACTTGCATGGCAACATTTTCATCTAATATTTTTATTTTGGCTTTATTTAAACTTATGCAAATGGTTTTCAGAACAATTTTGAAAATGTTTATTTTATTAATGTTATCCTATGACACCGAGACTCAATTAAAAAAAATAAAAAATACACGAAAATACATAAAAGACACGAATGAACATCCATAGTTTATTTCTTTTTTTAAATCACCAATACATTTTTAGGTTTCAGAATTGTTTTATACCAAACTTCGTTTAAAGATGATTCTCAACTATGTTATGAAAGATAACAGAATGATTTGATTTACCATTTTGATACACCCAGCAGATCCTGTGCTTCCTTCCTTTTTTAAAAACAAAACAAACAAAGAAACATCTTTACAATTAAAATCAGAGTGTGCAGCTTGGAGAAAGGGAGCAGCAGTGAGGGTCGTGCTTGGCTCTGGAGGGACTGAGAGAGCGAGGCTCCTGCGTTTAAGAGAGATGTGACAGTGAATAATCTCTCTGCGTCTCAGCACAAGATCCTCAGATTGAACTGGCAGTAGAGTCGTAGCTGTGAGTTCAAATGTAGATACATCATTTGCAATGAGCTCACTGTTTAATTATTAACAATCTCTGAATAATGCAGGGAGTTCTCTGAGGACAGAGACATTGGCTGCTCTTACACTAGTAGCAGTTTCTGTCATTGAGCCATTAGCGTATGCGTGCGTGTGTGTTTGCGTGTCGTGTCAACGTGTTTGTGTGTCTCTCCTCTCTGCTCCCTTCAGAACCCAGCCGCGTCTGTGTCCCACAAGGGCCTCTAATTTCCATCTCGATGGAAGCGCAGCTGTGCTTTCACCTCTCACAACTCTCCAAAACAAACTTCAGGGTGTTAATCATCGATTCCACTTAATGGGCTTTAGTGCTGTAAAGTCAAATTTGGATGAGAAATGATTAAATCATGGTGCATCAGATTCTATCCATCAAGGAATTTTACAGCAGAAGTTCTCCGAACTTTTACACACTTTGCTGGTCATGATTTACATGATGAAAAGACCATCTTGAACCAGCACAAGTTGGTTTAGATGGTTTCCTAGCCTAGTCAAGCTGGTTTTTCAGAAAGATAATCATTGTTAATGTTTTGATTATATTTAAAATGTTAATATTTGTAGTAATTTTGATATGTGCTTTTTTATTATTATAATAATTATATCATAATATTATATTAAATATTACTAATATTACTATTTAGAACAATTTACTATTTATATAAATTAAAATTTATTTTTATTTTAAGTTCAGTTTTAGTTTTCTACAACATAAGCGTACCATCTGCCAATCAGCTTTGCCCTTATGTAATTTCTCCTTGGTTTTAGAGTTGTATCATGACTGTTTTGGCAAAGATGGAAGATTTCAAATCACATATCTCTATGGAGTAACCATCTAAAACCAGAAACCGTCTGAAATCACAAATCAGTCTGATGACCAGGAAATCACCTTTAATGCGGATTTAAGGAGAAATAACAAGATCTCATAATAAGGAGAATAATAAGGTCTCATTTGTGATTTTCCCTTTCCAATGGTGGTGGATATCAGTCTGCATTGACATGAAGAAAGAGAGAGACAAGGAAAGAGGAGAGTAAGACTAATGATGATATGTGCTATATTTAAACAGCAGAGATTGCAGATGGATAGGCTCTGTAGCTGTTCATGAGTCCCCGTGGACCGTGTTGCTTTGCAGCCCTGCTTTTTATCCCTCATCACACTTAAAAATGAATGAGTAGCACTGTGGAGAGCGAACATGGACAAGATCGGGCCTGCTGCCTCGTAGGGTTCACTCGCACTGGGGTAATGTGCTGTTATGACCTGCCTCCTGTTTGGAGCTCTTACTGCCATCGTTTTTACTCTTGACTTGTTTTATTGTGTTGGCTGTGCTTAATTCTAGGGACACACAGTATGTTGGTACTACATCAGTTATCAGCTGATCTTTTTTTATTTTATTAAAATCAGTTGATATTCAGTATATTTTTCTCCTGGAACAGGATGCTTAATTTTGTTTATTCCAACTATTTTAAAATTTTGATTACTATTGCTGTCATCTAATATCCGTTTTGTTTATACGAACAGTCACAAATTAAAATTCTCAAAATATTTTCGCAAATTCAAAAGCTCAAATTAAAATGACTGACTTTTGCTGGTAGTGTTTTATTTATTTTATTTTATTTTTTGTTTGTTTTTGTTTAATTTATTTAAAGTATACACTACCCTTCAAAGGTCTGTAAGATATTTTTTAAAAAGTCTCTTATGCTAACCAAAGCCACATTTGTTTGAAAAGCACAGCATTAGTATTTAATATTTACTGTCCATTTTGATCAATTTTAATAAATCCTTGATTAATAGTAATAATAATAATATCTTATAAAAAAATTCCTGATGCCAACATTTTGAATGGTATAATACTACACATTTTAATGTCTTCCATTTATTTGTTATTGACCAACTAGAAAATAACTATCGGTTTTCCAGTTTTAACCAGCATGTTTTACTAGTGCATTTCATAATATCATCACCATTGTTTCTTAGCTGGTTTTAATTCAGGACACAGATGATTGTGGTATACAGTTCCAAAGTACTTTATCATACACTAGTATAAAAATATAAAAAATAAATAAAGAATAAAAAAATAAAGTCAGTCAAGTTGAAATGTATTAATATTACCTTCCAACATTATGCACAAATATAAAAATGCCAGGCTAAGTAAGAAAATTGGTGATTTTGTAGATGCAGTGAGAACAGAAGTGTCAGTTATAGTCTTAATAGTTTGATTACTTAGCTTATATAGCTAAATGTCAGATACATTTGTACTGTACATGACTGCTGTAGATAAATTGTTAAAAATAAATGTTAAAATTGTTATTTAATTATTTTTTTTATAAATTGTAAAAAACAAAATGTTGTCACAGCTCTTAAATTTCATTGAGGCTCCTTTTTTTTACTTTTAAACAAATGTAGGTTGCTTATACATTATGTATTCTGGGTTGTTGGTTTTGTGAATTTTTGTCTGGGAGAGGGTGTATGTTATATTTGGAGTTGTCAAAAGTTATATCCAACAGTGAAGAGACCTTCCCTCTCCCCCTTCTCTCTTAGTTTATTTTCTTCCTTTCGTGACTCCCAGAGGTACAAACAGCTTTAAAAGTTAATAAAACACCTCTGGTTAGTCACTGGGAACACATGTCAGGAGAGAAACTGAGAGAAGCCTGGGTTCTGAGGGTTTTTTGTTTGCTTATTCAACATTGTGAGATGGTGAGGTGTTCACTCATGTCACATTACTTTCATCATTGTCTGAATTGCCTGGTCGCCTCTCTTAACAACACCTCCACCGAATACACAGACACACCCCTTATTTTTCTGATCCGTTCATTTGCTCTGTCTTGTTTTTTTGCAGCCCTTTCTTGCACAGAAGGTTTTCTTTGCAAGCATTCCACCTCAATAAATGTGTTTGTAATTAAACACAGGCCCGGTCATGTGATCAGCCAGACATCATGAGATGGAGCGGGTGGAATGGACGTAGCGTGGCAGGCAGCGGCCTCCCACCGTCTCCATCCCGCCGTGTAAAGCCTTCACGTTCACGTGCTTCACCTCACGCAGAGCCGGATCTGCACGGCTCCTCGTGCTTCCCCAGAGGAAGCTTTAGCTTATCAGAGGCCTTAGTCTGGGATCGTGGGACTGAAATATTCACTCATCCACATAGAATTCCCCTTTATGATCCTGTAGTTTTAGGTCGGCGGTGTGCACGAATGAGCCTCAGTGTTTGCCAGCGTGTGTGTGTGTGGGTGAGAGAGCGAGAGATCAAGCATGTGTTGTTAAATGTTCCCACACTGTGTAATGCAGACCTGAGTGAGGGGAGTATGGAAAGAAGGAAATAAAGTCAGCCACATGGTTCCCATTGTGCAGTTGTTTATGTTCGCTGTGTATGTGCTTGTGAGTTTTACCTGACAAACTCTGTTCCTCAGATTTACAATCACTTCTGATCATTTCAACTGTATTGTAGCTGTAAGTTCTTCTTCTTCTTCTTCTTCATCTAGAAAGCTAGGTCATTCATGTCCTCATCTGATGTTTTAATATACCAGATAAGCTAGGGCTTCACAATTTAGGGGAAAAATTTAATTGGAATTTTTATGATAAATATTGCAATTGTGATTTAATATGTGATTTTTTTCTGTATCTTTAAAAAAAGATACAGTTGGGATGTAGGAATATTGTGAAATTATTAATTATTACAATTTAAGATGTTCTACTTGAATATATATTCAAATGTAATTTATTCCTGTGATGAAAAAGCTGAATTGTTCAGGATTCTTTTAATTAATAGAAAGTTCAAAAGCACAGCATTAGTATTTATTATTTACTGTCCATTTCGATCAATTTGAATGAATCCTTGATGAACAGAAGTATTTCTTATTAAAAAAATTCCTGATGCCAACATTTTGAATGGTATCTATAATACTATAAATTTTAATCCATTTATTGGTTATTGACCAACTTGAGAAGCAGTCCTTTTATAGGGGTTTCCTGTAATATAATTTTCCATCCAATAAATCTTTCACAATATGTATGCGCCAATATTGAATTTACCAATAATCCAATACCAGTATTTATTTTTATATACATTTTATGTATATGTATATTTTCATATACAAAAAGTATGAAAAATGTATGTGCATTATGAGATTTGCTAAAGATTACATTCAACAGTAAATTATTAGTGTTTTTAAAAAAGATTTTTAATTGAACTTAAAAGCACTAATTAAACATTCCATGACAGCAAAAGTCATGTCAATCTAACCCTAACCCCAAATAGAGAAAATGACCATGAACAATTAAATATCCAATAATGATTGAAATTTGTCTTGAATTGACTGAAACTGATCAATTAAAAACATTTCTAATGTCAGCTGATAACCAATATAGATATACAGTATCATGCATGCCAAGTAATATTCCTTTAACTAAAAAAAGCTGGACCCTTAATGACATCATTCTCCAGGAAGTGACATCATTTTGGTGGGAAAACAAACATCATTAATTATTGCCAATTCTGTGGGTATAGTTGGTTAGCCTCGTGTTAAAACATTCAGTCCTGTTTGCAATCCACTAGGCCACGTGTGCTACTTCAGCTCTCAGGAAAATGCAGTTGTCTAAACGAAAGCACTTCGTCCTGCTTTAATGATTTGCACTCTGGATCAAACAGATTGTATAATGAGGCAGATGATTATAAACCATCTCTGTTTTTGCCTTGTTGAGTGTGAGTGTGATTTGTTTTTTCTCTCTGGTCACGTTCTATGTCGTCCTGATTAAATACCAGGATTACCATGTGCCCTTTCTTCGGTCCCACTGGCCAACTTGGGTCTTAAACACAACAGTCCTGTCATTCCTTCCTTTCCTCCTTCAATCCCTCTTTTAATTCCTCTCCCTGTTTCTCTCTTATATGCTCCTTCCTGTGTCCTGACCTGATCCCTCCACCATATGATTTATGATTCACGCATAATAGGTATGTTTCCCGAAATATGGTATCTCTGTGGAGAACAGCATGCTCCCAGAGAAATCGGGGGAGCCCAGCGTGTGACACAAAGGCTGTGTTTTATTCTGGGACACATGCGGGCGAGCAGGAGGCCTGTCAGCCTTCACTCTGAGGTGACTGATAGATGGATTGATCTCTTGACATTAGCACAGAAACTCTTCAGATCGACGTAAGCCTCTGTGCTTGATTTAAACATCAAGTGTGGTGCATTGAGAGTGATATTTAAGTGAGAGAAACAAGAAGTAGTGAAAAGTTAAATACACTGGATTAAGAGATAGAAACATCAAATATAAAATATGCTTTAAAGTTGAATTCAGTAGTTTTTAGCTAGTGTTAGCATTGTTGATCTTTGTGAGCTTTAAGTGCCGATACCTCCATGCTGTTAGACGCTTCACAGTAATCAACTTGGATCAGGATGACTGTCTTTGCGTTTTATGTAAGTTACACATGTACATAATATCATAATTGTTGTTTTAATGATGCACTGTAAAACCTGATAAGTTAAGAATACTCAAAACATTTGAGGAAACTTATTGTATCAAAATATTTGAGTAAACAAACATTTTTTTTAAAGTTAGTAGAGCTTAAAATTTTTATGACAAGTAGGGTAGGGCTGAGAGCCATGGGAGCCAAGCCAAGCCTCGCTTCCATGATCCCATCCCACTCATCACAATGATAATTATATACAACTTGCTTCCATTAATAACACATTCATTCCGATCATTATAGTTAAGTGCTAGTTAGCAAGAGCACACACTAATGCAGTTATCAAAAAGACTCACAATACTTGCATGTAAATAGTCAAACAACATGCAGTATAAATAATCTTTCAGTTTTGCTGTCCATCCTCAACCTAACCACAGGCTCTACTCTTCACCACAACGGTAACGCTACAAAACCAACATAACAGAAACCTATGTAAATCCTAACGTAACACAACATTTAAGTACTAACTTATGTCTCTCTATGTTAATCTTGTGTAAAAACACACAAAATAACACTTAATTTCTACGTTTATTTTCCTTGTTGTCTGATGCAAAGCATGCTGGGAACTAGAAAACGCAATCATTTTAAGTTCACCTTACTACAACAACATTTTAAATTTACAGAACTTATTTCAATTAAGTCCAATTAACTTTCATTATTATTTGAGTGAAGTTAACTAATTTCATTTAATTAATTTCACTGTTCGGTTTTACAGTGTGTGTGAGCTGATATTATAGAGTATGTGACTCACTTTGCAAAAAAATTACATCGTATGATATAGTTAACCATTTAGCAATTAAGCAATATCACATGAGTGCGGTTTTCCAGAATATTAGCATGATTGCAAATGTGATTTGATTTATACCAGTTTAATGAACATGAAGTTAATATTGTAAGTTACATTTTAGATACAATATTGCCAATATTGGCTGTTTTTGCTCACGTCGGCGGCAGTTTGCCCAATTTAACATGTTGAATCGGCGTCAGGGCTGTCTGGACCGTCGGCGCGAGTGAGAGCTCTGATTGGATGTTCAGTTTAGCGAACGAGTCAGTGCCCGAGAATTAAAGTGAAAGTGATGAAAACAAGCACGTAAATGAAGGCGGTACAGACAGAAGGCTGTTTAAATGTTACGTGATCTTTACCAATTATTCTAATACGCGAATGTTTTCATAACAACATGAGCCGCTTAAAATAATTAAAGTTTTCAATGTTACTGATATTCAAAATGCTAAGCTAGCGGTGCTTTGTTTACGTTTCGTATATCTTCGTTTATCTCGTATATCTTTGTTTCGGTTTCTCCTTTTGAATGACAAATATATACTATTGAAAGCTGCTGATATAGACAGTTAATTCCTCTCACGCATGCACAGAACACACGTGTTGGTTTGCCGTCGGCTGTAGTCTGTGCGGTGTGTTCAAGTGCAGCTTTTTGGTCCGACGCTGCCGACGCGAGGTGATAACACCGTCGACTTTCATTGCCACTAGTTCTTTGAAGTCGGCTTGGTGTGTCCCGGCCTTAATTCGCCAATGAAAACAGTTTCAAACTAAGTCACAAAAGCTGTTGTGGATCTCAGAGCAACAGAGCAGTGTTTCGTTTTTAAATGAATCAGGTGAGTCAATGATTCAGTGTCCCGTTCATAAAGATGGTCACTTTGTTTCTGAATGAATCAGCCGTTTGAACAAATAAGTTTTATTTTGAAGGCAGCTTAGGCTTCTTCGACTATATAGGTACTGATTTTCCAGTTTCCACTGGTAAAGCATGATAATATGTGTGTTCCATGGTCTAATTTTCACCAGCCAGCATGAGAATTCTCTCTAGCATTTTCTTTCTAAAAAAAAATAAATAAATACAAAAACGTGATTTTCATCATTTTAACATGGAAGATGACCCATACTTTACATAAAACTCTAGAAAACTATTATGAGTCTCATACTACAGTACCAAACTACTGAATGCCCTGTGTCATTTCTGTGCAACTGTACGAATAATGATTCTTTCCACATAGGTTTCCTCAACATTTCATTGCTAGAACAAATGTCAAGAAAAGGCCAGAAAAAAGGTTATTGGCAGCCATTTTGACCAATTATTTCTATGTAGGCAACAGATATATAGCTCCTATCTACTTGAATGAAGAAAAACAGTAATCTCAAAAAATGTTTGTCAAGATTGTTTCAATTCCATGTGTCAGATCAGCAGCATTTGTTAGTTTGTTGATTAGTTCAGGTCTTATAAATCACATGATCCACAGTGGCTACGTTTACATGCAACCAAATAATCCGTTTGTAATCGGATTGACGGCTCAATCGGACTGAAAAGCCTTCATGTAAACACCTTAATCGATCCGATTGAGCTCGATCGGAATGAAATTTCGATCGGATTGAAGGGGGTGGTTTATTCCTTTTCTAATTCGATTGAGAGTGCATGTAAACACTCGATCGGATTGAACCCCAAAACTGAAAGGACTGCTCATGTGCAATGGTGCAGAAATAGCGTAATGACGTATGACGCGCTGAACGAGCGGTTCTTCCTTTTGAATAAAGTGTTGTATAAATGCGTGTCCTGTCATTATAAAACTCTCCTTTCACTCGGCAAATGTGAAGTGGAGCAGGACAACCTCCCACCAGTTTTGGATTCTCATCCACACGCAACCCGTTTTGGGCGCAGGGAGGGGCATTTTTACTGCATGATAAATATGAGCAGCACGGCACAGTGGTTTATATGTATATTTATCCATAAATTGATAAATATTAATTCTGCTGTTAAAAACAAATAAAGAAACTGTGTAGGAGAGTGGTTATTATGTGCAAACAGTGAGAAACTCTATATGTGCAGTGTGCGCATGTCAAAAAAAAATCAATTCCGATTTGAAGCTTGTGACATATAACACATCAACCCGATCACTTTATTTAGCATTCATGTAAACACTACATTCAGATTCATCAACCAAAAATTGTGCATGTAAACGTAACCAGTGATGTTTTGAAATGATTTTTTCCATCTGTAGTGTATATTTTCTTTTCATGGAACTCTTTAATTACTTCCATTCATGTTTTAAGATAGGTCTTCTCTCAGACACCTCACTCATGTTCAGGTCAAATATAGCGTGACACAATCAGTCTCAGCGTAATTAGATTGGGCCCATCCAGATGTCTCTGGCCAGCTGGATGGAGTTCTCTCTTTCTCTTTCTTCTTTGCTGTCATTCATAACATGTTGCAGCTCTCTTCTTAGCTACAATTGTCATTTTATTTGGCTTGCTGTGTTGATGAAAAATAATGACACAATCACCCCATGTTTTCTGCTTAAAATGCACAGTTGTCAGTTTCTCCATACTTTTGTACTTATAGGTGAATGACTGTTTTCAGACAGTTTACTCATATAGTCATATAGATTTTTTGTAGTTTTACATTTTACATTTTGGATTAGATTTTTTTTTGTTGTTGTTGCAATATGTAGAACAAATAGTGAATTTTTTTCATATCTTCTCCCATTCTCTTATATTAGATGTCCATCACATTAGGTAATGTGCCACCCAGCTTTTTAAGTACTAGTGTCAAAAAAAAAAGTTTTATACAACCATATGTGTTTTCAGAAACTGGTTTTAAAGGAGCAGCATCAAGCACTCTCATCTGCTCATAATGGAGGCATCGGTATACCGATTCATATTTCTTGGAAGCTTGATGGAAACTCATCTTTAGCAAATACACATCTGTTGGACAAGGGAAAACAGTCCTTGAATCTCTCCATCTCATCTCCTAAACCACATGGTCATTTTTAAAGCTTTTTTGCAAATTGTGCACTCCATGGCATAAGGACAGCCATATTTTAATAATGGATAAAATGTATTGAATATTATTTTTCAAGCGTCCTGCGCATATCATCATGCAACAGATTAGGACGGGATTTGTGGAGCTTAGCTGATGGACACATGCTGTCCCCAAATACCCTGCATATACAAACACAGAACCAGCAGAGTGGAGGTACAAAAAGAGATGGATTGAGTGTGGAAGTTCTAATGCCTCTTACATACTACTACATATAAAAGTATCACATTATCCTTAGTGACTATACTAATGCGTTAGACCCTTCTTGCGTCAGTCATGGATAATGTACCCTCTCCTCCCCAGAGTCAGCTGTCATTTATAGAGGGATTAGTGGCAGAGGTTGGTGGGCTCAGGTCATTGTCATCCCTCTGACCACTCCAGACCACTCCACTCTGGATGACATCACATAATAATGGATAAGATCATGCATCACACTTGTGTAAATGACAGTGCATGTAGATAATAGCATTTGAGAAAATGAATTAGTTTTGTTGCAATGGCATCTTTTAGAAGCAATAAATCCATGATAATGTATATGAATGGCAGTAGCACTGATATCATATCTAGTTCATGACATCATCAAACATGGCACGTGCTGATTGGCCTCTGCTGATTCTGCAATCAGTCAGCTTGCTGATTAACATTTAAATGGTTTGGTGCAAATTGTTTGCTGCAAACAAACCCTCCACCTCCCCCAGCTCCTCCCATATAGATAGCTACGGGTAATTTCATGTATGTTATATGTGCAGCAGCAGCAGCATGTCTGTGGATGTATTGTCACTTGCTAGAGACAGAAATGATTATAATAATTATTATATTAATATTATTATAATATTATAAATACTTAATTTATATATCTATTATATATACATATATTATTGGACTTTTTTTTTTTAAACAATGTTAAACTTTTTTTTTCTTTAATTGATTAATATTTTATTTTAAATGAGACATTTTGGGTATCTTGACCATCCAGAGGGAAAAAAAGTTATACACAGTCATTTCCCCTTCTGCTTTTATAATTTTAACATCTGCTCACTACACAATGTCTTGTAGTGTGCATTTGTGAATTGTTCTTAAAAAGCCGTATCTCCTGAGATATATTTAAAGATGTATAAGATTAGAATGAATCATTTATACAAGTCTGAATTATATAATATTTATGCTTATGTAAGAAGCATGGACGAGCACTGTTTTTTTTCCCCTGTGAGCCTGGACCCCAGTTGCTACAGTGCAGGTCAATCCTGCTTGATCCTGCGTAGATTTAAAAGTCAGGGATTTGAGAAGGACTCTGCGTCTATCATCAAATATGCTTATCCATGGCCTCCGTTTCTTCGGCTATATGTGTGTGTGTGTGTGTGTGTGTGTGTGTGTGTGTGTGTGTGTGTGTTTATTTTTGTAAGAGAGATGGAGAGAGAAAATGTTTTAGCTCAAAAACGGTATGATTTGACCATTGCATGCCTTCAAATCTCCTATCACTTATGTTCTCTTCGCTTTTTACGTAAGCAGGTACAGAACATTGCGTCTTATTTATCTGTTGACCTGGTTAGAAAAATCTGCTTGTTTACCTGTGTGTTATAACATTTTGTGCGTGTATACTTGAAAAAGTCCTGTTATTAAGGACTCTTAGGTGACTATGAGTGTTTTATCATGTATGGAGCCATTAGCAGCACAGTGTAGCTGTGATTGGTGTACAAGGGAAGAGAACTCAGCTGAAACAATTGCAGGCTGTTGTTAGTGCAGCAGTTAGGGGCTTGTGAATAGCTTTAATTGAATCCAGGATTGGTCTTGGTATCTCAGCTGTGTTTGAGGCTGACTGTGGAGAGGACTAGTGTTGTTAGCATGTAAGTTATTTCATTATAATTAGCGGTCCTGAGTGTCCCCTCTCAAACGCTGTACCTGAAGCTCTTGAGCACCGCTACCTATATTTACCTATATCAACACTTCAGTCCCTCTCAATCACAGATTTCCCTGTCGAGGTGGAGATAAAAAACTGTGTATCTGTAACATGAGAAAAGTAGTTATGCAGTCAAACTGGGTCAAATGCACCTTGTAAGTGAATCATGTCATTGATAAAATTCAGTAATGTCCTTAAAATGCTTTTACGTTCACTTTTATGCTGCTATCCTTAGTTAGTGTTATAAAAACATGGTATGAACATTTTATATATATATTTAAATATTCATTTTTTTTTATTTATTTAATAGTATAATGGTATTTGTTTATATTTTGAATTAGTTTTTATTACATTTTAATTTAATCAATTTTTATTTTTAATAATTTTATAATTACTATTATTTTGGTAATTATGCACTTTTGTCATTTTTATTAGTTTTTTGTGCATTTCTATTTACCCTTCATTTATTATTATTTCAGTTTTAGTAATTTTAGTACTTCAGTTTATTTATATCTCAATATTTTAACATTATAAATATCCCTGAATTATATAATTTGGTATAGAGCACTGAGCAAGCAGTTTTATAAGAATAATTTATTGCATTAGCTTACGTTTTCTTTATGTTACTCTTCTGTGTAATTCCACATTAGTGGATAATGTCCATAGTGGACAAAGTTGTTTGAGGACATGCACTGGATTATGCGTTTCCAGCCATGTTTAAGTGTAAATTATAGAATTTACAATTTTTAAATGGACGGAAGGCAACTTATGTCATCTGGGAAAATGGGATTTAAGGCTCAGAATGACAATTAAAGCAGCTTTATAGGGGAAAATCACTTAAGAGGCAGAACTTTTTCATGGAATCTGTCAACGACTCAGCATCTGTCCCAAAGTTACATCACCAGCAGCAGTCATTATGCTGCACTTCATATTGAAGTGATCACTGAATATGCCAGTGAATGCCATATTTGCTCTCCACAGGGTTCTGCATTGGAATTAAGTCATAATTAAACTCCAGGGTACCAAAAAACCAAGAGTGGATATCTAGGAAAGTGAGTGTTACTTGACGAAGTGATTCCTTAGGATGCTGCCAAAAAAAAAAATCAAGGCTTGTCATCATGAAGCTTTTATAAAGTTTCTGATTTGACAGAATGAAAAAAAAAAACTACAGTGTAAAAAAATCAAATATGTGACCCTGAACCACAAACCCAGTCATAAGGGTAAATTTCTCAAAATTGAGATGTATGCATCATCTGAAAGCTGAATAAATAAGCTTTCCTTTGATGTATGGTTTGTTAGGATAGGTCAATATTTGGCCGAGATACAACTATTTGAAAATCTGGAATCTGAGGGTGCAAAAAAATCAAAATATTGAGAAAATCACCTATAAAGTTGCCCAAATTAAGTTCTTAGCAATGCATATTACTAATCAAAAATTAGGTTTTGCTATATTTACGGTATAGGAATTTTACAAAATATCTTCATGGAACATGATCTTTACTTAATATCCTAATGATTTTTGGCATAAAAGAAAAATTTATAATTTTGACCCATAAAAAGTTTTTTTGGCTATTGCTAAAAATATACCCCAGCGACTTAAGACTGGTTTTGTGGTCCAGGGTCACATATATAAAATAGGTTATTACTACTACTTAAAAAGCCTCTCATTGAGTATTTGATTTATTTTTTGAATTATATTAACTTTGAGGGAAGTTGGTCTTCAGTGCAGCTTTTCATTATGTAAGAAGCCACAAGTGCTTTATATATCATTGCTCTCTACTTGTTTTCGTAATCTAGCTTGGTCGCTAAGTGAATCAGTTGTTTGACTCGCATCTTTGATGATGGAAAGTGCGATATCTTTAGAGCTCCCTTGGGAAATGTGTTTTGAACCACACAAGCATTATAATGACAGAAACAGCATATCAAATCCTCAGAGGGGTTTCTGTAGTAATCACCAAACATAAGTAATGAAGAGCAAAATAATATGCCTCCACCGTGCCATGTTTTTCTGTTAGGAAGTTTTAGAAAATGTCTATGTATTTTCCTCATTTTTTCCTACAGTTGTTATACTGTACATATAACACCTCAATCAACCAAGAAAATTTCCTAGTAATGAAAATACCTGTCAGGAGGACTCACCTTACCCAAGATTTACTCCAGATTTTCTTCCCACCCGGCTTTCCCAGGCCACAGGGGATGAATTAATTAAAGTTAATTTGATATCTTAAATATTTTATTGGTTTAGTTCACAGAGCTATCATCCATCTATCTATCTATCTATCTATCTATCTATCTATCTATCTATCTATCTTCTACAGTACAACACAATATGCAGCAGCATTTATGTTTAAATTGCGTATAGTTTTCATGTGTGTATATGGAGTGTATTCAGGTAGACTTTGCTTCTTTGAACATCAATTTACTGTATGAATAGTTGCATCTCTACAGTATATGTGTACAAGCCACAGCACAACTTCATATATTCACATCTCTAAACTCCTTTAGGAAGAAATTCTCCAGTTACTGTTTGTCTTGACAACGGAAGGGCTTTAATTTCATCAATTAGATTTAATTGACAACAGATGCTGCCTTCCTGTTGATTGGAATTACAGAGGTCTGACTCTCAGTTAAGCTGTTATGTCTAACTCTCTCCGTTTGACTGACAGCTACTCCAAGGCTGTGTCTGTGTCCGAAACCTCAGGCAGCTGCCTTGCTGCCTCACTGTCCAGTCACTCAATGACTAAACAGGCGGTGTTTTGTCTCCTAAGGAAACTGTTTTTGTCTCCCAAGAAATCTGGCTTTCAAGGCACAATAGCATCATGTCTAATAATCTAAAACAAATTCCAGTGAGTTTTAGATATATGCATGCATGAGGATATTAAATATATGCATTATATAGCCTACACATAAACACATTACAAGTCTCTTATGCTGCTCACCGAGGCTGCATTTATTTGATCATAAATACAGTAAAACAGTAATACTGTGAAATATTATTACAACTTAAAATAACTGTTTTCTATTTAATATGTTTTAAATATATATAGTTTGTTCCTGTTATGGCAAAACACTCCCATCTTCAATGTCACATGATCCTTCAGAAATCAATCTAATTTGATGATTATTAATATTATTAATAATCAGTATCAATGTATTATCAATATATAACAATTTATTAATATTATTAAACTGTTGTGCTGTTTAATATTTTTGTGGAAAACCATTATACATTTATTCCCAGGATTCTTTGATGAATAAAAAGTTCATAGGAACAGCATTTATTTGTAATAGAAATCTTTTGTAACATTAAAAATGACTTTTGATCAATTTATTTAATGCGTCCTTGCTTAATAAAAGTATTAATTTCTTATAAAATCTTTGACCCCAAACGTATGTATAATATTTCTTAAAAATGAAGCTTCCTCAGCCATCAGACACCATTTTTATTTTTTCCATTCAAAATCCAAACATGGATCTTAGTGGATATCTTCGAGGATGTTACCTTGTACCTTTTTGTCTTCCTACCTTTGTATACTATCTGCAAAGGCAGCATTTTGGTCTACTTTGAAGTTGAAGCATTACATCTTCCGATTTTTGCCTTTGAAGTAGACTTATTTAAACAGCTCAAAGCTCACAAAATGCACTGAAGGGAACTTAGATGTGTACGGCTGTCTCATGTCCTCATGAGGAGCTGAGCAGTTCTCAGAGGAGGAGCAGGGGGTCGGCGCTGACAGCGGTTAATGTATGTGGACTGTCTTCATGTCCTTCCTGCTGGCCATTAGTCTCCTGGTACTCTGGAGGAGGAGGTTGTGCAAGGTCCAAATTCTGCTGAGAATCAGCCCTGTCCTTCTCTATCCTAACTTTCCGGGCGATTTTAGTCTTTTCTCATTAGCTTGGAATGTTCTTGTCTAATTCTCGCTAGCAGTCGCTCTGGGAGAGGAACCGAGGCCTCATCCATTTGTTTTAACTCTGTAGCTAGTGTACAATAAAGAGATTTCAAATTCGTTTCTGTTTGTTTGCCTTCTCCGTAATTACAGAAGGGACCTTTCCGTAGACCCTTTCAACATTGCCAAGTTCGTCTTTCTGTTGCTGTTGCTGTTGTTTTGTGTTCTTTAATTGATCCGCTCACAGTAACTGGCTATTGTTTAGTGCTGCTTTATTCATTGGCGCTGTAATTGAAATTAGATTAATCAGAATCTCTTGTGCCAGGGAGCGCTCTGCGAAGAGAGGCTGTGACTCTCTAATGAAGACCACACCAACAATGAAACCCATGTGAACCAAGAGCACCAGAGCAGATCTGTTGTTCCTTGGATAAAAATAGGCAGCTGACTCTCGGTCCAGCGTTTCATTCATCTGTTTGTCATCAGAAGCCTTTTGTCTCTTTTTCTGTGGGTGAAACGAGCAATAGGAGACTGGCATGAGACCTAGAGGTCATAGAGCAAGGGTCCGTCTCTCTTTTCACATACTTCAGGAGCTATGAGTGTGTAATTATGAAGGATTTGTGTCATTAAATGTACCATACATACAGAAGCACCAGGTGGGAGCTTCTTTTTTTTGCTAGAGGATGATAAAGCATTGTTTTGTGAGTTATTTTGGGTTGTTTGAGTTCACCTCTGTGGTGTTTAGGGCATTTGGGGCAGTGTGAAGCATGCTGACGCATTCAGCCTCCCCGGTGATCTGGGAGAGAATGTCACTGCACAATGTGCAGCCATGGACACGCACAAACACCCTTGCAGATATTCCTGTAATGACTGCTGTGTTATACAAATACTGTTATGTTGATCTTTATATGAAACTGAGAGATAGCTTGTAGTTTGTCAACTTTGCTCACAATGTGGCGGCCTTGGATAAAAATAGGCAGCTGACTCTCGGTCCAGCGGTTCATTCATCTGTTTGTCATCAGAAGCCTTTTGTCTCTTTTTCTGTGGGTGAAACGAGCAATAGGAGACTGGCATGAGACCTAGAGGTCATAGAGCAAGGGTACGTCTCTCTTTTCACATACTTCAGGAGCTATGAGTGTGTAATTATGAAGGATTTGTGTCATTAAATGTACCATACATACAGAAGCACCAGGTGGGAGCTTCTTTTTTTTGCTAGAGGATGATAAAGGATTGTTTTGTGAGTTATTTTGGGTTGTTTGAGTTCACCTCTGTGGTGTTTAGGGCATTTGGGGCAGTGTGAAGCATGCTGACGCATTCAGCCTCCCCGGTGATCTGGGAGAGAATGTCACTGCACAATGCGCAGCCATGGACACGCACAAACACCCTTGCAGATATTCCTGTAATGACTGCTGTGTTATACAAATACTGTTATGTTGATCTTTATATGAAACTGAGAGATAGCTTGTAGTTTGTCAACTTTGCTCACAATGTGGCGGCACAAGAGAGTAACATTACATCTGTGCAAAGAGGAAATCACATTGTATGTATTTGATGTGCAGTACTGCAACCAATTGTGAAAATGTTGAATCTGAAATTACTTTTTAAAGGGTTTCATTTTATTTATTTATCTTTAACAAATTACAACTTTTTTCTTATGTGAAAGTCACATATATAGTATAGTTTTTAAAGAGGGGCGGTTGAATGCGATTTCAGTTTTTTAACGTTAGTTAGTATGTAATGTTGCTGTTTAAGCATAAACAATATCTGCAAAGTTACGACGCTGAAAGTTCAATGCAAACGGAGATATCGTCTTTTAGAATTATGGCAGCTGAATGCCTACAAAAATGGCTCGTAGGGACTACAAAGAGTTACTTTCCGGGTTTGTGACATCACAAACCCAGATAAAACCCGCCCCCGGGAACATGCAGCAAAGGGGGCAAGGCCATGTTGTGTTGCTTTAGAGAAAAGGAAGAGAAAACTAGGGGTGCACGTAAAAATCTATTCATATATGAATCGCAATTCTGTCTTCTAACGATTCTAATGGATTCACAAGTTTCAAAATCAATGTTCTAAAGCAGCGGTTCTCAATACTGTTCCTCGCGTCCCCCTGCTCTGCACACGCTCTGCATCTCTGTCTCTCTCTCTCTCTCTCTCTCTCTCTCTTTCTCATTCAAATCTTCAGCTCAGCTCCAACAATGAACTGTTCCAATTATACACTTATTTTCACATAGCTATGAGAAGCGTTATACATGGACGTGCGTGCAGTTGCCGTACTGTATTAAAGCTTTAATCAGGATAAAAGCGTATATTAAAAGCTAACAGAAGCAGTAGCATTTACAAATAACAGTGTATCTAAAAGTATGAGACAACAACAAACAAAAAACATATCATTAAGGGCCATGCTTGCACAGGTTCTGCACGATCCTCTTCACTAATATTCTCTGGGTCTCAATTGGGCTCAAATTGATAAGCAATATAGACGACGCCATTGTTTACAATACAACCGGAGCACATGCTGCTGAGGTGAGGGGCGAGACGTTTAGACGCACACTAGAGGCGGTTTAGCGAATCACAACACATTGGACCAGCTAACCAATCTGAGCCCATTGCGTATTTCTGAGGGAGGGGCTTCATAAAAGAAGGAAATGATCACGTTTATAGGAGAAGGGACAGAGCGATGTGAAATAAAGGTAAATTATGTGAAAAATAATGATTTTTTTTCAAACGAAGCAAAAACACAATCAACCACCCCTTTAAACATTTAATTTGTAAATATATAAACTTTGTAAATATATAAACTTTTTACCTGCTTTTCATTATAGTTACTTATTATGTGTGCTATTTTATTTTTTTGTCCTTGCCTTAGATCCAGACCTTTAATCATAAAATATTATATTTTAAAACGATAATGATCTTACAAAAATAGTTTAATTACTTCAATATTTATGGTGGGAATATTTTAATTTGTTTTACCTTATTACTTTCCCTCAATTGTAATGTAATTACTATCATAACCAACAATTTTGCCACTAGCAAAGGTTTATGAAATGTTAGTGTACTTCGTTACCAAGAAGACACATGTGTCAGTGAAGAGCATGCTTAAGATGAAATATGAGACATTATATGTGATATGATATGAAAATCAAGAATAATCTGGGTAAATATCACTTAAGAGGAATATCTTATTTGCTCATTATTTCCTATATCTGTAATTATGACACTTAATATGAAAAATAGTAAAAAATTACAGAGTTTTCCAGTAATTGTTAGTGGACCAATTAAATTAGTGGAGTTGTCAAAATTGTTTTAAGATAATTTACTTTGTAAAAGTCCTTAGCAACAAATGTGTCTATAGATAAAGAAATACCCATAAATGAAACTAAAACATAAAAAATCATGCAAAATGATTAAACTTGCTTTTACAGACATAAAAGACGCTCTTTCTAACAATATTAGAGACAAAAAAAAACAGTGTGAGAGGAATGAGGATCAAACAAGCAATTTATTTTAGTGTCTCTAGATACTGTCTGCCTTTCAATCATAAAAAGTGACAGGCGTTCAAAGTCGTGCACATTCTGAGCTATTTTTCTGTCAGCAATGAAATAAATCAGGTTTCACGTTTGCAGAGAGATCAGGCTTTTCCCTGAATGGAACAAAGCCGGTCTCTGGGGTCTCAGTTCTTTTCAATCAGGACTGTAGTATCTTGGATGTTGACGTCATGGCAACGGGCTGTGTAGGAACGAGCACAATTGCAACACTTCAGACAGCTCACGGCTGACTTTGTCACTCCCACCATCTTAGAACATGTAAAACCGAATCCAGGCAAATAAGTGGCCACTCTCACTGACCCGATTCTGTCGGCAGGCTGCAAGCTTATCAATGGAGCCGGCCGAGTGACATGCTGTGGCAGTGAATAGCTTGTTAACAGAGCAGCGATGGACTGGGAGCAGCAGTAATGCAAGAACAGCTCCTGAAAATTACACCAATGCCACAGTCATATAGTTATCAATTCTCTCTGAAGCTCAGTGAATGACGTCTGATAAAGTAATTTTGTTGTTCTAAGCGATCAGAGCAGAAATGTTTCACTGTATGGGTTCTGCTGATGAATAATTAACTCTTTTTGGACTCTTAAAGGGATATTTCACCAAAAAAAAAATAACTATGTCATCATTTACTCCCCCTCATGTGTTCTGAAACCCATATTGTTTTATAGCAAACAAATAGAGATGTTAGGCAAAATGTCCAAGCTGCTCTTTTCCATACAATAAAAGTGAATGGTGACCACGGCTGTCAAGCAAGATTTTATAGGCAAGATGTTTAGCGAGTAATGACCTACATTTTAAGCTGCGTCATGCATCTTAAAATACGGCTTCAGAAGACTTCAGGGGTTGAAGTTCTGACAGCCTTGAAGCTTGACAGCCTTGACAGCCCCCAAACACTTTCATTGTATGGAAGAGAGAAGCTCAGACATTTCTGTGAAATATCTCCTTTATATTACACAATTTTTATTTTTAAGTGATCTAGCCATTTAATGGTGACAAAAGTATATGCCAGCACATTCTACTTTAATGAGATGAATTTATGCTGTGTGTAATTAGTCTGTGACTGAAAGCATTTACTATTTGTCTTCTGGAGTGATCCATATGTTTAATTACATGCTGTACAATGAGTGGGAAGAATCACTGAGGCTCGTGTGCGCTGCTCTATGCGTTATACGTGGATTATTCATGTAGCCAAATGTTTGTGTGTGCTTTCTGCAGGTGTACATGAGTTCCCTGATGATATGTTCACCAACCAGGAGCGAATGGAGGGGGCTGTAGCCTTGCATGTTCTGTGTGTAAGTATCTCTACCATCTGCTTTTCCTTTTCAACATTCGACACAGTAGTTTGAAATTACACTCACACTTGAAGTCACAAGGCTGTGTGTTCCATTCAAGCATCAGGGCAGTCTCTGGCTTCACCTGTATTATTTGTTACAATGGCTACAAAGGATTTTCCAAGCGACTTGCTCATTGGTACACATGAATGAATTGATCATGTTAATTTTCAGGTTATATTACTTCACTTGAATGGAGAGAAGGCGTTGTTCAACTTAAATTATATTGTGAGAGCTTGTTGTCCAATCAGGATGTCTTTGCCACATTAACCAGTATGACAAATACATTTAACTCAACCGATGTGTGTGACAACATGCCCCAATAGTGATTAGTTTTATTTAGTTTAATGAAATATGCAAAAATATGATCATATAATTTTTTCTTGTTTGGAATCTAATATGTAATTTCTGATGATGTGGAAAAATAGACTTGAAAATATTTTTTTTATTTTATATGCATTTATTAATACTTATTAATTAATTATTTAATAAATGTATATAATATGAAAACATATTATACATTACATATTTTATATACTGTATATCTTAATCAATAATGGTACCTTTAAATATTTTTGTATGGAGTAGCTTAGTTAATGACTTTTTCTAATTTTGTAAGTTATTCTTTACTCTGATGAAGTGTATTATTTATGAAGAAAGCTCATTTATTTGATCATTTTTAATTTCCAGTTACTTCCATTAATGGCATCAGTGTTTTCATGTTCAGATGCACTTTATAAATGATCTACAGTAGAACATGATGAAGCCTGTACACATCTTGGCATGTGCTTTAGTTCTTACCTGAAATACTGTTTACTACAGTGATTGTGCATATAGAGAGCGAGATTGGAGTTTATAGTCTCTGGCAGTCTATGCCAGATGACGCAATCATTTGTTTACAATAATACACAATAGAGTTCCCTCTGCCAACAGTATTTCCTAAAGTTTCTGTTCTTTCATGGATTGAGTTGAGTGTTCTCTAGAGGTTTAAAATGGAGCCAAAGTAAAATAGGAATAGAAGTTGGAAGCAGTGTAAGCTGGGTGGCTGTCCAGAACATTTTTGAGTCACGACTTGAATTTTTGAATTTTTCATTGAAGTGTAATTCATTGAAATTGCTCTACCTGCTCTACTTTATGGCCAAAAAACAAACAAACAAAAAAACACAGACATACGTATTTATATTCCTAAAGCAATTATGATGTCACTTAAAAATTAGCTTTGTTGTTGTTGGTATTTTTAAAGAACTAAGAGATAAAAAAAATTGTTTTATGTGGTAACTGATATCATGCCACTCACAATGGATGTTGATAGAACTTAATTTATATTGAACCTGGAACATGAATTATTACATTTATGCTCTCTTAATAAATCCATTGCAGTTGGACTTAATAAAATAAACTGAGTTGCTCTGTTCCACCCCCATCATCGTAAGCTATCACAGAGAGACTATTCATCATGCATCAGGCTTTCCTGCCCCCATAGGCCATGTCTGACTCTGAGCACACTTTTAAGTGAAGCAGGTACTGATGCAGTACTGTGTGTTCCTGCTGAAATCCCCTGCAGGGATGGTTTGACACTACCATTGTGCGTTGTTTAGGCAGTTGCCCATGTAAGCAGAGAGTGAGTGGATGGTAAAAGCTGCAGCGAAAACCCTCTTAAGACTCCCTCCAGCTGTTTACATGTTTTATTTATCTTTTGGGGCTTCAGTAGCCCAGCTCTGCTTTGTCAGAAGGTCAAGAATAAAAGTAAGGGGAGGGAATGAGAGTGTAGT
Source organism: Sinocyclocheilus grahami (assembly GCF_001515645.1). Taxonomy (NCBI): domain Eukaryota; kingdom Metazoa; phylum Chordata; class Actinopteri; order Cypriniformes; family Cyprinidae; genus Sinocyclocheilus; species Sinocyclocheilus grahami. The sequence goes on along the minus strand of NW_015505285.1, from coordinate 3,734,353 downwards.
GGGCAGAGATTACCTAATGGGCACACAGTGCAAGCCTGGCAGCATGGCGGCTGAATTAGATGCACTGATTGGCAAAGTCTTGGCGGGAAACAGTTGGCAAACGGATCCCAGGAGTGAATGGGAGCTGGCTTTGAAAGGACAGCGTGTGCTTGCATCCATCTGTATGTATATGCAAGTTCTATGTGAATTCATGCTCGTTTAACATAGTTTATTCTAGAATATTTTCAAATGTTATATTCAATTGACAACACTTAATATATTTTAATTATACAATTTTTTTGTATATTAATTGTTGTTAGCATTATGTACTTTTTTTAGTATGTACATGCATAAGTTCACATGCATATGTGTGTGTTGCATGTCAAGGGACCATGACATCTGCGATTCACACCCATCTGACCAGAGCAGATGTTGGAGCAACTAATCCACACACAGCTCTTTAATGCAAAACATGTCAGGTTGTGCAAAAAAAAAAAAACATCAGTTCCATCCCTATTGAGTATAAGACAAATAAACTTTGAACCCCCACCACCCCTCACTCTGTAAAGGGCACCAACTTCCATCAGTGCCTTTCTGTCATCGGGACACTTTCTAAGAAAAGGTCTGAATAGTCCCAGTGGATGGCTGTCCCACTGGAGGGCAGATTGCTCTGAGAATTTAATGGTGTTGACACTCATGTACTCAAATGTGCCCGCACGGAAGAATTTCGCTTTGCACAAATTTCATGCGCTCCCTGCAGTGGCTTCTAGAGTCTGTTTTTTTTTTTAGTTCTTATGTAATGTGAAGTTACAGAGGCTTCATCACGTGTCGCAATCTAATTTGAGGTGGTATTTCCACAATGGACCACTTTGGCTTTAAAGGAAGAAAGTGAAAATTCTGTCATGATTTTCTCAGCCTCATATTTAATTTCTAAAGGTGAAGTTTTGAATAAAATATCCTGGCTGATCTTTTCTAAATAATGCAGTGGCTCTTAACCATTTTGACCATTTTGGCAGACCATAATTTAAAAGAATAACTGTCATAATTTACATACCCTTTAGTTGTTCCAAACCTTCTGCTGCTGCTGAACACAAAAGAAGATATGTTGAAGAATGTTTGTAACCAAACAGTTGCTGGTCCCTATTGACTCCCATAGTATTTTTTTTTCATGCTAGTTCAACTGAATAAATAAACTCATACAGGTTTGGAATGACTTGAAGGTGAATAAATGATGACAGAAATAGCTTCAAAAGGCTTAAAGTGAGAACTTTAAGCAAGGTTAAGTTTAATTAATTTTGTTTTTACTCTTTCTCTCTCTTTCTCTACAGACCATGTATATGTTTTACGCACTGGCACTGGTGTGTGATGACTACTTTGTGCCCTCTCTGGAGAAGATCTGTGAGGTAAGACATTTATTATGTCCTAGCAAATGTTCTGCATATGCTAAATCATTTAAAGCAAGTTCAAAAGTAAAATATGTAATTATTTATTTAATATTTTCTCCTGTCACAGTCTAGACTACATTAAAGCTGTAAAGCTATTTAGAGTTATAGTTGTCATAAGAAAATATATTAATTAAATATTTCTATTTTGTCCCAATCTAAGCTATTTTTAATAATAATTCTACTATGTTTTTAATATTAAAATATTTACATTAAATATTTCTGCTTTCTGACCAATAGCAGATGGGAGGAGGGTTCAGGAAACTCAGTGTTCTGTTTGGTGCAAATTTTTCACTTCATCTTTGATGTCTCTCTCTCTGTCTGTGTGTAAATGTGTTGTAGCGCCTCCATCTCAGTGAGGATGTAGCAGGAGCCACGTTCATGGCAGCAGGAAGTTCAGCTCCTGAACTCTTCACCTCGGTCATAGGTAAACATCTCCGAACACAGCGTGCTTTTGGAAAACAATTCCCCTCACATTTGAACATGGACCTTCACATGCCCTTTGTAAGCCACCCTGTCTTCTCTGTGCAGGTGTATTTATCACTAAAGGAGATGTGGGAGTGGGCACAATCGTGGGTTCTGCTGTCTTCAATATCCTCTGCATCATCGGAGTGTGTGGGATCTTTACTGCACAGGTGCTCATTGATTTGCACATTAACTCACCCAAAAGATGTTTTTAGGTAATGTTTCAAACTAATTCAAATGAAAAACTGTTATTTCTTTCTCAAATGTAGCATTTTAGTGAATTGATCCAGCCAACTAATTCACAGATTCACTTTGGTTTCCGCATAAAAGTCCATGCGCCGTCCTATGTGTAGCGAAATATTTTGTTAAATGCTAGTGTTTGTTGCTATCTTTTTGGTTCAGTTATATAAATTGGGTGTTTTGTAGTTTTCTTAAGTGTAAATTGATCTTTTGAACCCATAGTGGAAGAATGCTATAGTTCTATTCAAAGTACTGTATCTTCCCCAGCACTGTTTACACCCTCATTTGCTACAGTCTCTATGGATTGCCTGTAAGACATTATTTTTCTTTAGACAGTCGACACAAATGTACTGAGCAAGCATTATAAATTCTCAGCATCTGTGAGAGGACGACTTAGAGATGAATGAGGTGACCTGTGCATCCCCTTCCTAAATCTCTGCCCTAAAAAAGCCATTACTTAGTGCAAAATGACATAAGAAGTGAGCAGACTATTCTCAGGGGTCACTGAGAGTAGCCAATGATGTCAGCCATGTTAGCTGTGGAACTGCTTTTCTTTCTCCATCCTGTCATCTTTGCTTTCCACTTCATTCAGTCATTCACGCTCCTTCGGTTTAACCTCCTGAGACCCTTACTATGTTAAAGAAAAGAGGATATGAGGTTATTCTGTCTTTGCACAAGCATGGGAAACTGCTTAATAGTTTTTTCCTCTCCCAGTCTTTCTCCAGTCACCATCTGGCAGTGGAATAGAGGCATTTTGGGTAGTCTGATAGACCTCAGAAAAGTCTTGTGTCTCACACATACACACAATTGTTTTATGCCCTTCTCCATCATAAATAAAGAAAAATGACATGAATTCAAATGATCAGTTAATTGACATGAAATTTATTTTGGAAAAATACACATCTGCAACAATGGAGCTTCTAGTTGCCACGGAAACACAAAGCAAAGAGTGTCACCTGTGGTGTAAGTTAAGCTGTGCTAGCGTGAGGGATGATGGCGCATTACTTCTGGTGCTCTGACGTAGATCAATGCTTTTTATGGAAGGATCGCCCTATACGACATGACGCACATTCAATATGGATTATTTCACACAGTTCAATCAGCTGGATTCGGTGCAGAATGTCATATCCATATATGGTTCCTACTTTATTAATTTCCTTCACTCGCTTCCAATTCACGCACTTTAATTCAGAATTCTAAAGTTTGCAAGCCAAGACCAACTTTTCAAAAAAAATCGGGAAATAGTCACAGATTACACATTATATAAGATTTGACACATTTTAAAATCCTTTAATACCAGTCCATGAATGAAAGAAGCATGCCATTTATTTATTGTGGTGAATAGAGACTTTTTGAACTAAACTCCTTAATATACTGTACAACTATTGTGCAATATCATTATTAAAGATACCGGGGGTTTTTTTGTTTTTTTTGTTTTTCTGCAGTTTTATTTCAAACTCTATGTGTGTCCCTTTTATAATCATGGCCCTGTAATATGAAAACCTTTATGATTTACAAAACTTGCTCTACACTGAAAAAATAAAATAAAATTTTTTTAAAAATCTGTGAAATTTACAGTAAATAACCAGCTGCTGTGGCTGTCAGAACTTTAGCCAAAAATATGGTAGCAACATTTTAGGTTTTAAATTATATTTCATTAGCCGATATATTGTTAAAATACCAAACTACTGAAGTTCTAAATTCTGTTTTTGAACCTTTATGGTACACTGACAACCACAAAAAAAAGGGTGGTAATGAGAAAACCACATATACAATCAAAGCTTATCACAAGTAGCCTTTCCACAGGTTGACTAATATATGGAAGGTGTGTCAGTGTCTTGCACACAAATACAAAACACCATCATGGTAGCACACTTGACACTAGTGCCAAATAAACATTAATTTAACAACATAAAATGTAACAAAAACTCTAATGTACATAACTAATTAGAAAAAAACTGTTATTTTAAAACAAAGTTATTTTAATTCAAATCCATCAAATGACAGATGTCAAACAGGGAATTCTGGGAATGTCAATATATGATTTATTTATAAGATCGCTTGTAATTTCTTTTTTTTTTTCACTTCCAAAAACTTACCCTTAAACAATTAACAGGTTTTTAGATCTTTTTTAGTTGTTGTTTTTTGGGGTGTGTGTTATTTTTATGGTATTTTACTGGTAAAAATGTTTTAACAGTGTAGGGGTTTTTTTTCATGATTTATGTCACCACAACAAAAAAACACTTGTTCAAGGTGACTGGTGAAAGTAAATTGATTAAATTACAGCGTTTTACTGCTTTGACACTTGCTCAATTCCATTGGCACCCTCCCTTTGAGTCTAAGTATGTTTGTCTCTCTCTCTTTCTCTCTCTCTCTCTCTCTCTCTCTCTCTCTCTCATCCGTCCACTCTCTCTTGTCGATGCAGGCAGTACGGCTCTCGTGTTGGACGTTAATGAGAGACTCAATGTACTACACTATCGCAGTGACCACTCTGATCGTGGTGAGTAGAACTCTTGAGTGGCTTTTCATGCTCCCATGATGCCTATGGGCCTCCTCGCGCAGCAGGAGAGGAGAAGCAAGTGGCTCTCCCGTGGGGCCTGTGGCTTGCAGCACAGGCCTCTTATTTGCCCACACTCTGCATGTGTTCCCAGCACAGAGGAACAACAAACACCGATTATTAGTACACGGGACACAGAGTATCTGAGACGTTACTCACAGCACCTTATTAAAAATTGGATTCACTGAAAGAACTAAATGTATTGTAAAAGTTTATACTCATACAGTTGAAACTTCAACTCTTTTTTGGAAGAGGTGATATGTCTTTTCCTTTTTTTAAATCCTGAAAATAAACGTCATGTAAATGTTTCACTGGAATTATACTAATAATGTAATATTATATTATATTACTCCATTAGATTACTCATTAAAGCCTCAGGGCCCATATTTACAGTAAGATAATCCTGCCCTCTGGTGGTAAGGTGTGACATTTCAGAACTGTTTGAAGAAATTTGGCTTTGTCATTGTGATTTGTCTGTTAAATTTAACTTTGTACTCTTTTTTTTTTCAAGTTCATCTATGATGAGAAGGTGACATGGTAAGATTAAAGCTGCTGTTACACAAGACCACCCTCTTAATTTTTCATATTACAACTGTTTCACAATTTTTTGTATTCAGTCATTTACACTACTTTTTCTCTTCTCAGGTGGGAATCGCTCATCCTAATAGTTCTGTACATGTTTTACATTATATTAATGAAGTAAGTTCTCTATTCTCTAGACTCTATTCTGTCACTATGGAAATGTTTCATTATTACATGGATTCATTGCTATTCGTATCTACTCCACATCAGTAAATCGCATCACTGCTGATTTTATTAACTCTCCTTCCTTGGTGTTAATCAGATTTAACTCACGGGTGGTTCATTACATCGAGCGGCGGAAAAAGAACTCTGCAAATCTGGGTAATGGCACAGCCAGTAACACAGACATCGACGATGGGTGTGATGCCACTGTCGTGCTTCTTAAGAAAGGTAGTGCATGCAGACCTGTTTTTTTATAAGTGTGTACAACTGCTTGGTGCCCATCTAAATTTCTGCTTGTTGTTCTGCCCCTCTTAGCAAATTTCCACAGGAAGCCATCAGTGCTGATGGTGGACGAACTCTTGTCTGCATACCCTCATCAGCTGTCCTTCTCTGAGGCCGGAATGAGAATCATGATCACCAGCCACTTCTCCCCTCGCACACGCCTCACAATGGCCTCCAGAATGCTTATTACAGAGGTCAGTCACACAAGCACAAAAAACAAAAGTACAGCTACATTTTATAGAATTTTTTTTTTAAGGAATCTCTAATGAATTATTATTACATTTAATTTTTTTATTACAATATTAAAACAACTGTTTTCCATCTGAATCAATTTTCAAATTTAATTGATTCCTCCTGTGTTGGCAAAGCTCCAGTCTTCACTTTGTTATTATTTTCGCTAACTTAAACTAAAATTACAACTAAAAACGAAACCATAAAAAAGTTCCTTACCTGAAATAAAATAACATATTTAAAAGCATAATTTTTAAATGTTCTTTTAGTTTAACTAACATAACTAAGTACTAAATAAAATTATATATATATATATATATATATATATATATATATATATATATATATATATATAACAAAATGGCAAAAACACAAAATCACTAAAACTGTATAAAAAAATGGAAATGGAAACATAATATGAAAAATAGACACTATTATGTAATATTAATAAAAAACTAAAATAGTATATTAAAAATAACACTGGGCCTTCAGTGTCACATGATCATTCAGAAATAATTCTCATATGATTATTTGGTGATCGAGAAACATATCTTATTATCTGTGTTGAAAACAGTTGTGCTGCTTAATATTTTTTGGAAACAGTTATACTTTTTTCTAATAGAAAGAATCTAAAATAAAGAAAATGGTAATTGTGAGATAAGATTAAAATGAGAAATATGGGATATAAATATGTAAATCTTACAGAGATGTGAGAAATAATGTTGCAATTACGGGATTACAGTTCTTAATATATTGTCATTTCTAGTTGATAGGAAAAGGAAATTGTGTAAATATTAGGGATGTGTTGATACGGATAATTATTTTTGTTATAGCCAAATAGTAAGATACTATTTTGTCTAAATAAATTCTTAATGAGTATGAAAAATGGCTATTAATTTTAGATTTGCTTAAGATTACATTAAGTCTTATTAAATTATTTCTAGACCAGCTTTAAGTGAGAGTTACATTATGGCAAACAGATCTAAATAAAGAAATTATAATAAACAATTAGATTTCAATAATGGATTATATTAAATAAAAAATATATATTTTGTGTTAGTGATGTGTCAGAAAACAGACACAAAAAAGACACAAAAAGAAAATATTAATTTAAGAGTCTGTGTACGTTTGTCTACCTCTGGCCTAAATTGAACACAAATTTTGAGTTTCTGTTAGATAAATAATTTGTTATACAAGCCCAATCCCAGAGAAGTTGGGACATTCTGTAAAATGCGATTAAAATCAAGAATCTGTGATCTGTTCATTCTCTTTTAACTTTTATTTAATTGACAAAAGTACAAAGAAATGATTTCCAAAGTTTTCACTGACCAACGTAAATGTATTTTGTAAATATTAACAGATTTTGATGGCTGCAACACACTCCAAAAAAGTTGGGATAGAGGCATGCTTAACACTGTGTCCCATCAACCTTCCTTTTAATTACAATGTTTAATTGTTTAGGAATTGAGGATACTGATTGTTAAAGTTCTGCAAGCAAAGTTTTTGTCCAATCTCGCTTGATACAAGACTTCAGAAGCTCAGCAGTCTGTGATTGTTGTCTGATTCTCCTTTTCATGATGAGCCATACATTTTCAACTGGAGACAGATCTGCTGGCCAGTCTAGCACTTTCACACTGTCTACGAAACCATGCTGTTGTAGCACATGCAGAATGAGACCTGGCATTGTCTTGATATAGTAACCATGGACTTCCCATGAAAGACATCATCTTGATGGCAGCATACCGTATGTCTCTGTATAATCCGTATATGCCTCCAAGTCAATGGTACCTTCGCACATATTCCAGTCACCCATGCTTCTGTCGCTAATGAAAGTCTGGATGGTCCCTTTGGTCTTTGGGACCGAGAACTCGAAATCCATTCTCGGAAACAAGTTGAAATGTGAACTCATCTGAGTACAGCACACCTTTCCACTGTCTTTTTGACTATCTGAGATGAGTTCTGGCCCAGAGAACCCGGCAGCATCGCTGCATAGAATTGATGTATAGCTTTCTCCTAGAGTAACAGATATTCAGGTTGCATTTCTTGATGCAACAGCAGACTGTGGTAAATGACAGTGGTTTTCTGAAGTACTCCTGAGCCCATGTGGCTATATTTAACACAGGACACATTTAACACATTTAGCATGACGGTTTCTTATGCAATGCCATCTGAGGGCTCAAAGGTCAAGCACATTCAACTGAGGTTTCCTGCCTTGCCCTACATGTACTGTGATTTCTCTGGATTGCCTGAATCTTTTCACAATATTATGTATGGTACTTGGTGAAATTCTTTGCAATTTTGCATTGCAAAATTTTATTTTTGATTTGTTTGACACTTCTCTCATGACATTTGGCACAAAGTGATGAGCCATGATCCAGCTTTGCTTGCAAAGACTGAGATGCTCATTTAATACCCAAACATGATACGTTGACCCATTACCAATTCACCTGCTTACTGTGAACTGTTTGAAAACAATTTAACATGGATATTCTATAACCTTTTCACGATTATTTTGCCTCTATTCCAACTTTTTTGGAATGTTGCAGCCGTCAAAAACTAAATTTGTTAATATTTACAAAATACATTTACGTTGGTCAGTGAAAACTTTGGAAATCTTTTCTTTGTACTTTTGTCAATTAAATAAAAGTTAAGGAGAATTAACAAATCACAGATTCTTGATTTTATTGCATTTTACAAAATGTCCCAACTCCTCTGGAATTGGGGTTGTATTTATCTATACATTACATATGTTCTACATCCTACAAGTTCTAACATACTTTTTCCTGCATTTCTTTTCAGATTCACCTGAACAGTAAAGGCCTGATTTTCTCAGTTTGGCTGCTGCTAGCATCTGTGTTTCTCACAGTATGTGGGAGTATTTTAAAAACACTTATTCAAACAAATGTCCTTTGAATCCACCTCTCACGGTCTCACCCTCTACCCTTTCTTTCCCTCTCAGGTTCTCGGTGTACATTTGAACAAGTGGAAGCTGGACAAGCGTTTGGGTTTCATTTGTTTGCTGATGTATGCTGTCTTCCTGTGTTTCTCCATCCTCATCGAGTTTAACATATTCACCTTCGTAAATCTGCCCACCTGCCGCGAGGAATGAGACGGTTCCTTTTCCAGGCCCTCCCTCCTTGACGTTGTGAGGACAATGGCACAAGTCCTCGATCAGAGGCAGACCGGCTCTCGTTCTGAAGGAATATTTATTTATTGATCTAGCTGATCCTTTATTGATCCTCTCTTTTTCTTTCCAATGGGTGCAATATTGACTGAGTCTTTGGATCTGTGGTCTTACAAGAGAAGAGAGAGGATGTGTGTGAAGAATGGTCCTGTTGACTGATATATAGACTGTTCTAATGGGACAGGAATGTGGTAAATGAAGACTACTGCCTGGTTTGATGTGAATACTTTTTTTTTTCAAAATATGTTGCATATTACATATTTAAAGAATATGATGTAAATGTATTTTATGATGGTATTTGTTTTATTAGCTGCTAATTTACTGAAGAAGAGGCTGGACTTATTAATGTCGGTAAAAATAGAGATTTATGAGGGTTCGTTATTTTGCTGAAAGGTACTGGTGACCTCTAGGAAATCCTTGTATACAGTCCTCTTTTTAATTTGGGCATTACCAAGTCGTCACCTTCATATTACAAGATCGATCTGGACATCAGGGTCATTAGTGTCTACATTTTTCAGATGAGAATATGTTTACGGTGCAGAGGAGGTAATAAAACCGAAAGGTTTTAGATCAAATTTTAGTCAAAAAAAGAGATAAACAGCGGGCATTTGTTTGCACCTGTGTGGAAACACATGTTGGAACGCTACTACCAACATATTTATGTTTAGTGAGACAATATTCTTGTGTGATCTATGGGTTTCTATAGATGTGTTTCTGAATTTTCTTTTGTCTTTAACTCTCTGTATATACCGAAACAGAGAAAGGTTTATTTATTAATTTATTGAAAACTATTTATGCACATTACTTTCCTATGACGTACTGAAACAAAACCAACCCACAGCTGTCCCAAGGAAGAGACCGTTCTGGAGTTTCAGCCAGGCTACGCCGTTTTGTCCTTCAGAGCTTATGTGTCAGCCTTTTCTACTGGATTCCTTCTCCTTCATCTCTGAATATTATGCACCCTTTTAGATGCACCTTTGACTTGATGCGTAAAACAGTTTCTACTATTTGATATCGGTGTGACATGACAGAGGTAATTAAAGATTTTTTGAACACACTTAAAACTTTGGCAGGCAAGTAAGGGAAGATATATAGATAGATATACATTTTATACTTAACTGTTTTGACATTTAAGATCGGTCCATTCCCTTTTTAGAGTGAATGGAGTGAGTGAGCCACAAACCTAAGTAGCTGATTAGCAGGAAAGTGTCCTGGTAAAATGAAGCTAACATTGTTAAGACTGTTTCAAAGTCAAACCGTAGATGCTCTAGAAGAGGTCAAGTAATTTTTCTCTCAGCATGCTGCTCTAATCTTAGAGTTTATCCAGGAATTTTGGAAGAAATCCTCTCAGCAGGTCAAGGATCAGAATTCATTTCCAAGGATGCAGTTAAAACTATGGATTTTTCAGGAGTTCTTTATGTTGTTGTGTCCTGGGCTTATTTCTTGCCCTTCTTTTAGAAGGACTATATAAATACTTTGTTTTGTATGCCTCTGGTTCTGAGGATTTGAAAAAGACACCGCCATAATGTATCACAGCTGTAAGCTTTTAACTGTGGCACATTATGTGGATGCGTGGACTTTTTCTGCTAACGGAGATTTTTTAGTGAGCTGACAAAGAAGCGATTCTATGGACTGTTTTAGTCTAGTTAGCAACTTCATGCAGGTTTTCTAGTCTGAAGGCACATTGCAGGGAAATTGTGTTTTATGCACTGGTTGATACTGGGTGTCTAATTGTTTGTCATATTTTAAGAATAGAATTTAGATGACTAAGAAACATATCTGGAAGAGTATTGCGGCAAAGTATTTTTGTATTTTGTAATGCAAAATGTTTAGAAATGTTTTCTGCTTTTAAAAGTCTGTAGAGTGTGCTTCAAGTGAATCTGCATATTCTTTAGAGCATAAAACTAATTTGTCAGTTTACTGTCAGAGTACTTTTAGCATGTTTAAAATCAAAGGTCACACTTTGTAGGGCATTCGTTTCAACAATGTAAAAACAAAAAAAAAGATAATTTGTCCCCAGTTTGACAGAATATATTAGCAAATATGAACATTTGGTTTTCTGTATCACTCATAGTAGACATTGAGGCCTAGTTTACTTTCCAAAAATGCAACAGCAGGTCTAGGGTTTAAGCAATGTGACATTCCTGATAAATATAAGCTAGGTGTAATCCAAGTAGAGCATACAAGCTGTGTTTGGATGCTAAAGATTGTTAGTCTATAATTTCTTTTTTGAAAAGCAGGGTATTATAAGAAAGACATCCGGAAGGCAGGGTTTAATGAAAGTTTTGTTCATGAAATGCAATAACGTTTAGATTTAATTAATTACTGTGTTTGCATTTTTTCTTGTAAATCCTAAATATGGCACATCACATTCGTTGAATCATATACATATGTTACGTAAATATTTCAGTAAGATTTAATAGAGGTTGTGCACTCTATGCTCAATATTAAGGATAGTAAAAAGAGGCTTTGAGATGCAACAAAATTGGCTTTCACTGCAAAATGCTCCAATATCTATGAATACTGCTGCTTACAAATTGTGGGACATTAATGCCTATGTTTATGGTTGCAAAATCAGCCATACTAAAGATTCAATGATTTTAACATACTGATAAATGCTATTTGGTCATCATCACTTCTGGAAATCAAAGTGCTGCTGTTCATTTATATGCACAAATATAATAATAATAATAATAATAATAATAATGAGGGAATGCACAACCAATTAGCCCATAATTAGACAAGTTTCCCTCAGATTTCCTTTTCTTGTCTGTTGATATTTCTTCATGGATTCAGGAATATTTGAATAAAAAATGTGACTTTTACAGGGTGTTGCATTGCTGATGTACATAATTATACATACATGAAAATGTCTTCATATTTTTGTCTTTGCCTGTATATCTGTGATGATTTTAACATACTGATAAATGCTATTTGGTCATCATCACTTCTGGAAATCAAAGTGCTGCTGTTCATTTATATGCACAAATATAATAATAATAATAATAATAATAATAATGATGAGGGAATGCACAACCAATTAGCCCATAATTAGACAAGTTTCCCTCAGATTTCCTTTTCTTGTCTGTTGATATTTCTTCATGGATTCAGGAATATTTGAATAAAAAATGTGACTTTTACAGGGTGTTGCATTGCTGATGTACATAATTATACATACATGAAAATGTCTTCATATTTTTGTCTTTGCCTGTATATCTGTTGACTATATTTTCACACAGTAGATACTGTACAATGTGTGGGTCCTTTATTTGTTTATTTTAATTTTGTTGTTGTTGTGTTGAGGGTTTGATTAAACACCCTTGGTTTGCTAAATCGCATGGGATATTATAATATAAGGAGTTATTTATGTTCATTACTATTACACATTGTTGAGCACTGGACGGACAGCAGTGGAATTAGACCTCTTAGATTATTGCATGTTTTCTTTGTTTTCTTTTTTTTTCCAATGGAAAACTGCTGGGCTTTTGATTCTCCAATGAAAGCATAAAGTAGATATTTCATTCAAAGTAACTGATGTCTTCTGCATTTCAGGAGTCATAAAAAGAATGGTGGTTGGCTTTATGTACTAAAATATTTTGTTCAGGTGTTTCAGTTGTATATTAGAGTACATTTTTGCTACTTGAGCATAATAAAAATGATCTTTGCTGAGGTAAACACTATTGTTCCCTTGTTGTCATTTCAGCTATAATATAGTGTAAATACACATGTTGGCTTCACTGTATAAAGGCATAAATGCAATTTCTTTATTTATGATCATATTTCCTAAATGTCGAATGTACCCCTAACCCTTACACAATCCTGGTGATATCAGTAGATTTAAAGCTAAATATTGTTAGATCATGCCTCCATGCCAGAAATATCAGATCCACACTAGAAAATATCCGTTTTATCTTAACAGAACAACTCAGCAAAGTTGTCTAATACCCAAAAACATATTGTCTTCTATCAGCCAAGAAGTTGACATGAGTAAAGCCAGAGAAGAGCAGAAGCAGGAGATGAAGTATGGTAATAAAAAAAGAAGCAGAGTGTATAAATAATCTTAGGTACGTTTCAATGCTCAGACTTCATCTGACCAACACCAATCCAACAAGTGTTATTATATCACAAGAAATAGCAATGGAAAATCACTGCTTCACAACCTTGAAATGAAGACATTCTCTTATCTCTTACTCGTGACGTGAATACACATTTCCCCTGAACCCACACAATCATAAGACTAAACAGCAATGTAAAAATAGTATAAGACAAAATAATATAATATAAATGACTAATCAATAAATGAATCAATTACATGAGTATAAATAGCCTATATATAATATAGCCAAATACATCTCAAATAACATAGCCTATTTGGCTACAGCTCCTTGGTCAATTTTTAAAACACTGAAATAAAAGCATGGATCTCAGTGAGTATGTAAGAGACAGGAAAGAGCTGCCTTTAATTTATAATGCATTTCGAAACTAGTTTTAACTTAATCTACTACGGTTTAAATGTAGGCTATTAATCTTTAACTTTACAACTCAATATCACATTAATGATTTTTTTATTTTTATTCATATTTACAGGGTTAATTTATTTCATTCTTTATTTTTTAGCTTTTCATATCCATATTGCACAAAGAACTAAATCAAATGAAAATGATTAATTATATTAGTAGTTATCAGCAAAAATGATAATCTTTTATGGGTAATCATTTGCAAAGACTCTTATAAGAGATGTACTTCTGTCAAAAATGAGATTTAGGTCAATTTACGTGTGAGCAATGGGTGACGTCACCAGCCCGCTATGCTTCTGGGAATTGTAGTTCATTCAAAACTCCCAACATTCTGCCAACGTTTCTGTGACGTTTGCGTAACGTGGTACGTGCGCTGGCTGGGGACTGTTTGATAACCGTTTCCGCCTATTTCTCGTACATATCGCAGTGTTTATTAAGAGATGCATGTTAAGAGATTAAATTTCGCATGAAGTGTTGTTTGTAAGTACATCCATATAAATGGACCCAAACAGTGTCAGTAGCGTGAACTGGGCCATAAACCGCCGGGCGGAGGGTTTAGTAAGTAAACACATGGCAGACATGGCAAAGAGACGCTCAGCGGTGTCTGAGGAGGATATGCACCCTCTGCCAGGAGACTTGAGCAGACGCGCAGAAGACATCCCTGGGCGGGCCGAGGTGCATTTCAGCGCGGATTCACAGTCCTTCAATCCTGCAGGAGTGGCGGGAAAGTTAATGCGCGAGGATGCGTCTTCAACACCAGGTACTGGGAAGTGAAAAGAGTACAAATGGTTATGTTTACATTGAAACGGACTTGCACATCCCTTTCCTTCTATCATTATGGAACTTTGTCTTGTTAAAAAATGTCTTTTGCATTGAGATTTTAAGTTTTTTGATATAGGTATTATTAGTTGGTAGTTGACAGTTGATTAGGTATTATCTTATTTTGTTTTAACATAAAATTGCCAACTTGCATAGTTTTTACAAAGTTAACTTGGTGTGCTAAACAACTCGGGTCATTTGGTTATTTATTTAGATAAAATATGATAAAAGCACAATGTTAAAAAAATCAATATTAATAAAACCCTTTGACCGTTATCACTAAAGTTATTTAGTAAACAAGCCACCACCTTTATTATTATTGGCAATATTTTTTTTCCACAAATGAAACTGACGCAGCAGTTTTGATGTGAATGCTGATTTTTCAAACAGTAGTAAACACACAAATTAAAATGTGCTAAATTAAACCGTACTTGCACTCAGGAAGTTGTGGTTAAGTCTTCACTGGAACAGATTTGGAGAAATGTAACATTACATCAGTTGCTCGCAAATGATCCACTGCAGTGAATGGGTGCCGTCAGAATGAGAGCTAAAACAGCTGATAAAAACATCAAAATAATCCAGCAAACTCATCTACATCCTGGAGTAAATTTAAAGCAAATTTTTATTTTTGGGTGAACTATTCCTTTAACCTTCTGTAAGTCTTCACTTAATATACATTTCATACAATTACAGAGACAGCAGCCCATAGACAAATCCTATCACTCCTTATTGAGATCAAGGAGGAGCAACAGAGGCAGTGGGAAGTTCTGAAAGACCTGCAGGCCAGGATTCGTGGACAGGTGTGTGAAGAGGAGGATGAGCCGCTTGACGTAGATCTGCCACTACGAACAATGGAACAGCTTGATGAAACAGAGCAGCATTTAGAGGATACTGAAGCTCAGAAAAGAATGGTAAAAAATCATTACTGTCAATCTACTCCACAATCTACAATTACTGCAGTGCATGTAATAATAGGTTATGTTACTTTGTAAGCCTCAGTCAGGACAGGAAGTTTACATTTTATGGAGGTAGTTGTGTAGTCCAAAATAATAGTTTAGAACAATATTGTTTGCTTGTGGTTCTAGTTTTATATTTCTTTCTACAAAACTTTTCTGGTTCCCATTCAGTCAGTCACGTTCTACGTTACGTCAGTGACTGACGAATTGGGATCTTGCCCGAGAGCCCAATCCCCTTCGAGTGTTAACGCCTCCCCAGACACGTCCCATTGCCAGTTCTTTTACTCCCTGGCCGAGGGACCCCTCGGCACGGACGCAGTGGCGTGCAGCTGGCCTCGGGGCCTATGCAAATATGCGTTTCCCCCAGTGAGCCTTCTCGCACAGACACTGTGCAAGGTCAGGGAGGACGAAGAGCAGGTCCTCTTGGTAGCGCCATATTGGCCCAGTCGGACTTGGTTCCCCTGACGTAACGTCTCCGTTCCCTCCTTCAGGGAACGAGGGTTACACAAGTAACCTAGACGTTACGTTGTCCCCTCCTGTATTTGTACTGAGTATTTATTCATTTTTTGATTTTTCCATAGGTGTCACACCTCTCACGGATGGGCGGAGCTACAGTAGATGATGCGGTCCGGCGTCTTATGCACGCTGTTCTCTCTTTCAGTGTGGGCTCAGAGCTCAACTGGGTTGGCAGAGGACAGAAAAGGAGCTTCAGAAACACCAGACTGCAGGGTGTTTTGTTTCGTAAGCAGACTTTAAAATCATGTCTCAGTGCAGATGCATCTTCAGGTTTATCACTGACTTTTTAGGATCCTCAACATTTCCCATGTGATAGATTGTTTTAACCCCATTTTCTGCAGGTGCCTTGAAAAGGACACCTGTAGGAAAGGAGGCCACGCACCACCAGTTTGCTGATGTAGTCAAGAAATGGTTGCGGTTTGCCCCTTTCCGACAAAGAGGAAGTGGACGAAGACCGCATTGGAAACCTGTTGAGTTCGTCTGTCCCAAATATGACAGTACTGTGGAGGATCATAACCAGCTTAACCATAACCAGCTGGATTCTGGGGAGATTCAGGTGACAATATAATTACACTGTGTTGTATGACTAAATGTCCAAAGACAAGTAAAGTGAAATCAGTGAATGAAGAAATGACAAGAGTGTGAAGGATTGGCTTTCAAATTATGTTTCTTTTTTGCCATATTACATTCTTTCTGTTATAATATTTGCTTTGTTTTCTTTGTTAAAATATACTACTGTTACGAGAATAATTTGCAGATTTTCAAATTACAGCATTAATCTTTAAAAAGTAATGGGTAAATGTAAATAATTCTGTTATAATGAATCTTTTACCCCGTGTAATTTAGTTTTAATTATATTTTAAAATGTGTCGTTTTAAACGCTGATGGCAGTATATTTCCATTTAAAAAATTTTACATTTTGCAATACATTTTGCAAATTGGAAATTAAGACTGCTTTGGGTGGTTTTGTGCCATTATGTTATGACAATAAATAGACATCAGAGTTACAAATTTCAAACATTAAAGAGTTAATAAGTGTCACAGAAAATGTGAGATTGCTGTAGAAAAAAGAAATTTCTCAAATGTAATTTAATGACTTTTCTCAATAACGTAGCTAAATGCACTTACTCACTTGGTATCTTTGTTAATGTGGACCATTTTCCAACAGTTTTCTAACAACTCTTGCTTCCTGGCATATATAAAAACACATTAAAAACTTTTTATCCATGAACTTTTTCTGTGGTGAATTCATTTGTGTTACTTGAGTGTTTCATGTTTATTGAGCCACTATTTTCAATTTATGTGACACTTTTACTTTCAATTTACTTAATGTTAGAAAAGTACAAGATGATCTAACATAATCTTCCTTCAAGTCCCAAGTCTTTTTTTTTTTAACTATCACTATAGTGTTTAATTTTTTAATCAACATGGTTGAAGAGTATATGGAATTTGTGTTACTTGAGTGTTTCATGTTTATTGAGCCACTATTTTCAATTTATGTGACACTTTTACTTTCAATTTACTTAATGTTAGAAAAGTACAAGATGATCTAACATAATCTTCCTTCAAGTCCCAAGTCTTTTTTTTTTTTAACTATCACTATAGTGTTTAATTTTTTAATCAACATGGTTGAAGAGTATATGGGAATTTGTCATAGCCTGTAGTGTAATTTCCATCATATCTCAAACAATGTACTGTTTCATCGCATTCTACTATGGAAATGGCATATTAACATAGATTTAAGAAAATGTCAGACTCTTACAGCTAATTTTACAGCTTGTATTTTTTGTATCCTAAATACTAGAATACATAACGCCTTATATGCATAATTTGACAAAATTACAATTTGATTGGTAATGACAGTTAACAGAATGTTTGTAATATCACGTATATAATAAAAACAAGTGTTGTTTTGGTATTTTTTGCTTTGGTTTCTTTGCTTTAATAAATGATTCAAGGAAGTGAAATTTGAGAGATATTTAGACCACCGGTCATTTACTTAATTGTTTCGATTTGTGCAGCTTTGGCCCTCCATAGTTTTCCACTGCATGTCTTTCCGGTTCTTTCATGTTCCTCTCTGAGTAACATCAGTGGTTGGTGGGTCTAACAAAGGCTTTTCCCTTCCAAAGACATTCCCGACTGGAACACGTGACGTGAAACTTAATGCACATCAACTTTTGTTCTCCTGGAGTTTGTTTTTGCCAGGAGAGGTCGCATGCTTTAACACAGCTATGAGTCTTTCTTGCGAAGTACAAGGAAGCAAGCAACCTCGACTCGGTCGTGTAAGAACATCTAAAACTGTTAACATCAACTGAGCCTTTGGAGGAAGATCATCCAGTTCTTATAAATGCGTAACTGCGCTTTTGCTAGCGGGTGTTTTGGTTTCGACCCGTCGAGGTGAGTCCCACACACTGTTTATATGTGTAAGTCAGCTTAGTCTTAAATGCATTTTAAACGTTTCTTCTTTTTGTGTGTTACTTGTTAAAATAATCATTTAAAAAAAATCTTCAATTTGTTGTTACAACAGTTTGGAGCATATATTAGACGTTTTTTTGTTTGTTTTGTAGTTATATTTTATAAACACTTAATTACTCGTGATAGTAATGGTGTTTTAAATCTGCTGGGTTAACACCAGTAAGGCTAGTTTGATACTTTGGTGACTTCTTTTTAGTAACTACCACTTGCTTTGTGGACAAGAAGCAAAACTGTTATTGTTGTCAGCCGGTAATTGTGTTATGCAGGTTTCTCTGGTTAAAAATGGTCTATAGGAAACGTACATGTAATGTGATGTTATGTTGTTGAATGTCTTCATGATGTTTTGAAAGTTGTAAGGATGATGTCAAGGAAAGTCCAATTTGTCAAGATCTATAAAACCTCCCGAGCTACAGTATATGTCTAGACTTTATCGATATACCCACAAGGTTGTAATGAATATGAGTCAGCTTAGGTTTTGAAACACATTCATTTATTTCTTAGGTGAATGGTATGTATGTTAATTATGTCCCCAAGAAAAAGAAAAGCTGTAGTACAGCACTGAACAGTGTTTTTGTATTAGTATAAGTTTTAATGCAAAATTTCACTTTGTGAACTCTAAAAGAGAGGGAAGTAAACTTATTGTAGGGGACAAGTTAGTAGCTTCACCGCGATCCTCATAACCAGTACACGATGATTTCAAGATTTTTTGAAGAGTTAATTACATCAGAACAGGTTGTTGTAAAATGTTTGCCAAATTTTGGCATCTCCTAAAACTTGGTTGTCTCTGGACAATAAAAAATTAACAGCTCCTTTGAGGAAAATAGGTTAATGGCGTAATCAAAATGTAATATAGGAGATCATGATCCACACTCACGAAAACAGTCGTCTTTTTTCGTTTTTATTTTACATTCATCGTTGATGGGAAAAGACACAAACGTTTCGGCTCAAAGCCTTCCTCAGTGGCACACCAAAATAAAAAGATGAAGTGACAGAAGAGCACGGTGCAACCGGCAAGGTAGAACTGTATTCGAAATGTAAAAAGTTGTTATTAATATTATTTTATACATTTTCAAGTCAATGGAAAGTCCTTGTGATATAGTGAGTGTGCTTACTTATCCACCACTTGTGCTTTATGCATCAGTTCTCTTTTATTGCTGTCATACAAATTGATTGCATTCATCACTAAATTTTTTTCTAAAAATCGTCCCACCAGATTTTTCGTTTCTTCCCCACCAATATTTCAGCAGTGGCTCTGAGGCCTGTTAAGAGGATTAGTCTCAGGCAAAGGGAAGTAACCTGCCCAGAACATGCGTCATTTGACAAGAATTGTAGTGTTGTGCAGTGACTGGTATTGGATTAGTTTGGAAGAGAATGTTTTGATCCATTTCATTACTCTACATAGCAGTCATATTTACTTTATTTAAGCCGCATGCGGTTTGCTGGAATTGTGACCACTGAGCGCTCATCAAATGCTGAGGTGTCAGCCGTGACTGAGGTGTCTTCATTATGGTAATTCCGTGTACTGTAATTTGTCATCATAATTTTAGTGTCTGCTGACAGTATTGATGGTTGTTACACTGATTTCAGTGAATGTGGTGGGTATATGATTAAATAGCTTGACAATTTTGAAATGAAATGTGATCTCTTATGGTCAGCCGATCAGAGCAATGAATGCAAAGTGAGAGATATAATGAGGTAAAGAGATATCATATTTAGTTTAACCGCATAATTGAAAAACAAGCCAAAGACTCACACAGAGTGATACTATGTAGTGTCAAACTGCACATAGTTTTAATATTTTTTACTTTAAACACTTCCTTGCTCGTTGTTTCCTTTCAGTTATTCACCTTGTCTCTGTTCCCTTGTAATAGACTACCATTCAAAAGTTTGATAAGATTAAAAAAAAAAAAAAAAATCCGTTTTATTGATCAAAAGTGACAGCAAAAGTTTTGTAATGTTACAAAAGAATAAATATTTTCAAATAATTAAATATTTTTTTCTGATTTTCTCAAAAAATAAGCACTGGCTGTTTTCTACATTGATCATAAATAAGAAATGTTTCTTAAGCACAAAAACAGCATATTATACTGATTATAGTGAATTCTGAAGGATCATGTGACTCTGAAGACTGGAGTAATAGCTGCTATCAGATTGCAGACACAAATAAACTGAAATAGAACATTTTGTTTTTAATTGTTGTTTTTTTTATTCCACCGTATTACTAGTTTTTATTGTGTTTTGATCAAATAAATGCAGCTTTGATGAGTATAATCCTACCGACCCCAAACTCTTGTGTCCACACTGAATATTTTTTGCCTTGTTTACATTTTGTGGGCCAATTGGAGGTTCAAACACAGAGCAAACCTCAAATATTTAAAACACTGAGACCCATTGGGACTAAAGCCTGTTTTGAAGCAGATAATGCTGACTATATCTTCCCATCACAATAAAAACCAACAAAAAAAAAAACCTTCACTTGCATTCCAATTTTACCCAATTTTGCCTGGCTGTGCGCATCTGAAAATGTAGTGAAAAGGCTAAAAACTTCTTTTATCTTCACTTTATTTTCTGTAGGAATAGTGACATGCTAAATAATGGAGGAATTCTTGATGAACGAAGACCAGGAAGTGATACGTTAAAGTAAAGGGAAGCGAACAGATTAGGTAAGGGGAGCCGGCTTCACATGTTTGCTGCTTAAGTGTGATTTATATGAGCGAAATCTAATGGTTTATCTGTCTTCCCCACTGAAGTGAGACTGTATTCAGCACATGCAGACCTCATTTTCTCTTAAAGGAATGTTTCAGCTTCAATGCAGTTAAGCTAAAGCAACAGCTTTTGTGGCATAATGTGAATTATCACAGAAAATAATTTGGACTTACCCCTTAAAAAGCAACTTACCTACACATTTATGACCAAAAAAACAGCCAGAAACAATTTAATCAACAGCTTTCTGCTATCTTTCTGTACCTGAAGGCATGACATCACATCTTTGTTGATATACTGGCAATGCTCACAGATATTACAACTTTATAGCTCAAATTACTTTTTATGGATGGTTTCAGTGCTTTACAAAAATATGAGTTTGACATCCGTCAAATTCTTTTGTAAATGTCTACATCCTCATATCTCAGAGTTTTGGATGATGTGATGTGGCTGGAATCCAGCTTTAGCAAAGAAAACTTGTTTTGTTTCTTCAGCGTTGCTATTTTGGTATTTAAAAACCTTCAAACAGGTTTGTTGTTTTGGTCGGGAGGGGTTATGTTTTATGGAAACCAAAGAAATTTGGACTTAAACATAAACATGGACTGGATTGAAGATGGCACTCAAAACCTCTTCTTATCATGACAACCTGCTTCAGACCTTTTCTGAAGACAATGAGAAGGATAATAATAGCGTGATGGGCAAGATGAAGCAATTGTTTTCTTTTTCGGAAGATCATCCGGTATCCAGTCCAGCACTCTAGAAATGATATCAGCTCTTGCAGTCAGGAAGCTGCCAGTCTGCCAAGAGCCTTTCCCACGGAATCACCTCACGCTTCCCACTGCACCGTCTGAATGAGAGACACAGAAACTAGGAAATGGAGAGAGAGAGAAAGGGTAAGTTCTGAGGAGTAGGAAACTTTTAAGTAGATCAAAAAGGTGTGTTTGGAGCCAGATTCAGGGCAGCAGAGGAAAGGAAACTTGATGAACCCGAATGAAAGATGTGGACTAAGCACTTAAATGCAAGAACAGCCCGATATATGAGTCTGGAATTTGTCAGCACATGTATAAAAATCATTGTTTGATCCTCATTTTGTCTGGTTATTGCTCTGGGACATGCTATGTGGGGTGGAGCTGGCCACATCCTGTAGTGCACTGGCCTCTGCCTGCTCCCTCTGAATGTGTGTTTAAGTGCTTCTCTTGTCTGGGGATCTGGGGATCACACCCATCCCATGTTGTGAGTAGGCCTAGATATGGTTGAGATGAAATATTGAGAGGCAGTGCATGTATTTAATCAGGTTTAAATGGTCATCTTTTAGCCTTCACTTATGAAGTCTGGCCAGTGGCATTCAGATGGTTTGGGTTTGTTGGTCTGTGGTAACGAAAGGCTATTTTGAGTGTGTTTTGTCACTGTTTTGCCTGCTTTTGCAGCTGTGCCTGTTAATGTCATTTTTCTGAGCCTTTCCGAGTCTCTCCGCAATCCTTACAGTCACAGCAGCAGGAGACTGAGCTTAAAAAACACTTTAACTTGAATGAACAGATTTCAGGTCTTCCGGATTTTTTATTTATTTATTTATTTTTCTTTTTTAAGTTGTGCATTCTGAAACTGCATAAATGGTTTTAGTACATTTGACTCTGGATTCTGAGGGGTATTGCAAGAAAGTGTAATTTACTTGTGTGTCAATCACTTTACTATGGAGATCAGACATTTCAGTGTTTCAAAAACAGTTGGTAAGAGTTGACCAAACTCTGTTTTTGGCATCTTTGTCAGTGAGCATGAACAAATCGGTCAGTAAATGATTCAGTTACTTGCCATTAGTTTTGTTTCTGAATGAGCGAGTGCGTTTGAGTGAATCAGTTGAGCAAATGATTCAATGACTCGTCACTTATTTAATTTCTGAATGAATTATTGTTTGAACAAAATGTTTGAGTAAATGTTTAACCCAAATGTGGTGTTCGGGTCCTTTTTGCTCTGAAATTTTTTTATTTATCCCGAAAATACTAGTTAATGTTATCGCATTGGACTGAAAGGGTATAATTACTTCTAAAAAAAAACTTTGGATAATTTTCATACTTTTCTGAGGGAGATTTTTCACCTTGTGATGTTCCAGGGCAAAAATGTCCCGGCCTCAAAAAAATGCTTATAAATCAGTCATTATGCTATATTATCAACAAAGATTGGATTCAATCTTTTTGTCAACTTCTTATCTTTCATTTAGGACTGGTTTTGTATTTATATTTGCTTCTGATTAATCGTAGGCCTCATTTATCTGAGAGTAGGCACCTCATTTTTTGAGTGAAAAAAGCATTATTTTATGAATAATTTTCACAATATTAAATAAAAACTGAAGAAAATTTGCACTGTTTAGCACACTAGTGTGCTTACACTAGTGATCTTTCCCATTCACTCTGAATGGCCAGTCATTTTTGACCGGGAACACCACAAGTGTGACTTTGTACCATTTTGTACAAAATAAAAGCCTTTCAAAACAAACTCCCTGATTAAGCATTAAAGTACACTAGTGTGATAAACAGTACACATTTTCTCCACATTTTATTTAATATTGTGAAAATTATTCATAAATAATCCTTTTTTCACTCAAAAAACGAGGTGCCTACTTTCAGATAAATGAGGCCTACGCTTAATAAGATGCAAATATAAATACAAAACCAGTCCTAAATGAAAGAAAATAATTTGTCAAAAAGATTGAATCCAATCTTTGGTGATAATATAGCATAATGAGTGATTTATAAGCATTTTTTTGAGGCCGGGTCATTTTTGACCGGGAACACCACAAGTGTGACTTTGTGCCATTTTGTACAAAATAAAAGCCTTTCAAAACAAACTCCCTGATTAAGCATTAAAGCACACTATTGTGATAATGAGTGATTTATAAGCAATTTTTTGAGGCCGGGTCCTTTTTGCTCTGTAACATCGTAAGTGTGATGAATCAATCATAAAGAGTCCCATTTCTAAATAAATCAATATGGTTGGCTGAATTGGTTGAGTAAATGTTTCAGTGATGCAAAACTGACAGTAACATCCCAACAACAACACAAGAGTGATAAAAATACCGGGCAGTTTAATTGGACTATTCTGTGTTTGCAGTAACTGTGGATAATGCCTGTAACCATAGTGATAGTGGTTAAAGTAAATATCAAAGATGGTGTCAGCATAACAACAGAAAAGTTTTACCACAACTGACACAACAAACAAATCTAATCTAGGTGTGAGTTTATATGTCATATTTTATTAAAATGGCTTTGCATGGTTGTGCAACGAGACATCATTTGGGTTGTAAACAGACCACAAAACTGATGAGAGTCACTCCAATGGAAGAGAGACTGGATCTAACAGCTGGATCTATCAATGTATGTTACCTAAAACCCCATTTGAAAAGGCACAAACTCAGGCATTTTTGAGGGAATCAAATAAAATATGTTGATGTTGTTTCTGAAGCAGAGATGACTGTAGCGTGTGAAGATTTTAACTGTTGTTGTCCCTCAAGGCTGCAATCCCCGATGGGCGGGTAGAGCTCTCTACAGGCTTTGAGCAGAGCTGGAATTTTTCCAGACGGGTTTTTGGGAGGTGGAGGGCCATATAGCAGCAGGGTCTTAACACAGTGCCAGACGACTTCATTATCCAATAGAAACCCAGTGTCTTTTTCCTCTCCCTTCCCCTTCTCACATTCTGTCTAACCACTGCATCAGACTTGAGGATGATTTATTAGTATAATTCTTTGAATGTGTGTGCGAAATGTCCTAGTTATGGTCTTGAACATATATTGTAGATATGTTAACAATTAAGTCAGCTGTAAAATTCTCTCAGAAGAATATAGGAAACTCAAGGGAAATTAAATCATTTAGCATACTTATGATTAAAGTCATTTTTGGGTGATTTATAAACTCCTCTGCACTGCATGTGTGGACATATTTTATTGTTGACTTTTGTTTAGACTTTAATTTGTTTGCTGTTTAATATTACTCACAAGATTTCTTCAATACAAACTTCCTAACCTATACAAACAGCACATCTGGTTTCATTAGCTGTGAATCACACTTTGAGTCTAAAGCAACACATTTCCAGTCCAACCGGACTGGAAAGACTACGTCATTCAGTAACACACTGACTTCCTCTGTTGGTTACATTAACTGGAATGGGTAAAAAGCCCATTGCTCAATTGCTAAATGCATATACGGATTCACTTTGATTGCAAAACACTGTTGAACACTAACATGAAAGTATACTGTAAATGCTGTTTCTCATCAAACATGCGAATAGGTTAGCCAATCAGAGGGCATTTATGTCAGTCTTGAGAAAGGATGGAAAATATGTCTGTTTCTGGTGCACAAAACATTGATTAGAAACTTAAAGAAAAATACTTAGAAATTAAAACTTTTGTTTATCAAAAATGTAATTTTTGACAAAAAAGACAGTTGTTACTAAAGATTTCTGTTTTAAATCAGTGCTGTTCTTTTGAACAATTTATTAACCATGCAATAATTTTATACATGCAATAATTTAGTTTCTTGCTTTCTGCACTATTAGTAATCTTGTAATTTTAGTAATTTTGTCATTGTAAATTTGTAGTTTATGTATTGTGTCCTTTGTTAACTTATGTCATTGGCTGCTGAGAGGATTCACGAGGAGTAAGAATTTAATTGTATGGTCACGGTGTAACTGACAGTTTCCTGTATATGACAACAAAGTCTTGAATTGAATAAAAAAAATTCAAGGTTTTCACAAAAATATTAACACTGATAATGAAAATAAATAATTCTTGAGCACCAAATTATGATTTCCGAAGGAGCATTTGACACTGATTTGAACTTTGCCATCAGATGAATAAATAGAAAACAGTTCATTTAAATTGTAATAATGTTTTTCTGTATTTTTCATCAAATGAATACTGACTTGATAAGCATAAGAGACTTCTTACAAAACATTAGAAAATCTGACAGATTTGAATAGTAGTGTAAATATATGGTGCATTATTATTGCACAAGAAGTAGCATAGAGTAAATGTATAATCACAAGAAAACACAAATGGTTGGCTTGTACAGATATACAATACAAGAAACCTTTACAAAAATTATTATCATTTGGCAAACTATCCCTTTAATGAAATGTGGATTTTGTTTGTCTGAGTCACATTTGGATTTGTTTCTCAGTCATGCTGCACTGTTCTCCTGCAATTTCCAAGGCTGTCAGTGTTTTGGCAAGGTTTTTTTTTTAAGAGTGGCATCTTGTTTTGTCCTAAAAACATATTTAGCTTATACTACATAGCTTATATTAAGATGCGCTGCACTCAGAGTTCTTGTTTTGTGTTTACATCAGCCCAGGATAAGAATCCCAGAAATACTGAGCCGTGTTTCACATTCTTGTTATATTTGTTCTCTTTGTTTATGGCTCAGCCCCTTTAATTGCTTGCAAGCTCCATTTCCTGTCAAGCCCTGCCAGGTCTCTCCAGACTACAGAAAATCCTCTCTGCTACCACGCACCTGTTATGTGTGCGTGTGTGTGCAGGACACAGAGTCGCTCTGTGCTTCGTAGTTCAGATGTGCCTTTGTGTGGGTCCAAACAGCCCAGCTCATTGGTCTTTTACATCCACACACACACACACACACACACACATATATATATATATATATATATATACACAAACTGGCATGCTGAACATTTTGTGCAAAGGTACAAGCCAGCACGCAATAACAAATTACCCTGCTTTGATGGAAAAAGGATAAAAGTTTGCCTCTAATCTTGTGTTGTTTGCAGTTGTTGACATTTTGGATGGCACACTAACAAAGGCTGTTCCTTTCAACTCTAGTTTTCCATGTATCCCAGTGCTGTGACATCCCTATTGAGATGATAGCGGGCGAGGGAGATAAATGACCAATTGAACTGGACTTTCTCTCTCTGCATGTCTGTTCTCCACAGTGGCCAGTTAATAACTTAGCCTGTTTATTCTGCCCGTGCTGGCAGTCCGAGGGGTTTCCTGTTTACTCACCGAGCCGTATGCGTGTGCGTGTTTTGTTGAGTCTTTCAAAAACAGATAAAGGCACAGAAACCGGATGATGCAAGGTAAATAACAGCTTGCTTTTTCTGATTGATATACTGAGCAGGGCTCAACAATGGTTTGCTTGATGTCCTGGGGCCATTGTGAGAGAGTTTCGAGCCAGATGATGGAACTGTCACTTGTTTTGCATCATATGTCATCATTTTACAGCAAACTTATGTATGTTTATGGATATAGCTGTGGACTGTAATGTTGGCAGTGCAAGCAGAAACATTTTTTGTTGTTGAGTCCTGCCGAGGAAAGATGAATGTGTGTTGTGATGCCTCATTACAGCAACAACATGAGGTGAAGCCCCTTCACAGAGAGGAGTAGATTAACATGTCACACTCAATCTATATCTGTCAGCTCAGGAACGACGCTTCACAGGAAATACCTGGAACTCACTCAGATTTCTCTTGTACCCCACCTTCATCTCCAGCTATTTTCTGAAAAGCCACCACCACAAACGCATAAAAATGTTCAACTCAGTTTTCGCTGCTGTATTTTTTCCAAGAAGCTGGGTGATTGTGAGAGTTGTGCCCTTTGGATTGTACTGAGGCTTGCCGCTGAGCGTGACAACTGGTCAGGAAATGAGAGAAAAAAAAAGAAGCTAAGAACTGTGGGATTGATTTGGAGAAGAGCGATTGAGACGATGAAAAAATCATTCTAATATTCATTAGATTATTGGATTATCGTCAGTTATCGTCAGTTGTTTGTTGCAGCCCTAGTGGACTATCCATTTAATGAGGTGAAGATTTAGTTTATGTGCATCACAGTTGGGATTTGTTTCTCTCTAATAGTTTTATCATTCAATATAATTATTCAATAATATTTTAGCTAAATAATAAAATAATAATTCTATTATTAACAATATATTAGCTATTGATAATAATATTAATAAATAACATTTTAATACTGTTATTAAATCACTATAATTTAAATAGTTTATAATTTATAATTTATTCCAATTACTATAAATAATAATAATTATTATTAAAATGTTATCATTAGAATGCTATTACAATTATTAAACAACAGCAATAATGATAATAATACTTTGTTGTTTTGCAGATGGATGTTAAGTGTGTAAATAAAGTAAAATAAATGAATAACTGGGCTATTAGTATTATTAATATTTTTTTTTTAAACTACATGACAAAATAAGATAAAAGATAGGAATAATACTTAAAAGAACAAAGAAAAGCAAGACAGGAGAAAGAAGAATAAGAAAAGATCAATTTAATTGATAAAATCGATACATTTAAATAACTGTAAGTGAACGGATACATTTTGAATATGTAAAGAGATGTTGAATTCCAGGCTTTGTTTTACTCAAGGACCTTCCACCCAGAGGACAGTCTGAACTTGGCAATGTTGATAAATTGGCTCTGGAGGACACAAGAGTCCATAGCGATTTGTGCAGAAGAAAGCAATGGCACTAACTCGGCATTAGGTGTAAAGAGAGCATTCTGAGAGCTTTCTGACCCTCCATAGGGCCTGGGAAATTTCAGTTACATTGCTGTCTATGCAGGGTCTGAAAGCTCTCGGATTTCATTAAAAATATCTTAATTTGTGTTCCAAAGATGAACAAAGATCTTACAGTTTTGAAACAACATGAGGGTGAGTAATTGATTACAGAAATTTATTTTTGGGTGAACTATCCCATACAGCTATGAGAAGCAGGAGTTAAAATCAGTGAGATATAGCCTACTTTCATCAGTACATTTATCGGGTGAACGCTACTTTCCAGGGGTTTCTTTATGTGCATGGAGCTGGTTTTGATTCTTACCTGAGCTGAGCAGTACATTCACAGCTGATTAAGTGCATTAGAATGTTGTATGTTCCTCTACCTTCCCTCTTCCACCACCCTTTTTCACAGCTTGACCTTTGCCCTGGTTTTGTCTCTGCCAGTCTCCCAGCTGATCCCCCTCCCTGTATTATGCCTCAGGCTGTTTTGAAAACTTCTTTACAAAAGTGGGTGAACAAAAGATTTAAACTCAGGCTGTCATCTGTATTTGCTTTACCAGTTCTCCCATGATCTCTAAGCAAATGTGTGTGTGTGTGTGTGTGTGTGTGTGTGTGTATATATATATATATATAATTGAATACCTTGGCTAACACAATTTACACAGTATACAGTCATTATTAATTAACCTGTAAAACTCGTAGCCCTTGCTGTAACAGATAATATTGGCTGCACATTTTCTTATGAGCAATCTAGGACAAGATGTGTTTGAGCATTTGACTGTGTGTATGTACAGTATAAAACAGTATTGTGTGTATAAAGGGAGTAGTTCAAGTTAATTCATCTGGCAGGAAATGAGTTGAATGAGAAGAGGGCTTTTAATGAACTTTAGAGTGTGCCTAAGGTGCATGTATTGCAGGCTCCTGCTATAAGTCTTGTATGCTTATTTCTCTGGCCTATCGGTGTGGAATGGGTTGAGATTTCCTCTGCTTGGGCTTCAGATAAAGTTATGTGTCTGTGATCCACAGAGACCCAGCCTGACACAGAAGAGCTGCATACACCCAATCATGTCTACAGAGATGATGATGCAGTCCTGTCTCATGGACCGGAGCAGCAGCTTTTTTAAGGTGAGACACATCGGCACTGGCTTCTGAGTAGTGCTGTCAAATGATTAATCGCGATTAATCACATCCAAAATAAAAGTTTTTGTTTCGATGATATGTGACCCTGAACCATAAAACCAGTCTTAAGTCGCTTGGCTATATTTTTAGCAATAGCCAAAAAACATTGTATGGGTCAAAATTATCAATTTTTCTTTTATGCCAAAAATCATTAGGAAATTAAGTAAAGATCATGTTCCATTAAGATATTTTGTAAATGTCCTACCGTAAATATATCAAAATGTAATTTTTGATTGGTAATTTGCATTGCTAAGAACTTAATTTGGACAACTTTAAAGGCGAATTTCTCAGTATTTGGATTTTTTTGCACCTTCAGATTCCAGATTTATTTTTGTATCTTGGCCAAATATTGTTCTATCCTAACAAATCATACATCAATGGAAAGCTTATTTATTCAGCTTTCAGATGATGTATAAAACTCCATTTCAAAAAATTTACCCTTATGACTGGTTTTGTGGTCCAGGTTCACATATATGTGTGTGTACTGCGTATATTTATTATGTATATATAAATACACACACTTGCATGTATATATTTAAGAAAAATATGTGACATTTATATATTAAATTTATATGTGATATAATTTATATAAATATAAATATATACATGTAAATATTTTCAAAATATATGCTGTATGTGCCTGTCTTTATATATGATTGGTAATTTGCATTGCTAAGAACTTAATTTGGACAACTTTAAAGGCGAATTTCTCAGTATTTGGATTTTTTTGCACCTTCAGATTCCAGATTTATTTTTGTATCTTGGCCAAATATTGTTCTATCCTAACAAATCATACATCAATGGAAAGCTTATTTATTCAGCTTTCAGATGATGTATAAAACTCCATTTCAAAAAATTTACCCTTATGACTGGTTTTGTGGTCCAGGTTCACATATATGTGTGTGTACTGCGTATATTTATTATGTATATATAAATACACACACTTGCATGTATATATTTAAGAAAAATATGTGACATTTATATGTGATATAATTTATATAAATATATACATGTAAATATTTTCAAAATATATGCTGTATGTGCCTGTCTTTATATACACATAATAAATATACACAATACACACACATATATTATGTAAACAAAAACTTTTATTTTGGATGCGATTAATCGTTTGACAGCACTACTTCTGAGCTTTGCCTTGTTTTCTGTGTTTCTGTCTGCATGTTCTGGATATAGATTTGCATGTACTCTGCTATCGTCACATGAGCTTCTCTAACAGAGCCTTCTATATTAAAAAGACACACAGGTTTGGAACGACATGGCTAAATGATGACATTTACATTTTTGGATAAACTGTCCTTTTAAGGTTCATCTCAGTTGGTCCAAATTTGTTAATGCTTAATACAGTTGTAAACGTTTTGTGATCCAATCTCTCAAACCACATTCAGAGGTAGTCAGAAACGCACGTGACCACATGGCCTACAAATTGACATCATGATTGAACGGCACTATAGTTTACATTTTACACAGTAATGTGTCAACCAGCAATAAATGATGCACTGAAACACACCATCATTTAAGGAGCTTGCTTTCAGTATGCGTCCTACTTTAGAGCCAGACAGAGCGCAGGTTTGTCAGGGCCTCTGGAGACCCCGTGGAATGCCGCTCTGTCTGTTCACTGTGCTAAAGCTGCAGAGTTTAAGAGGTTCTCAGAGGATGATAGATGCAGTTGTTATCTCTGCAAGTTATTCTTCCAACAAACATAGAGATGTTTTTGTGTGAATATTTATGTAATTATTTCAGGTTGACCTTACTATTCCCTCCAGCATGTGTTGTGATTATTTCATGCAGGGGGAAGTTGTAGTTGCAAGTGCAGGCTTTGTTACATGTAAACAATCAGATGCAGCCAAAGCCAAATAAATCAGGCTTTCGCTCTGAAATTAATCGGCCGTGATGAATGCATGGTAAGATTATGAGTGTCAGTGAACAAAAATTTATATTCATCCTTGTTTCCTTAACAGAAAACACTCCCGTAACATCTCTCCTCTGTCATCAGTTTAGATGATCCTACAGTGGAATGTGGTGAGCAGATTGAATTTTACCTTTGTCATCTGTTAAAGGAACAGTTCATCAAAAAAATTTACTCGCCCTCATGTTGTCCCAAACATGTATGACTTTCTTGTTTCCGTGGAGGATGGATGGTGAATTCGCAAAGAATTTCCTGGCTGCTCTTTTCTAAATAATGAAATATGGAATAGAATACTGGCAAGAAGGTTGGCAAGAAGACTTATAGAAAATATGTTATGATATAAGGAATGCACAATGAATTCTTGTTGATACCAATTCCTATTATGGCTAATAATTGATAAATGACTGACATGAATAAAAAAATAAAACAATATAATCAATTGTTTTAAATGATACAAGTGAATGTAGGCATTACAGCATTATAATGTACAGTATGAAAAATAGATATTCATTCTGATATTTGCTAAAGATAATGTTTAACTGTGCCATTTAATTATTAGTGATTTTAAAGATCAACTTTAGTGAGTGTCAGATTATGATAGGAGTATACAGAATGAAAAATAAAAAGTTATTGGATTATATATCCAATATAAATACGATACAAAAAATTTAAGATAAAAAAATCTGTAATGCAAACTTTTCATTTAAATTTAGACCATTTTTATTTAAATATTAATTGAATATAAATTAAAATACAGAAAAAAACTAAAATTAAGATGTGCAACATTAAATCAAAATCATATTAATCATACATTTTTGAGTTTGTTAGAAATACCAGAGGTACATATAAGCTTAGATAGCAGGCCCTTCAAATATTATCTCGACAAAGGGGAGCTACACTGTAAAAAAAAATCTGTAAAATTTATAAAAACCGGCCACTATTATATAACTGATATAATGTTAATATACCAACCTACTGAAGTACTGAAATCTGTTTTGTACCTTTGTAATACACTGATAACCACCAAATGCAGGTGGTGATGAGAAAGTCACATGATGAACCAAAGCCCATCACAAGCAGCTTTTAAATAGTAACATATAAAAGGTGCACAGTGTCATTCACACAAACGCTAAACCATCATGGTAACACACAACCCTAATATACAAAACTGATAAGAAAAAACTAAGAAGAAACATAGTTATTTCAACAAAAAAAAACATCAATTTTGAAATGTAACGCAGGGAATTCTGGGAATGTCAATTTACGGTTATTCACTGTAAATTATATGGTCTTTTTCACATCCAAAAACGGTATATTGGGTTATATAATTATAACGGTATAATTACATGTAATGTCCAATACAGTTTTTCACCGTATATAGTAGGGGAATTTACCGTTAACCATTTAACAGGTTTTTACTGTAGCATTTTTACAGTCTTTTACCGTTAAATTCACGGTCATTTTTACAGTGTAGTTGAGAACCGTATTATACAGGTATCATTTATTTTAATTATATGGAAAAGAGTGACTAAGATGTTCCTTAAAATGTAAACTAAACTTTTTTCCCACTGAATAAATATAAGGATTTGGGATAGTGTGAGGGTGTGTAATTTGACAGAATGTTGATTTTTGAGTGAACAGTCCCATTAATTGAATAACTCTGCTGCTGTCACTTTGAGTGTTTATATTTCAAACACTCCTCTCAGTGTTAGGGCTGTGTTTGGCTGAAACAAGCATGCTAGTAAAATGTCAGCACATAGTTTCCTAGAGTCTTGGCTGCTTTGTATGCTGTGAATGACTTTACCTCACGGCTGGTTAAAGAGAGGCACAGATGACTGCAGCATTTGGAAGAGTTCTTGATCTCGCCAGTCTTCAGAACACCAGCCAGTACCTCACAGGCATCAGAATTTCCTAACTAATGTCCAGCCGGCAAAAAAAGCACCTTTTATTCTGCTTCATCACCTCTTTTAATGGCTCATCAGTAAAGCTGAAATCATTCTCTGCTTCTGGATGAATTCATCAACACAAGCTGAATGATTTTTATATCAGATCTCTTTCTGTCTCAGCAGGATTGTGTCTATTAAGTGTAAATGATAGGTGGTTCTATTGTCATCATTCTGGCCGACATTAGCTCAGAGTAATTTGTTGTGATCTTATAAATCTGTTGAAAATGTATCATCTGTTTTTCTCTATCAGCGTCCAATAGAATTGTACAATCTCTTTTATATATTTTATATAAATGTATAAAATTAAGAACTGATTTTTTTTAATATACATTTGACCCCCCCCCCCCCAATAATCTGGTGAAACCAGGCACAGGTGGCAAAAATCTTAAATAAATAAAGAAATAAATTGATAAATACATAAATACTATACGATAAATAATATTACATTAATAAATAAAAGTACTCTTAATAAAGGTTTGTGGCCGGTAAAAGATTTACATTTTGTAAGTCTCTTGTGCTTACAAAGATGAATTTATTTGATTAAAATACAGTAACAACTGTAAATAAATGAAGTATTTGGAAAGTGTGATACATTTTTCATGGTTATTTGATTAGTAGAAAGTTGAAAAGAGCAGAATTTATTTGAAATAAAATATTTTGTAACAACGTGTAATTCTTTATTGTCATTTTTGATCAAGTAAATGCATTCTTGCTAAATAGAAGTATTAATTTCTAAAAAAACAAAAACAAACAAAAAAACACCCCACACTTTTGAACGGCACTGTACATGCCATGCACACACAATAAATCATATATTCTTTGTGTTATTTTCCGATTGTATATGTTGCTAATCAAAATGCAAAGTGAGTGTTCGTATTTACACTTGTAAATACTCTGCTAGAGTATTAGGCCACAGTGACAAGTTCAAGGATAAGTTCATGCATGCCTGTTTCTGAGTGTTTTTATTTAGATGATAAGCTTAAAATTGTTTTGAGGTATTTCTTGCCCGACTCACACATGGAGCACAATGAGCCATAACAAGCCATTGCAGTGAGCCAGTTTATTTTATGTTCGTTTGATAATTCTTGACCTTTCGCGTGTGAAGCACATTGAGCAATAATCTACAGCATTTTGATGCGACTGAAGCCCTTTCGGGTCTTTACAGAGTGCTTTTCTTGGCTGTAAGCTGCATTTTGAAAAGAGCCAAGAGTTGGTGTGTAATTGTGGTTTGCTGACTAAGTCTGAGATGAAGTTAGAAATAACTCATGACTACAAGCGGAAAATGCTGGCTCAGATAAAAAAGAAAGGCAACAGAAAGTGTGGACGGGTCTTCACTTGTCTGGTTTATGGTCAAGGTTTCACTGTAATCTTGACTGATTCGTGCATAATAGTGGTAGTGCTTAACTGGAATTTCTGCAGGATAAAAAGTTCAAGCAGTGAATACAAAAAAATAAATAAATTAAAAAAGGGAGAGAGAAAAAAATAACAACCTGCCTCCTGCTGGCCATCAGGAGAAACACAGGTCTGTGAAAAATAGACAATGACAAAACCGTTTTCCCAAGTGCACTTACATTTACTGACCTAAAACCACCAGGATTCATGTCTGATTTAAGCAGTTAGCAATGAAGCATCAGCAATTGTTAGTATCCTGTCTTAAACAGAATTTTTTTCCCTTTTGATATTGTGTATTTTAATTTACAGTGACCACGGTTCAGTGTTTCATCTAGGAATAATCAAAGGAAATGTACAGACTGTGCTTTGATGTCTTTGTCTGAATTGTTCTCACTGTTAGCTGTTGAAAGGAAACGGACGCAGTTGCTGGCTTACTGGGAATAATTTCAAGATGACTAATTCCAGACACAGCCACTTCCCATTCGTACAAAACTTCGATGACACACCAGCACACATTCAGAGAATGTCTTGAGATTTCCTGCTCTTTACGCTTGTATTGTGTTCTCTCTCTCTCTCTCTCTCTCTCTCTCTGTGTGACTACAGCTGATTGACACGTTCTCCACGGAGATCTCAGAGCTAAAGCAGGAGATGGTTCAGCCAGCCAGAGAGCCGGAGACAGAGATCTTACAGGGGTGAGTCCTTCCTTCGTCACTGTCATCCTCCTCCTCACTAGCATTAATAGGTTATATTACATTTACATTTAGTCATTTAGCACATGCTTTTATCCAAAACAACTTACAAAGGAGGACAATATTACAATATTGCATGGTGTTTTTGTATATGTTCTCAATTGCACAGTGGGATTAGAAGGTGTGAGACAACATTGAAAATGTAATTTAAACCTGAAAAGAAACAGTTTCAATAAAAAAAGATTAAAAATGCAAACTAAGCAATATTTTGAAAGTGTCATAGAGTTATCGCTGTATCTGGCATTAAAATGTGACAGGAGAATTATTTTTATAATGAAAAAAAAATCTGTACATGTTTATGTAGTCGTTCAGTATTCAGTATCACAAGCATCAGCTTTAAGATTCATTCTCAGTGTTTGTTATTGTACTTCCCATGTTCTCCAGCAGGTAGAGCATGTCTTATTTTTGAGCCGTAGGACATTCAATACTTTTGCAATACCGCATTTCCATG
The DNA here is from genome assembly GCF_001515645.1 of Sinocyclocheilus grahami. Taxonomy (NCBI): domain Eukaryota; kingdom Metazoa; phylum Chordata; class Actinopteri; order Cypriniformes; family Cyprinidae; genus Sinocyclocheilus; species Sinocyclocheilus grahami. Next base: position 3,698,077 of record NW_015505285.1, on the reverse strand, counting down.
AAATTTAAAGAACGTGCGAGGAACAATAAATTCAGGTGTTTCACAATCAGCTTTCAGAAGTTTGAAAACAGCTTAACCAAAACAAGCTTCAGTCTCTAAATATTTTTTCCTCATTTGATGTCCCTGCATTCATAATGAGACAATTAACAAACATTTCTAGCATTCATAAACATAACTTCTTGCGATGTATAATAAAAATAGTTCTGTAATTTAGGTCTAGTAGTTTTGTTTTTAACAGTACCGACAGATCAGTGTGGGTTTGGAAACTAGGAGGAGGTCTTACTTCCTCTCAATCTGTAAAGAGTCCCAAGTGGGCTGTGACTTGGCTAATAAAAAATATAGACCACAATAAACAAAATAATTATAATAAATGAACAACAAACACCTATATTTGATTTAATTATTGGATAAATTAGCTCATATCAGTGAATTAGAAGGTTCACATTAACAGGGTCATAAGTTCACATTAGTTTGTGTTGTTTCACTTCAGAAGTGTAACTGACAGTTACAAAATTGCAAATGTATGCATTGTATGCAGATTTATTTACTAGTGAACACTCTTTTTAAAGAAGTTAATACTTTTAATCAGCAAGGATGCATTAAATTAAACAAAAACGACAGTAAAGTAATTTAAAAATGTTACAAAAAATTTCTTTCAGCTGAACTTAAACTACCTATTCATCAAATAATCCTGAAAAAAGTATCACATTTTCACAGAAATATTAATCAGTAAAACTGAAATGTTTCTTGAGTACTAAATCAGCATATTAGAATGATTTTTATAGGATCATGTGACACAGAGGAATAGAAAAGAATAAATTACATTTTAAAGTATATTAACACAGAAAATAGTTCATTTCAATTGCAAACATATTTCCCTATATAGCTGTTATTGGTAGTAGTTTGACATTCTTACAGGTTGAGGGTGGTAGGTGGTCTGCAATTTTTCTTTTAATGTTAAAGTGATCTGCCACCTGAAAACATTTGACAACCACCGACTGCTTTAAACCAAGTGGGGTTTTGATCTTGTGTTGTTGTGAAATAAAGGTTTCTCTCTCTATGTATATATCTGTAGTCTGGAAGGAGAGGTCAGCGGTCTTTTCCTTCAGTCTTCTGCCTGCGCTGGTACACCTGGAGTGAGGGATTCTGGATATGACTCTCTACGCAGACGCATGAGCATCCTGGACAGACTGATGCAGACACACTCTGTATGGTTGCTACTGTCTCTCAGCGATGAGGAAGCCAGATGCATTTTGCAGCCGCAGCCGGCAGGGGTAATGACAAAAGCCACCTTGCTTCACAACAATAGGTTCTTTTGTTATTTATGTTTTATCATGGTCAGTGCGTTTTATGTGTGTGTGTCTGTTCTGTCTAGAGTTTTGTGGTGAGGAGGTGTTATAAACTGCAGAAAAAGGTGATTTCCCTACGTATGGACAGTGACACACTGATTGTTCGGGACTTCCCAGTTAAAGAGAGCCAATATAGTAAGTGATATACTACGTTTATTTCCATTAGAAGACCACTAATAGTGTGCGTATCTCTGTTATCTTTTTCACTTCCTCTTGCTTGGAGTTTTTGGTTGTTTTGTACCTGTCCATTTCCTGTCTTAATTATTTGGAACAGCCATGCATCTCATCAGAGTAAAGGCTGACCTAGTAATAAACTATGTCTTTGTTTGTTTGATGTTTTAGCTTAATTTATGCTTTTTGTTATTCTGTCAAAGACACATTTCATGTTACAGGGCCATAAGAGCCCTGTGGTACTGAATATCAGTATTATATACAGTGGGTACGGAAAGTATTCAGACCCCCTTAAAATTTTCACTCTTAACAATATTGCAGCCATTTGCTAAAATCATTCAAGTTAAGTTTTTTTCCTCATTAATGTACACACAGCACCCCATAAAATTTATCAAAAGTGACATTTTTTATTTATAAAGTTATAAAAGAGTTCTATTTCAAATAAATACTGTTTTTATGTGAACTTTCTATTCATCAAATAATCCTGAAAAAAAGTATCATGGTTTCCACAAACATATTGAGCAGCACAACTTCATTTAAATTGCAATATTATATTTCACAATATTACTATTTTTGCTTGTATTTTGATCAAATTACAAGAAGAGGAAGAGGAACTTCCTACAACAAATGTTTGAATGGTAGTATTCATATTTAATGTCTGAAAGAGAAAATATGGAAAAGATTATTTGGTTGGAAACAGAACTTTTATGAAATGTATGAATCGTTCATAAATCTATTATTTTGTAATATGTTTGCATTTACTGATTTTTTAAATTTTTTTAAACAACAGTTTACGCAAACATCTGTTCTTCTTATGTTTCATGAATGAGGCCCAGTGAAACTAGAAGTATTTGTATGGATCAAGCTCCAGTTGTGCTATGCTGTTTTTCTACTCAAATTAAATCAGTTCTTCTCCATCAACACAGTTTATGCACTCTGCTTCAGTCCCATCTCTCTATTTTTTCTCTCTGTCTTTGTCACTTTCTGCCAATGCAGTAATGCAGTTAAGTGGGTCAGATCCTGTGCGACTTGTGTGAAGGATGTTTAAATGTTCAAATTTGGCTCTGTTTACTTTTCCCTTAGAGAGAGACTGTTAGGTCATTTCAGTTTTTCCAATAGCAATTCCTGTGGTGTGTAACTTACTGTGGTGTGTGTGTGTGTGTGTGTCTGTCTTTATTACAGCTTTTTCTCTGGAGGGCTCAGGGATCAGCTTTGCAGACCTCTTTCGACTGGTGGCGTTCTGCTGTATCAGCAGGTAAGATGATCCCACTCAGAAAAAACAAAAACGTCTACAAAAACAGCTTGTTTAGTTGTATTTTATATTTATAAATGGGTGGACAGTGAGTGATCTTTATGCTTTGTTGGTGTAGATATTAATCATTAATGAGAATTCTTGCTTTATCCTTAAGAAAGTCTAAACTGGTGAAGACTCATCTAGTATTGATTACACAAGCATAGATCCCAGACTCAGCGCAAAACAACAATATTAATTCAACCAATGGAGTGAATTTGAGGTGGGACTGTCTGTTTGACCAGCCAATGGAAGAGCTGGGGTGCATGGAAATTACACCCATCACCTTTCAGAAAATCTCCTGAAGTTCTCAGAATAAATCAAAATGTTTGTGGTAAAGTAAAACCAGATGATGCTGTTTCAGCTGCATTCCAGTGCTGAAGACCAACACGGATAATAACAGGAAGGAAGGGTCTGACTAGAGTGGCCTCTTTTTGCTTGGAAAAAAAACAAAAACAGAATGTAGATAAAGTTATTCTGTCTTAACATGTTTACATAGTTAGAGTTCACCCATATATACTAAGTTCTGTAACTAAGAGGTTTGTGAGACGTAACAAATCCATGCAAGGTCTGTGTCAATGCCACGCAGAAAAGTCAGTGGATAAACACAGCCCTCTCTCTGCCAAACTCAACCACATGCTCTGATTAACAGCTATTTCTCTCTCTCTTTCTCTCTCTCTCTCTAAGTCTGACTCATTCTTTCTTTTCTTCTCTCCACGAGTGCACACAGCAACTCTCAGCTCGGATATTCTTGCTGATTAGTTTTTAGTATTTGTCGTCACTCTAACAGTCTTTTGAAGCATTTCTGTAATGTTTTTAGCATTTCTCAACATTCATCTGTTCACTTTAGGGACGTTCTGCCCTTCACACTGAAGCTGCCTGAGGCCATTTCAGCTGCAAAGACCCCTAAAGATCTGGAGGAGGTGGCTCACTTAGGAAGAGGTGAGTTTTCTTCCCCATGCATGAATGTTTGCTTTCCAGAGTTTTACTGAGCTTAACTGCTAACTGGTGAGTTTCAGCATTACTCACCCAGACAACATAACTACTCCTCTAATGACCCTCAACTTTTTATCTGTTTATTGTATGTCTGTGTGAGTGTGTGTGTGTACTGTAAACCTAATGCAGATGTTGTTTGCATTTCATCTTAAATTCTGGTCAGAGTTTTATTGGCAGTCAGTGTATCAGTTTATTCGTTGTTGAGCATTCAGCAGTTTGACATGGTTGAAGCATATACTAAGTTCTGTAACTAAGAGGTTTGTGAGACGTAACAAATCCATGCAAGGTCTGTGTCAATGCCACGCAGAAAAGTCAGTGGATAAACACAGCCCTCTCTCTGCCAAACTCAACCACATGCTCTGATTAACAGCTATTTCTCTCTCTCTTTCTCTCTCTCTCTCTAAGTCTGACTCATTCTTTCTTTTCTTCTCTCCACGAGTGCACACAGCAACTCTCAGCTCGGATATTCTTGCTGTTTAGTTTTTAGTATTTGTCGTCACTCTAACAGTCTTTTGAAGCATTTCTGTAATGTTTTTAGCATTTCTCAACATTCATCTGTTCACTTTAGGGACGTTCTGCCCTTCACACTGAAGCTGCCCGAGGCCATTTCAGCTGCAAAGACCCCTAAAGATCTGGAGGAGGTGGCTCACTTAGGAAGAGGTGAGTTTTCTTCCCCATGCATGAATGTTTGCTTTCCAGAGTTTTACTGAGCTTAACTGCTAACTGGTGAGTTTCAGCATTACTCACCCAGACAACATAACTACTCCTCTAATGACCCTCAACTTTTTATCTGTTTATTGTATGTCTGTGTGAGTGTGTGTGTGTACTGTAAACCTAATGCAGATGTTGTTTGCATTTCATCTTAAATTCTGGTCAGAGTTTTATTGGCAGTCAGTGTATCAGTTTATTCGTTGTTGAGCATTCAGCAGTTTGACATGGTTGAAGCATTTCTTTTTACAATTAAACCCCAACTCTAAAACGTTAAGACAAAATGCACAGCAGAAGGGATACACATTTTTAAATTCTTGCCCATAATAATAAATTGCTAATTATTTTCATGTTGGCCAATAACCAATTAATGGCCAATATTAAAATTCTGTACTGTTTTCTTTAATGTATGTTCTTTTTGACGTTTGCTCCAGATTCAGTTTAACAGTTATTAGATTATTAGTGTTTTGTTCAAGATTAAATTTAAGTGAGTGTTAACATCAAAGGAAATCTAAATGTAATTTGAGGAAATATGAACAATTAAATATCCAATACAGGCCGATATCCATTATGATATTCGCATTTTGTGCATCCCTAATAAACGGTAGACTAAGAGAAGGTAACAAATTCAACATAACTTTACACATAGTAAGTCTTTCCATCTTTTTTATTGTTTTTTACAGGCTGTATGTAGACATGCTGATGAACATGTTGGATTTGTAGTGCGACAATATCCGGCATGTTGTGAAGAACATAAGTCAGATATGTCCTGGAGCATTGACTATACAGGTGTTACTGTGCCAGCAAACACACGACAGCATTCGACACGTGGCATTTAACAAACACCTCATGTGGCCGACATATGAAGATGATGAGATGTTGACTAGGTGAAATTGACCACAGATGTGTTTGACGCTAGTAAATGTCTCTGTCAAACAGAGATCTACCTGTGTGCTTTGTGTCTGATTCAGACTACATGTTGTAATTTTGCACCTTACTTGACGTATGTGAGGTACAACATTCATGTACTGAGACGTATGAAATCTTAAACACAAAACTGTTGTGGTTATGTTTCTCAGCAGAGATAATGAGGTTCATTACAAAATAAAATTATCCCTGTAGCTTTATTTAATTATATGGTGGATGGAATGGTTTGACTTGAGGTAAAAAGCTCCACATTTTATTTTAGAAATACTTTTTTTCATAGATCATAATCTAAAACAAGTAAATGACTTGTTTAGGGACACGTTTTAATCTAAGCGTTGTTGTTGTTTTTTTTAAAAAGAGAAATAAGATGAAGCTTTGAAACAGGATGATCTTTTATTTTTGTGAAATTACATACTTGAAATCTCAGAGGGGAACATAGGAAGACCATGCAGTCTGAATGGGATAGGTGAGACAGATAGTCAGTCTTGGCAGGTAGTGTATCTTCTCTTTTAAAGAATGCTACCTGTAATAATACGGTTAGACAGTAATGAATGCTGAAATGGCCGTGCAGAGTAAAGCTGAGAGCAGTGACGGGTGTGGTACCTCCATACTAGGATCATTTCCAAGAGAAACTCCACCAAGACAAAATTCCAGCTGTTCATTGACTGACTATAATGACTGGGACTATGAGAACTGAGGACAAGAGAATAGTTGAGAATAACAGCAAACGTGACCAAAGCTGTAAAACAAAATGTAGCGTTTTAAGTTTGTTTACAGAGAGTGAAAGAAAAAAGAGACAGAGGAGATAAAAGAATAGTACAATTGTAAACACAGGTGAGGTTTCCAGTTGTGCCACTCCTGCACAGGTGTCACTTCGGCAGAACTGATCTGAGTGACACAAACACTTCCCGCTCTTATCTCAGTTAAGAGATGGCTGAGACTTATCCAGAAACAAAATAAAAACAAAAAGTTTTATAGTGATCAGATTTCCTGTCACACCTACAGTATATTTCTGTTTTAGCTTTCTTGACAATTTTGGTATTGCAGCACTTTATATGTCACTGTCACCTTAAATCGCTTGAGTTAAATATTGCGCTTCAGATTAATGAGTCTGATAAATAAACAAATGTGAATATTTTCCTTGTCTTTATAAACGTAACATGTCTGTAGAAAAAAGGGCATGTTCGTTTTCCTCATGACCATAGATGTCACTAAATCCCGTCTCAGCACATTTATTGAATGGTTATGATTTTTATTTCAATATTTAATCAGACCATCAACATTTGTGTGATTTATTCCAGTCAATTATTATTATTATTCATGTGCCACTGGGACACTGGGCAAGTAATTACATTTTTTGACAATTTCATCTGCTGGTTTGACAACAGTTTTGTTCTAAACTTAATTGGCAATTATTTCACGTTACCTTAAAAATATATTAAATTATGCATCAATCTGTTTAAGCTAAACGTTATTCCAAAAATGCTACAGTTTATTAGTAAAATGAGTTCACACATTATTCTTAAGGGGCACAGCTTCCCTTGTTGTTTATTGATTTTTATATCTTTTATATTTGATATCTATAGTTATAGTGTTGATTCCCAAAAACTGGAACATGATCAAAGTAAAAAGTATTCGTTTTCTGAAAATGCAAGATCACATAACAAAGAAACAAAGAAAAGTCACTCTCTTGTATTGCATCACATGAAAACATTTGAAGGGGTGGCGTTTAGTATGAACGAGTGCGCTGTAAGAGAGGAGGAACAGAGAGCTGCAGTGCCTGTCCTCTTCCCACCTCCTCATCAGCATGCATGACTCACACCATTCACTGTGTGGGTATCAGCACTACTCTACCACTCACAACTCAGACAGCAGAGTCGCTGCATGAAGTGGAGACGTGTAAACTTTTGTGCTCAAACTATTTACAAGCAGTCTGAAGAGAAGACTTGAAGATTAGTAGCGTAAGTTTAATTCTCCTGTTCTTATTTGTTTCAGGATTTGTTTTGCTCACTTCAGTGTTTTTTCCCTTAGTTTCTGTCATGGAATTTTGTGGTTTTGTGTTTGCGCACACTATATTATTTTAGTGTGTTCAGTATGCCAGTCCTTGAACTTGTAGGATAAGCCTTTCAGAAGCATTACCTAGAGTGTGCTGATATTCTTCAGATTTTCTGTCAATCACTTGAAATTGTAGCTTGATATCTGGAATTCTTTTAAATTACTTCCTCTTTTATTTGTTTGTTCTGTAATACTCTTCTGTGATTGTGTGAAAAGTATGATTCAGCTGTCTTATAGTTAAGTTATAGTTAGTTCTTAGTTGAGAATTTTAGTATCTTTATTTTTTTTCAATCAAAATTTAATGTTTTTTTTAATGGAGCCTCAATGTGTTGTCTTCATGCAGGTTTCTGGGATTCTGTACTGTGCAATAAGAGGAAGTCTTCTGTGTCTGGGGAGACTGTGTGTGAAATTTCACAACAGAGACTGAAACAGTGGTTATCCCCAAGCATTCCGGCCATCCCATTCACACGGACCCCTTCTGAACTTGAATGCAGTCAATCCAACGGAGCGCTGTGCTTCATCAATCCCCTCTTCCTGCAGACACACCAAACTAACCCTTCACCTAAAAAGCAAGAATCATCCCCGGGCAACGCAGATCGCCAGATCAGGGAAGACAGCATCTTTTGCCGTGCAAAAAGCACGCAAAACAAATCACACGCAAGTGTGAGTAGATCCAAGAGCGAGAGATCCCCGCCACCTCGGCCCCCACCTCCCCGCTTTGCCTCCGGCAGATCAGCAGTTCTTCGTAAACAGAAGACCATGCCTGAGACAGTCTGTTGGATCAAAACGCCTCAGGAAAAGAGCAGCCTTCTGGGGAGGTTGGGATCATCCTTCAGTTCCTTATCACCCTCATCCTCCCCACCCAAAAAGTTTAGTAAACCCATCCTGGTGCCCTCACCCCGCAGTAAGAATTCCTCCGGTCTGCTCGATGCAGACGGCCTCCGCTGCCACATGGCCCTGGATGACCAGACCATTGAGGAAGCCGTGTCTTGGAGCTTGGCCAAGCTGTCCTCACGCAACTCTACCGCTCTGGAGAACGGCAGCCCTGCAGATGAACGCTGCTCCACCGGACGAGAGCGTCTGAGCGATATCAGCATCTCCACTTCATCCTCAGACTCTCTCGACTTCACCCACGGCTTCCCACTGCCCATGGAGGCCAGTCCCTCCAGAACCAAGAGGCCCACTGGTGACAGCAGCCTGGAGGAGGAGGAAGAGGAAGAAGATGATGGCATCAACTTGGAGAGCGACCAGGAGGTGCCACCACCCTTCAAGTCAAAGAAGCAGAATGGCGCTGGTACGTTCGTGCTGCCGCGTGCATTGAGAGGACAATTGCGCAAGATGAGCAGTGTTCTCAATTCTTTGATGACGCCCGAGAAGAGAGCCATTCGGAAGATTGTCGAGCAATCCAGGGATAAAGGGACTTACTTTGGCTGCTTGGTGCAGGACTACGTGAGCTTCTTGCAGGAGAACCGCGGCTGCCACACATCAGGCTTGGACCTGCTGCAGACTCTCAGGCAGTTCATGACTCAGATGAAGTCCTACCTGCTGCAGAGCTCAGAGCTTGACCCGCCAATTGAGTCCCTTATCCCGGAGGATCAAATAGGTAAGGCTTCCTTCCTTCAGTAAAACTTTTCCGTGCTAGGAAAGGGAAATTGAATTGTTGCTCTGGTGCCAATAATTATACAAAGGAAGTAGGGGTATGCAACATGTATTTTCTATGATAATACGTGTTATAATAGGTGTTTTAATGATGTGCAAGCTTACATTATCAAGTATGTCATATGTTTAGGGCATCAGCTATATACATACTAGACTGTAGCTGCAAACTGTCCATCTAAGTTGTTTTAATGAAAGGCAACTAATGAAATACCTAGCTGAATCAAGTTCCAGTGAGCAGTAAGCACTGATGTGATTTTTTCTTGCCACATGAGCACATTATGTCATTCTTGCAGTGATACCTTTGGCCCTGACCCAAATGCCACCATAAGCCCTTGCGGCTTTCTTCCGAGTCCACACTTTGTGTTGTAATCCTTCATATACTATAGAATAGTAGTCTGTTGTGGAGCCAGCAAAAGTGTGCATTGATGCTGCAAAGGGGAACTTTGTGTTCTCAAAATTACAAATGGGATATTTTACAGTCTCATGGACTTAACAAGTATGCAGCAGCCATCGCAAGAGCACAAGTACAAATCAAATGTGCCATTTGGGGCTGTGCCAATGATTACTAAACACACTAAATTGACACTTCTCTGCAGTATTAAGGCAATTAATGATCTTGTCAATATTAATTAACTTACTCTCAATGCAGAGGATGAGATAAATTAATATTTGCACTGACTATTGGTAAACAGACATTTTAACTGACATTTTAACTGTTAAACAGATTAATGCAGCGATAATGCAATTATTTAAGGACTGAGCTCATATTCTATAAACTGTGTACAATGGGATTGCCAACATATTCGTGAATTCGTTATGTTTTTGCATTAGTGAACTATTAAGAATGGTCAGCTGTGCATCAGAATATTGCTCGTTTTAAGGGGTTGTAGGATGGAAAAGTGACATTGAGAAAAGCCCAAGGCTGTTTTGTGGTTAAGAAACATTGGAAGTGAGTCTCTCAGGCTGAGGGTGCCTAGACAGACTGTTTCTAATCAAAACCTTCCTGAAAAATAAGGCACCGCTCTGTCTCCATTGACACTGACTTACAAGGACCCTGCGGCCCACTGCTCATGGCACAACAAATATGATTAAACTGTAAAATATGTGTGGAAACCAACAAATACACCATAAGAAATAAATGCTAAGGGTTAAACTTGTGAGTGTGTGTCGATGAGACAAAACTCTCGTGCCCGTTTATCTCGGCCTGGAGGCATTTTACTCAGCGTGAGCGGCACACACAAGGCACATTGAGCTGAGATGTACACTGGCATATTCATGTGTGGGCGGAGATCCATTAGTATGGCTTTGTATAACTGGCCACACGTCTTTCACAGTCAGTAACAAGCAATTATATACTTTATACAATGACACACTAACTGTAAAAGCCCACTAGATAGACATGCTAAAGCAGTTTAGTTATCATGAAATTGGTTCAGGTTAACATGGATAGTATGTTGGATGATTTTCAGCTCAGCTGGATTTTGTTTTGGTTCTCCAGGAAATTTGCATCATCCATCGCCCTGAGCATCCTCCTCTTTGTCTCTCTCTCACGAGTTGTAAACAAAGTCCTGCTCTGCTATGTGTTTTAACTTTCCAGATGTTCCCAGAACGAACTTCAGCCAAATGAGCCAGTGTCTCCAATATAGCTCTTCTACGATCCACCGTAACCCCTCCTGCTTGTTGATTCAGGCATTGAGTATGTGGGTGTCAGGCAAGAATGTAGAGAAAAGGCTCTTGTTCAGAGCTCCTAACCTGATGCAGCTGCCTATGTGTATTGGCAGGTTTTGTTATGTTCGTGTTGTGTTTAAACAAGCCCAGCACAATAAGGGCTGTAGCTATGAGATTATGCCTCCAAAGAGAGAAATCCTATTCTGCGACTTAAAAACAACAAGCTTGAATGCACAGATAATGACCTTTGACATTAATGTCACCCTCTATTTTTAAATAGAGATTAAGTCAGTGTTACAGCTCTCTTCACTCATTTTTGAGTCATAACAGGATTAAGACACTCTGTTTTATCGAGATGTATCTGGAAAGACGTATTGTTGCTCATTCAGGCCAAGGCTCTATTCTGAGTACTTCCTTAAAAACACGTCTGAGAGTAGAGATTCATTTTGAAGTTATCATTCATTTTCCTGAAAGACTTCATTTACTTGGAGGGGTCAATAGACTATGAGGGGGATTTTATTTGCTGTTTGTCTGGTTTAGTTTGTGTGTGCCTTTTGTTCTGTGCTGTGACGTACTTTATGGCCTTGTCTCCTAACTCGTCGAGCACTAGTATGTACTTCTTGTGTGGGTAGCATCAGTGGATTCACTTCTCCTGTCATTGCGGCTTCATTTTCCAGTCTGCAGTGTAGACACGGAGCGTGAGAGACAGAAAGAGCACTATGTAGGAGCAAAGCTGAGGAGGACAGGAGATTGTTTTGAAGGGGATGTTAACAAGCCTTGGAAGATAGCCTTTCAAGTAGAGGTGGCCTTGACGGATGAGTGTTTCTAATTTGAGCCACATTTCCTGTTGTCCTGATATCCAATGACTAGGGGTGTGACGAGGCACTTATCCCACGAGACGAGACGAGAAACGAGACTGGGTTCACAAGAACGAGACGAGATGAGATTTTTTTACTTTTTTAAAGAAATCCTCAATGATGAAATATATAGGGGAAAATAGTCTTTTATTCAACTGAAAAACATAAAATGCAAAAAAGTAGGTGCATTTTGAAATCAACTTGTACTTTATGAAATTAAACATCTATTTTAATAAAGGCTTAGGGATAGTTAGAGGGCTCTATGAATTCCGTTTTATTTTTTCCTAAATTCAGTTTTATTTTTTTCCAAATTCAGTTTTTTTCATTTTAATTTTTCTCGACTCCTTTTTAATAGTTAAATTAAATTATATTAATTAAAAAGCATGTCTAATTAATTCAAATCATTAACTTATACATTTTCACATCAATTTATTAAAAGTTTAACAAAAATTACATGTTTAGGGCCCTATGAAATGTTTTTATTTTTTCTCACCATATTATTTATTGTTACCAAATTCTGTGTTTTAGCATGTCTAATTATTTGAATGTATAAAACAACTTAATTTATTCTTTTTTTTCTTAAAGTAGCCTTATGATTTTTTTTTCCCCTCAGAGATTCTGTGTTGTTTATTTACATTTTTCTGGTTATCAAATTAAGGCATAAAATATTAATTTATAATTTATCTTTTAATTATTGAAAATTAAGCAAACAAGATTTTTTGGCAAACAAAGGGGATTTACTATTAAAATAAAACATGGAAGAAATATTTTGTGTGATTATTCCTTAAAAAATTATGTTTGTTTCATTTTAGTAGTAGTAGTAGTAATAGGCTATATACATTCTACTGAAAAATAGTTATAGGCACAATGTCTTCAAATCAAACCGGACTTTTATTTTGATGGGTTGCCGTGAATACCTTTACAGTTCTATGTATGTGATATGACTCTAGTTTTACTCAAATCAAACGCTAAAATGCTCATGAAGTGACTCTCAGAGCAGTTCTGGAGATGTTGCTCATGTGTTTACGTCCTCATTTAGTGAGACGGTAGACGCTGAAATCACCGCAAGTGTCACGCGCGCTTCAGTGTGTGTGTAGTAAATGAAACCGCGCGTCCGTGCCATTCATTAACAGAGACAGGCAGAACATGCAGGATACATATTTAAATTGACTTTTGCGGCTTAATATTTACAGATACTAGTCCATATCGTGTAATGACCTACTTTTGATTAATTTTATTCATCCTTGTGTTTTTGACCAATATGACCTTTCAGTGTTTCCCCCAAGTTTACGGCTTTTGATTTTTTTCCGTTTAAATTTTTCTGGACTCCTTGTTAATGGTTAAATTACATTTCATTAATCAAAAAACATGTTTTAGGGCCCTATGAAATGTTTTATTTTTTCCAACCTTATGTTTTATTGTTACCAAATTCTGTGTTTTAGCATGTCTAATTATTTGAATGTATAAAACAACTTAATTTATTCTTTTTTTTCTTAAAGTAGCCTTATGATTTTTTTTTCCCCTCAGAGATTCTGTGTTGTTTATTTACATTTTTCTGGTTATCAAATTAAGGCATAAAATATTAATTTATAATTTATCTTTTAATTATTGAAAATTAAGCAAACAAGATTTTTTGGCAAACAAAGTGGATTTACTATTAAAATAAAACATGGAAGAAATATTTTGTGTGATTATTCCTTAAAAAATTATGTTTGTTTCATTTTAGTAGTAGTAGTAGTAATAGGCTATATACATTCTACTGAAAAATAGTTATAGGCACAATGTCTTCAAATCAAACCGGACTTTTATTTTGATGGGTTGCCGTGAATACCTTTACAGTTCTATGTATGTGATATGACTCTAGTTTTACTCAAATCAAACGCTAAAATGCTCATGAAGTGACTCTCAGAGCAGTTCTGGAGATGTTGCTCATGTGTTTACGTCCTCATTTAGTGAGACGGTAGACGCTGAAATCACCGCAAGTGTCACGCGCGCTTCAGTGTGTGTGTAGTAAATGAAACCGCGCGTCCGTGCCATTCATTAACAGAGACAGGCAGAACATGCAGGATACATATTTAAATTGACTTTTGCGGCTTAATATTTACAGATACTAGTCCATATCGTGTAATGACCTACTTTTGATTAATTCATTCAAAATTTGACAAATTCCGTGACATTCAGCGTTAAACTGTGAATTCTGTTTTTATGACTGGATAAAGACTACACTGTGTAATTTTCCCGCTTATCATGAGGCCACTTGCCTGATGTAACATAAAATATCTTACATACCACCACTTGTGAATGAGCCAGTGTAATGCAAATATATCTGAAAGGTCTGTGTGAGGATATCGTCACGTTCTCGACACATCGGATCTCACGAGATCTCGTGACAATATTAATATTAAATTTTATAAATTAAATCAAATCAAATATTATATTACATAACTAACATCTGTACCCTTCCCAATTCCTTCGCTTCCACTGCATCTGCGGTTCTTCCACAGAATAAAGCAAACCTGTTCAGTTTCTCTAAATCTTTGGCTCTGTGCTGCCCTTCATTAGCAGAACTCTCTGCATTACTCACAAAAGTGAGAGGAGCCTTGCTTATTTACCGAGCTGTCTGCTCTCTCTTGGGACTGACAACCATGTAAACACATTTTGCAACTCAGCTGAATCTGTTAAAGTGATGTCAGACTCAGAGCTAAAGTCAGACCTCTAGAAAACCCTAATGTAAGGCACAATGACTATGACTGGCTGTTTATTAGTTATGCTTCTGATGGATGATTTCTTGTGAATGGAGGGGGAGTTGCTGTAGCCTTGACCGGTTAAAGCTGCTATTGTTGTGTACACTAGTTGATAACATTTGGCCCCATTGTGAGAACTGCCAACAAGCAACCTGTGTGTGTTTTTACTCTTTACTTTGAGATGATTTGGATCTCAAAACAGGTTTAGTTTACTTAATTTCTTAAAACAGGTTTGCCAAGCTGTTACGGTCACAAGCAGTTGAGTCATCCTCCTGACACACCTGATTAAGACAATTACGATAAATGAAGTGTAAACTGTCATGTTGATTCGAAATCATCTAGCATTTTGTGGATATCATGCACAGTGTTTTCCTAGGAAACAAATCGTTATGCTATTTATATTAGCTTAAAAACATATACCGTGTGATTTGCTATTATATATTTAAAAAAGTATAAAGTGCTGCCAAAGCATGTGTGTGTGTTGTCAGAGCACTTATTATGATGGTGTTGCTTTCCTCAGTGGTCCAGTGTGCTGACAGAAGCAGTGTTGTCAGCAGTTTCCAAAGCCCGATTAAACATTACATTCTGCTCTTCAGATCAGATGATTTTAGTTACGCATACACTTCTTCTAGTTTAGATGATTTTACAGTTTAGGTATCATTTCAAGCCCTGCTTGCACAATCAAAGTTACAAGACAAAACCTGTTGCATTGAGTCATATGTGAGCATACCAGAGACTCTGAGATGTGAGATACCAGAGATGTGCTGTCAGGAGACATTTTGTAAATGTTGAAGAGTTTTGGAAAAGCAGGTGTAAAAATACTATGAGCAGGTATTCCCCTTTAAAGCAGGAAATGGAACAAACCACGTCGTAGATCCCAGTCAATATACTCATTATCATAGTCCTTTCATCCACAAATAGACTTGCCCACAGACATTCTGTTCACTTTTTTAAGGGATTGTATGTTCCAAGTTTTTGTTTTTCTGTTCCTCTGCCTTCTATAGTTACTATTTCTGTTTTCAGAGTTCACCAAAACAAATTCCAAAACATATGTGGTGTAATTTGGATGTATTTTTTTTTTTTTTAGTTTTCAGAGTTCACCAAAACAAATTCCAAAACATATGTGGTGTAATTTGGATGTATTTTTATTTTTTTTTAATCAGACTGGATAACATGATCATCAAGTTAATATAAATGAAAAGAAAAAGAAAATGCTTTTATAGAAAGAGTCCATTTAATTGGAAATACTTTTATCTATCTATTGTCAAAATATTTATATTTACAATAAATTATATAATTTATATAAATATTCATATTTATATATTTATTATTTTTATTTAAAATACTTTTAGAGGATTATGTGACGCTGAAGACTGGAATAGTGGCTGCTGAGAATTCAGCATTGCCATCACAAAAATAAATAGCTTTTAAAATATATTAAATTACAACTGTGATGTTTCGCTATATTTGCTATAACAAATAAATGCAGCCTTAAGCAACTGAACCATTAAATGATGATTTCTATTTTAACAATATTTACAATATTTAAAAAAAAAAACCTCCATTAACTGCATTTAGCTTTATCCTGTTACCTATTTATATGCAATTATTCTAATTATTTCTATACAATTATTATATAACGTAATTTTTCCTCCATAGATCAGGTGATGGAGAAAGCCATGCACAAGTGTGTGCTGAAGCCTCTGAAGCCTGTGATAGAGGCCGCTCTGCGGGACTTCCAGGTGAGCAGTGGGACTTGGCAGCAGCTGAAAGAGAATCTGGTTTTGGCCAAAGCCAAGCGGCCCCAGGAGATGGGTGTGGATGGAGCTCTGCCTCCTGACCCTGTGGCCATAGAGAAGATTCGCCACAAGTTCCACAACATGTGCAAGATGTACTCACCAGAGAAGAAAGTGTCTCTGCTTCTAAGTGTGTGCAAGCTTATCTACACCATAATGGAGAACAACTCAGGTACATGAGCGTGATGCATTTGTGTGAAATGCGTGAGTGTGACCATAATAATTTAGCATCATTTGATTTCAGTTCATGATTTCCATCTTTGTTCTAACAATGGCAGGGAGGATGTATGGTGCAGATGACTTCCTGCCCATGCTTACATATGTGATGGCCCAGTGTGACATGCCACAACTGGATGCTGAAATAGAGTACATGATGGAGTTACTGGACCCATCATTGCTTCATGGAGAAGGTACATTAGACCCCGGTTTCCACATATTCGTCACAAATACTGCGCGACTGCAATAACTGCTGAAGTTATTACATAATTTCATTGGGTATCAAACTTTTTTAATGTTCCAGTTTTTTATCTGATTGTAGGAGGCTATTACTTGACCAGTGCATATGGGGCAATGTCTCTCATCAAGAACTTCCAGGAGGACCAGGCAGCTCGTGTGCTGAGCTCTGAGACCCGTAACACGCTGCACCAGTGGCACCGTAGACGCACAACACAGCGAACCGCTCCATCTGTGGATGATTTCCAGGTAAATTCCCTATTAGACATGGTCATATAAGTTCTATACTCTCCTATTTTTCGTCCTTAAAACAATAGCAATTTAGGAACATAAATATATGTTCTTAACACTAGAACCGCCAGAGGTCGCTGTATACCTAAAAGCGCCAGCGGGTAAATTTTACCCACGCACATGGCAACTGTATTTATATGGCTAAAGAACATATTATTTCACTGTATTATTCCACTGTCTTCACAAAGAAGTGTCTAGAGTCATGCAATGATTATGTCTAGTCATCAACTATATTTATCCTGTTGTTTTATGTTCAAGACTTTTTAATGCAGGCTACACTAATCCATAACGGTCAGTTGCCTAAGCTAAAAACAAAAAAAAAGTCTGCACTGACAACGGAAATTAGTAGCCTAAATATTTGGGTGGTTTAATACAATGTCATTAATCAATATATTA
>NW_015505285.1:3648801-3671080 GCF_001515645.1 Sinocyclocheilus grahami | reverse complement strand
TTAATCAATATATTAAGATAACCCATGCTATTTAAATGACTAAAATAGCCTATAGACCAGGGATCCTCAAATCTGGCCCACGAGATCCACTTTCCTGCAGAGTTTAGCTCTAACCCTAATCAAACACACCTGAGCATGCTAATCAATGTCTTCAGGATCATTAGAAAATCACGGGTAGGTGAGTTTGATCAGAGTTGGAGCTAAACTCTGCAGCGCATTGGCCCTTCAGGGCAAGATTTGAGAAACCCTGCTATAGACAGTAATGAGGATGCATAGGATGATGCGATGAAAAATTAAAGCGCACAGCTTCACCTAAATATTTATTAATTTGTTTAGTTATATCATTTATAATTTGAATAAGAGAACAACACCATTAAACTTTGGGTAATCAAAAAATGGTTTTATTCATTTCATCATATAGATCAGATTTTTTTCTTCTTCAGGAAACGGCCAGACTAGAATAGCAACACAGTAGCGAACAATAAACTATATGGCAAAAATTCAATAATTAAACCAAAGTTTGACCAATTAGAGTAATGTTAGGCTAAAACATGTAAATATGATATCTGGACTGTCAGATGAGCCGTCAGATGCTGAGCCGACCCAGGACTCAACTTACCATCAGACTCTCCATCACTTAGTGTTTCTAATACCTTCCTTCCATAGATCGCCTTTTTTAAGTCATTTTTACTTTATTTATGAAAGTCATAACCGCTAAATCAGTGAGTGAAAGGCGTTGCCTAGAAATGTACAATGTTAAAACATAAGCTGCAAGAAAATGACAGCGTGAAAATACATGCATTATATAGCAGGTAAATTTGACCCGCTGGTGCTTATAGATGTAAATGCCCCGTTTTTTGATCTGGTTTTATCTAAATAATTTTGAACAACATTGGATTGTAAATTACATAATTTTAGTAAAAGTCAATGACTGGAGACTAGAATGTTTTATTTTAAATCTGTTATGTACATTTGAAAAACAGCCACGGGTAAAATTTACCCCGTGGTGGTTCTAGTGTTAAACAAGCTTGATATATATTGGGATTTACACCTAGATTTCTTCTTGTCTATATTCAGAACTACTTGCGGGTTGCGCTGCAAGATGCAAGCAGTGGCTGTACAGCCAAAACCCTTCAGGTGCAACCTTACGCCACAACAGAGGAAGTGTGTCAGATATGCGTGGACAAGTTTAAAATTTCGGACCCGGAGAACTACGCCCTTTTCCTCTTGACGGATGAAACCAAACAGCAGCTGGCCCCGGACACTCACCCGCAGAGGATCAAGGCCGAACTGCACAGCCGCCCACAGCCACAACTCTTCTTCTTTGTGTACCGACAAATCCAAAACCTCACTGTCCCTTCAGACCAGCTCAATGACAACACTTCACCCAACTGACAGAGCAAACATGGTTTCCATCAGGTCCTCTCGAAACTCCTTCTCAGCCACATTTATTCAACTCCTTCCCTAGGAACACTGCTTACGTCTGCGTTGTTTTGAAAAAAGTTGGAGCGAAGTGGTAGATGCTTAGAGGGAAATAGGGAAGGAAGAATGTGTCTGACAGATGCAGTTTTTTATGCTCCGTCTTCACTATTTTCAAAACATTTTGGGAAGTGGCATGCGACCATCACGAGAGAGTAGCTGTGCCCAAACTGCAAATGTTACAGTATGTCTGTTTATTTCTTCATGAATGTTCAAACACATTCAGGTTAGCAGAGAAACAGAGCATTTTAGTGTTAATGGTGTTTGTCTAAGCTTTGCACATTCCACATTGCATACACTCTAAAATTGTGCCTTCCTCTTCCCAAAACTCTACATACCTCTTCTGTCTCTTGTTCTTCGCTATGCTGAGAGACTGTGGCATTTCTCTAATGACTGCATTGAGTTGAAGACTTTTAGAAAGGTCCTTCCTTCAGCATTCATTCAGTAACATGGACATCTCAGTCCCTAAGGACATTGTGGACAATTGTTTTCTAATGTAAATCTTTTGTTTTTTTATTTGCAGTTGCTGGTAAACTGCATTTTTTAATATGTATGATTTATTGTTATGATATTGCATGTATCTCTGTGATGATAAGAACCAGGCATTGTTGCCAGTGATGTTTTATCATATTGCTTTTGTATGAATTATGATCATTACGTTTTGTTAAAGTCATTGATAGTAATGGAGATGGCAAAAATGATGAGGTTTGTTCTAAAATACTGTACTACCGACAAGCTAAACATTTATGGGTTGTGGTAATCTGGATCTCTGTTGTACTAATTTTGGATTTGACTTGCAGACAAAGGGTTTTTGGCAAGTAGGACAAGTGGAAAGATCAGTGTAAAGAAAGAAAGAATAAGAAAAAAGGACATGGATGTTTTAAGCAGGTTTAGAGTCATTGGTAGAAAATATCAACGAACAGAAATGGTTTTTGTGTCACTGTAAAGTGCTATCAGGGAATACCGAGATGGATGAGTCGCATAGAGGAGAATAGTTCTTTAACATTCATAACTATACTCATAACCTCTTAACTGCAATAACGTACCAAGTATTTCATGTTCTACTAATGTACTTTATGTTTGCATGTTTTGACGTAAACTCGGGGCATTGTTTTTAAGAGACCAGGGTGCTGAAATGCTCTAATCCCATGTAACAATGATATAGAAACACTAGTCACATCTGAAACACAAACTACGTTTCAAGTCGTGAAATGTATTTTAACAAGATATTTTAAGTCTGTTAAATGTATACATATTTATATGCAGTCTGTGCAGGAATTTTTCACAGATTTGAAAAGTCTTATTCGAGAATATTGTGTATTCATTTGGAGAAAAGCTCTTCCTCATTCTTTAGTAAGTTCTGTGTATTTGCCTTTTAAAATGTACTCTTTTGCACACAATAAAATGATGTTGAACATTTATCATCTCTGTCATCTTTTATTACAAGCTTCCACAAGTCTTATCCTTTTCTGCATTAGCGGGAGGTTGGGTACCCTGCCAGTTCCTTTCTAGGAATAGATAAACACATTCCTCTTCATCTCCATGTGGGCTTGTACTTTCCACATTACTGATTCCACGTAAAACAAAATCATTAGAAGGCACCTCTGACTGTTTTCTCACAGTCTTCCGTAAGTGAGGATTATTACTGTGTGTGTGTGTGTGAGGGAGATAGAACGAGTAGCCTATGTTTCATAATGGGCATTATTTCAAAGCAGCTTTGCAGACAACACACACAAAGTAGAACGTCAAATTTTATAACACATTTAGATACTGCATGTATTATTTTTTGATTGACCTGATAGAAAAAAAACAATAATGCTAATGAAGATCTTAAAAGAGAACTGAATCCTGCTTATTTAGACTATATTCGAATTTCCTTAAAGGAGACATAGTATGCCCCTTTTTACAATATGTAATATAAGTCTCTGGTGTCCCCAGAATGTGTCTGTAAAGTTTTAGCTCAAAATACTCCACAGATCATTTATTATGTCATTTTGAATATGCCCATTTTGCGTGGAAGCAGAAACAGCTGTTTTTTCAGGTCTGTCTCTTTAAATGCAAATGAGCTGCTGCTCCCCGCCCCTTTTTCAGAATAGAGCTGCGCCATTACAACTGGTACCTGCTAAAAACATCTGTTATGGTTCTGATTATTATGTTTATAGCGCTAAAATCATGCGGTTTAAACCATATGAGTTTCAACATCTAATATACTTTTTTTCTGAGAGCACACATCCAAAGTACACGGACAGAAAGCGGCCACCACACACAGCATGTGAGTACTAAACTAAGTTCTCATTCACACACAAGTTTACTTAAACAGTCGGTTATGTCTGTGAAGGTAAAATGCTGGGAAATAAATCGCATGTTTATTATAGATCTATAGTGTTCTGTGCAGACAAAGGCAGAACAGTTCGTATGTTTTGCTCAAACATTCGCCATTGCATTAGAGCTGGTACACCGTTGTCGCTTGCGAAATGCGAAAACACAATGACGGCGCCGTGGGTGGAAAGTTACAGATTAAGGGGCGGTAATATTATAATGAGATCCCTTTGCAACATCACCAAGGGAGCAGAGGCGACAGTAACTAAGTACATTTTCTTGAGTATTGTACTTAAGTACACTTTTTGAGTATCGGTACTTTACTTGAGTATTATTTTTTTCTGGGAACTTATGACTTTAACTTCACTACATTTAAAAGTCAAATATTGTATTTTTCACTCCACTACATTTCTATCAAGATCCTCAAAGTAGAAAGTCGTTAGCAGCTTTGAAAGTCAGTGGGGGAAAAGTCTTTTTTCAGACAGTTTATCAGTGATCACTCTTGAAGGGCTACATTAAGTGATTTCCCAGCATTTTTTGAACACTGACCAGTTCCAAATGTGATATTTATTTACAACAATTCAGTAATAAGAAATTAATATTGTGGTTTATATTAGACATAATATTGTCTGATTTTGCTAAATTGTGTAAATGAAAATATTACCTATAAAGCCACAGAAGAACTGTTGTGCTCTGTACTTTCACTCAAGTAATGGAGCTGAGTACTTTGCAAGGGAGCGAAATCAGACGCTCTCCTTTTTTTCAGACGCTTGCAGAAAAAGACTTACCAAAACAAAGTTACTGGGTTAATCTTTTTCACATTTCCTTGGTTGTTAGATGCACCGGGGACCTGATTATAGCACTTAAAACCTGGAAAAGTCAGATTTTCATGATATGTCACCTTTAAAGCATGGTCTGCTGTACTACTTTAGCTCCTCTTACTGGATAAATGTTGCAATAATATAGAAAGCTCACAAAGTAGAAAAAGCAAACTCTGTTTTGTAATGGATCTTTAAAAAACAAGTCTGTCTTTGATTAAACCATGTACAATCATAGTTTAATATAAAACGGCAACATTAATAAATATTTAAGAGGATTTTTTTGTATTAACATTTTTAATCGTCTATATTCTGTTTTCTTGCACTTTGTTTTACATGTTTTGACCTTTAAAACATTTGAACAAATATTGTTTATTTTATTTTATTATTATTATGTTTTGTTATATAATCTGGAGACCACGGGACTTTTATTATGGTATGTGTTTTTGCTGACGATGAACCACGGGTTCCGCTTTCGGAGTGTGTTGTTATTGTGCTTCTGGTCAGGCGGCAGGAGAGCAGGAGAGCAGGAGAGCAGCCGCTGAAGATGATGGAGCATTCAGCGTCAGACTCAGAAACTGAAGATCATGTCCAGCCTTTACTACGCCGGAAAGACACCGGAGACCTTCAGAAAGGTAGCAGAAACTATGAGTGCCTATTATGTTTTTATGCAGATTTACAACATGCCACGTAGTGCGCTGGTACCATACGTGCCATAATATTAGTACTTACAAAGTAATAATAAATATGTAAATGCAGTTATAATTGTTGTGCTTAACTGACAATGTTCAGCTGCATTGTAAACTTGTAATTTGCTAGAACAGCTCATGTTTAAAAATTCCTTACTTGTTTTTAGTATTCATGAGATGTCTCAGTCATTCAATCATCCCAAAAGTGCAGACTTCATCTCTTTTGCTCAGTGTGGTATAATTGTCGCAGCATTTGATGCAGTCTACATAAATAATTCAAGAGCATTTTCAGATGTGCTTTCAAAACAGGCAGTCACGTGAAGGAGGAAGTGTGTTAGTCATGCAGGTAACTGCCCTAAAAATGCCCTAATACCGTGATAATTGTTTCCGCCTAATACTATACTATAGTTACTGTAAAATCATAATATGTTAATATCAAATGTCCTAATGTTTTGTTAAAATTAATAATTTATTATTATTATTACTATTTCAAAAATGTAATACATGTTTTATGAACGTGTCAGTAATGCTACTGTTTTAGGAATCTGTCGAACAAAATCATAACTTGTAGTTCAATAAGGAACCACTCTTAAAAATGATTTGAATGAAAATTTCTTTAAGAATCTGTAAAAAAGAGAGTGTTTTTCTCATAATTCAGAGTACACTGGTCGCGCTGAGTGTTTTGGGTGCAGCATGCCGTGAAAGGTCTTTTTTATATCACCACATTCAGTCATAATTTATATTCATATCTCAGATACAAAAAGTCATACAGGTTTGGAACAACATGAGTGCCAGTACACTTTTGGGATAATCCTTTAACCACTGTTTGACAATGGTTTCGTCTGTTTGTTCTTCCAGCTCCTGCTTGCTGCTCCTCACGATACGGGTTGGCCTTCTTGTCCTGTTATGGCTTCTTTGTAGCATATGCCCTCAGGGTGAACCTTAGTGTGGCAATGGTGGACATGCTAAAAAACAGTTCCAGTGCTAACAACAGTTCTTCCGTCTGCCCTCATCACAGCATCCCAGTGCCCAAACACAATCACACTGTAAGAGCATCTACTTTATGGTCTCACATATTGTATGTGCAAACTTTTCCCGAAAGGTGTTCTGGAAAAAAGTAAGGTGTGCTGTGAGAGAAAAAAAAAGTTTTACAGTTTGTTTGTTTTTTTAAGTATAGTCATGGTGCACATTTTCGAGAATTTAAGCCCAAGCATGAGATCTTGGAAGTGTAATCATAGTTAGTTCAATGTCTCCACAGGCCAGTGTGTATGACTGGGATTCAGAGACTCAGGGATGGATCCTGGGCTCTTTTTTCTATGGGTATATACTTACTCAGATACCAGGTGGCTACTTTGCACGCAAGTATGGTGCCAAGTGGCTCTTTGGTATTGGCATCCTTTGCACTGTGATCTTCACCCTGCTGACTCCAGTAGCCGCTGATCTGGGAGCTGGTTACCTCATTGCTGTCAGGGTGTTGGAAGGCATTGGGGAGGTAACCTCCAAACTCATTACCTACAATATGGATTTAGTACTTCTGTTCTTGTAGTTTGAAAATCGATGTTTCATTGTTGTCATAGATGATATAAGTTTTATTCATTTTGGAATATAAAAGTCTTAAAAAGTAATTCTTGTGCATCCAGGGAGTGTCATATCCTGCTATGCATGCGATGTGGGCATCATGGGCACCACCTCTGGAGAGAAGTCGACTGCTCACAATCTCTTACACGGGTGCCCTGCTTTGATTTGTAACAATCTACTCAAGTTTTTGTGTATTTGGTATTTGTACTATAATTTATTTTTTCTTTTCTTTTACAGGTGCTCAGCTGGGAACTGTAGTGGCTCTTCCTTTGTCTGGCCAGATATGCTTTTACCTAGACTGGACGTACGTCTTTTATATATTTGGTAAGTTTCATTATAATACGCATTTAAAGGTGACCTGTGTGCACAATCAGCATAAAATGTAACGCTAAAGATTCTTTCACATGCTTGTGTCTTAATACAATCTGAATGCACACTTTATCTGATTTCTTCACAAATCATAGGAGCTGTTGGACTTCTTTGGTTTTTCCTTTGGTCTTGCTTTGTCAGTAACAGTCCCAGCTCACACAAAAGGATAACGGAGGCTGAGAAGACTTACATAATGGCATCTTTAAAAAATGAAGTAGGCAATGATACAGTGATCTCATACAGTGTCTGTCTTTAAGATGATTTCTTTATTCTCAAACCAGATAATGGTTGACTCATTAATTGTTTGTTTGTATTAAAATATGCAATTTTCTGCTCCAGCTGTCCCCAACCACAGATTACATCCCATGGACCTCAATCCTTAAGTCTTCGCCATTATGGGCCATAGTTGTGGCACACTTCTCCTACAACTGGACATTTTACACTCTGCTGACTCTCTTACCCACCTACATGAATGATATACTCGGATTCAGCATCCAGCAGGTGAGTGCAAAGCAGGACTGACACATCATTTTTATTTTAAAACGATCAGACAAATTTGTATTTTTACCAAATTTATTTCAATGTTTTGAATGCTTTGTAAGCTAATGATGAAGATCATCATACAACAGTGATATTTACTTATTTTTTATATTTTTATCTTCATATTCCAAAATAAAAATTGTTTTGCATGTTGAGGTTGGTCAAAATAAATAAATAAAATATTCCTGTGATGGCAAAGCTGAATTTTCAGCAGCCATTTAGTGTTTTATGATCCTTCAGAAATCATTCTAATATGCTGATTTGTAGCTCAAAAAAAAAAAAAAACACAATAATTATCAATGTTAAAAACGGTTGCTTTATATTTTTGTGGAAACTCTGATGAATAGAAAGTTCAAAAGAATGGCATTCATTTTAAATATAATTATACATGTCCTCACTGTCACGTTTGATCAATTTAATGCATAAAATTCTTAAATTCATAAAATTCAGAATGGAATGCTCTCAGCTCTGCCCTACCTTGGTTGTTGGTTGCTGGCTTTGCTGGGTGGACAGCTGGCAGACCTCCTGAGAGAGAGATATCTTATCCACACTGTAAATGTGCGTAAGGCATTCACTATAGTAGGTAAGACATTCATAGACACTATTTACTTGGTTTTATGCTAAACAGTACATTTGAAAATGTATTGATGGGATGATTGAATTGGTGATGTGAAGTCTGTTAATGATAATAAATCAATGTGTCTGTTTTGAATGTGTCCAGGAATGGTGGGACCAGCCGTTTTCCTCGTGGCTGCTGGCTACACTGGATGTAACTATGTCTTGGCTGTAGCCTTCCTCTCCATCTCCTCCTCTCTAGGGGGCATTTCGGCCTCTGGATTTAACATCAACCATTTGGACATTGCTCCCTCGTAAGACAAGGCTTTTTATTGGCAATCATATATGATTTATGGTTTAGGACAACTGTACATGCATGCATGTCACAAGTTAATTATCGTTGGAACATGGTTAAAGTACCCCTTCATTTTCATATTTTATTATTTTTTGTTTATTTTTCTTCTCAGATATGCTGGGATATTGCTTGGGATCACAAACTCATTTGCCACTATACCTGGCATGGTGGGCCCTGTAATAGCGAGATCTTTGACCAAATCTGTAAGTTACAATTTATTGCATTTATATATAAATGTAAACTATTTTATCTTTTTTATGCAACAACTGCATTATGTTGTGACATGCTGCAAAAACTAAGAACGGTGCTATAAGAGTTATTTATTTTAATACTATGCCTGTCACTGATGTGATCATATGTTCGTTATGCATAAATGCTTCAAGAGAAATCTATTTTTCACATTTGTGATAATGAAGTAACAAATGCTTAAACATTTTGTTTTAATCTAGAACACCATTCCAGAGTGGCAAATTGTCTTCTACATTTCCGCAGCGATCAATATATTTGGAGCTGTTTTCTTCACAATATTTGGCAAGGGCACAGTCCAGCCTTGGGCTGTCCAGTGAATACACATCCAGTGAAACACGTCTACCGTTAGCCAAAGGGATGTACCTCTTGTAAATTCTATGGAGCTCTTAGCAGTAGTTGCATATGGTTTGCAAACTAATGAATATTGCACAATCCAATGTTGTTGTTTTTTTAATCATACCAACAAACACAATGACTTTTGGTATTTTTTTTTATTGGCGATGTCTGTATTTGTTATACTTGTCAGTAGCTTTTTCAGACTATTTTAATTTTTTCAAACAAAGGTGCAATAAGTGAAGGGAAGATAAAACATGGATGGTACATCCAGTAATGCTAAAGAGATAACATTTTTGATCACACTACCAGTGTAGTCCAGTTCACGCTTGTGAGCCGAGTCTGTTTAGTGAATAAAAAACCTGTGTGAATCAGTCAGAGCGGTTACTGAATTAATCCGACTCGTGAATTTTTAACTTGTGAATTTTTTTTAAGTATAAAGCTCATGAGACCCA
Organism: Sinocyclocheilus grahami; assembly: GCF_001515645.1. Taxonomy (NCBI): domain Eukaryota; kingdom Metazoa; phylum Chordata; class Actinopteri; order Cypriniformes; family Cyprinidae; genus Sinocyclocheilus; species Sinocyclocheilus grahami. The sequence goes on along the minus strand of NW_015505285.1, from coordinate 3,661,341 downwards.
CTGTAGCTGTTCTTAACACAGTAGTAAGAACTATATCAATTCTATTTCTGATTTGTTAAATCTGTTCTGTTGAAAACTAAAATAATCGTAATAGTTAAGGAATTGGGAGTCTTTTGCTATTAACGTCCTTATGAACTATGCCTTATTTTAGGCCTATGATTATCACAACATGCCTTACCCATACTGAAGCAAGAGGCCTTAAAGGGAGATTATCGGTGAAACCATGTCTGGATGTTACGTTTTAGCCTTTTTGTACGCTATAACTGATTTATGTTTGCATTTTATTGTTCTGTTTTGTGCAATCGTTACTAAGTGAAACAAAATGAATAAATCCGTGTAAACACTGTGTTGCATAATCTGTCAATTGTCAAGATGCTACAATGCATGCTTCATCGCCTGTCAAATACTTGTATATCTAATAAAATTGCACTCGTTTATGTTCAAGACGTACATGTATTCATTGTTAGAATGATCAATTCTGCGTAAGACCTTTTTTTTTAAGAAATCTGTGTGAGACCAACATTTTCGTCGAATTGGGTCACCTTTAAAACCATTGCAGCAGTTTGTGTTTAAAGCTAATGCGTCCGCGGAATAAACTCATGAACTTTTTTCCTTTCTCGCCCGTCAATTCTAAACTACTTAACCAGTTCTTTACAATCGTCGTCTGACCTCAAGCATCCTCAGTGACTGATGTAGTCTGCGCATGCACAGTCGCTTTCGTCGGGTCTGTATTATAACCGGATCAGACGCGCCGCTCAGCCTCTTCAGCACCGTTCCAGTATCCCGAGCACGCGCGCAGGTACAGTGCCGCACACTCCCACGCATCTTTATCTGCGTATTTGAAAAGAAACCCAACAAACGGGTGTGTAATTATAAATGAAGAACGTCTGCCGGTATTTATGTTCTCTGACTAGTTGTCGCTTGTAATAGACCTTACTGATGCTTGTGTTCGACATTGCGCTAGATACAGGCTGGGAATGGGAGAACATGGCGGCAGCTGCAGGGGAAGGGATTGCACTATTAAATCCCCTAGATATCTGAATGATCTCTGTCGCCTGCTGTCCTTAGACGACTAGTATTGCAATGTTTTAGCGCTAACGAACACCGAAAGGAATAGCTTTCTGAAGTCATGTCAGGCTGATGCGACATAGGAGTAATTTAATGCCCTTTTTAAAGAATGCGTCTGTATTAGGTAACCTTAACAAGAATAGCCCTTCTGTTAACCTCTGAAGGTAAGCTGGGAATTGGCTTCCTTACACTAATGGCAGCCCAGCTCTTGCTTTAAGGAACGTCTTGGAATACTTGGAATTATTCATTTGAACAGGTTACAGCTCATTGGAAATGATGCTGATGCACTAATCATACAAGTTGGGTCCATGATGCAGCCAAACCACAATGCACTACCTTAGAATGGAATATGAATTCTAGCTTAACCAGCTGTTCTAATATTTTTTCTTCTTTTCACAATATCGGATACATAAGTGGCTCACAAATGGCTGCCAGTCTTTTAAATCAGCAGGCGAATCTTTACAAAATGGAGGTCTGCAGGACAAAGATGTACCAGCAATGATCTCTGTCGCCTGCTGTCCTTAGACGACTAGTATTGCAATGTTTTAGCGCTAACGAACACCGAAAGGAATAGCTTTCTGAAGTCATGTCAGGCTGATGCGACATAGGAGTAATTTAATGCCCTTTTTAAAGAATGCGTCTGTATTAGGTAACCTTATCAAGAATAGCCCTTCTGTTAACCTCTGAAGGTAAGCTGGGAATTGGCTTCCTTACACTAATGGCAGCCCAGCTCTTGCTTTAAGGAACGTCTTGGAATACTTGAAATTATTCATTTGAACAGGTTACAGCTCATTGGAAATGATGCTGATGCACTAATCATACAAGTTGGGTCCATGATGCAGCCAAACCACAATGCACTACCTTAGAATGGAATATGAATTCTAGCTTAACCAGCTGTTCTAATATTTTTTCTTCTTTTCACAATATCGGATACATAAGTGGCTCACAAATGGCTGCCAGTCTTTTAAATCAGCAGGCGAATCTTTACAAAATGGAGGTCTGCAGGACAAAGATGTACCAGGCATGAAGAAAGGCATGCCCAGTCTGTAAAAGCGTTGCTGGTTATTTGGCAGAACTAGAAGCCTAAACAGCCTGAAAGGATAAACTTAATGCTGGTCTGAAGGTTGAAAAAAATGGCGTAGTGATTATCGTATTTGTTAAACAAATGTCTTTGTCTGCATTTCTATCCGTGTCCAATAAATTAAATTCAAATAAGACATTTAAATTCTGCAGTCACAGGGAGCCATAGACGATGCCGAGCTGGTATTGCATAGGTCATTCTAAGAGAATTGCAGATTACTGCACCCAAAAATGAGATTTCTGGCATTGTTCAAGCAGATGTCCTGTGTGGTTTACTTTTTTTAGCAGAACTCAAAAGGAGAACTTTTGAAGAATGTGCAGTTCTGTCTTGTCCATGATGCTTTTACATCTTTTTTGAGGCCTTACATCCTCAGTCGCCATACAGTTTTATTCAGTGGAAAAGAATGACCAGAATATTCTTCAAATTTCTCCTTTAATATTCCACAGAAGGAAAGTCATATGGACTTGGGAAGACATGGGGGTGAATAAATCTAGGAATTTTCCTTTGGTGGTGTACTACTCTGTTGTATACTGTATCATGAGATCTACTGACAAACAGTGCATGTGTTTAAAAGGCCACTTCTTAAGTTCATGGAATTAGTGTTTTTTTAATTGGATGAAAAGCATCCACTAGCCAGGGAACATGTGTCTAACAGTTTATGTCTTTCATAGAATTTGCACCGTGACTGTTTGCTGTCTGTGTAAAGCTTTACAGTTACATTGGCACTTTAAATAAAGCCGTCAGCCATGGGAAAGGAGAAGCTCCACATCAACATTGTGGTCATCGGCCATGTGGACTCTGGAAAATCCACTACAACTGGCCACCTCATCTACAAGTGTGGTGGGATTGACAAGCGAACAATTGAGAAGTTTGAGAAAGAGGCTGCAGAGGTATGATGGAGATATTGGAGACATTTAAACTAATACATGATTAAAAACTATTTCAAGCTGTTATATAATGTTTATGTGTATCACTCATAGATGGGAAAGGGCTCTTTCAAGTACGCCTGGGTGTTGGACAAGCTTAAAGCAGAAAGGGAGAGAGGAATCACCATCGACATCTCCCTGTGGAAGTTTGAGACCAGCAAATACTATGTCACCATCATTGATGCTCCAGGACACAGGGATTTCATCAAAAACATGATCACTGGAACCTCACAAGTTAGAAAATAAACAGGCACACAGATATATTTTAGTAGCTGCTACAGTATTTATATTGAAAAAAATAATCCCTAACATTTTCTCTGACCCTCAGGCGGACTGTGCCGTGCTGATTGTGGCTGCAGGTGTCGGAGAGTTTGAGGCTGGCATCTCGAAGAACGGCCAGACCAGGGAGCATGCTCTTCTGGCCTACACATTGGGTGTGAAGCAGCTGATTGTGGGTGTCAACAAGATGGATTCCACTGAACCCAGTTACAGTCAGAAGCGTTATGAGGAAATTGTGAAGGAAGTCAGCACCTACATCAAGAAGATCGGCTATAATCCTGACACAGTGGCATTTGTGCCCATCTCTGGCTGGAATGGAGATAACATGCTTGAGGCCAGTCCCAATGTAAGTAAGATGGGAAATAAAGTATTGTTTCCACTAGGGCCTCACGATTAATAAAAATAAAATGGTAATGGCTTTGATATGGCTTGCACTGCATGTTTCAGAGTGAAATGCAGCACTGTGTTCATTTACAGTCCAGTGTTTTCAGTGTCTCAGTGGTTTGGTTCACAGTAAATGCTACTTCACACAAATGTTGTTTGGGTTGCTTATAATATGCATTTAGGAACACCGCATGCTAATCATCTTCCCGAATTTGTAATATAAAAAATGTATATGAACCATCTGGCAACAAAAGAGAAGCTTTAAGGGAGGTTTTGTGGCAATCGCAACTTTTATCGAAAAATGACAATTATATTTTCTGCCCCAAATCGTACAGCTCTAGTTTCCGTATGCCATATGAAGCATTATGAATTTCTTCTTTGAATATGAATACTTTATGCAAAATGGCATCCCAGCAAGTTGGTCCCAATCAGCATCTTCATTAGGTTTCTTTGTCTTTACTTTAGATGACTTGGTTCAAAGGTTGGAAGATTACCCGGAAGGAGGGAAATGCATCTGGGACCACCCTACTGGAGGCTTTGGATGCCATTCAGTCTCCAACACGTCCAACTGACAAACCCCTGCGCCTGCCTCTTCAGGACGTCTACAAGATTGGAGGTTTTAATTTGTACAAACAAACTGTTACAAATTTAATACATTTGACCTGTTTTTGCCTAAAAGATGGCCAGGAATTACTCTAACATAAAGCAGAGCTGAACTAAATGCCGTGTTTTTACTAGGCATTGGAACTGTTCCTGTGGGCCGTGTGGAGACTGGAATTTTGAAGCCAGGTATGGTGGTGACCTTTGCCCCCGTCAACGTAACAACTGAAGTCAAGTCTGTGGAGATGCATCACGAGGCTCTTTCAGAGGCCATGCCTGGTGACAACGTTGGCTTTAATGTTAAGAATGTCTCCGTCAAGGACATCCGTCGTGGCAACGTTGCTGGAGACAGCAAAAACGACCCACCTCAGGAGGCTGCCACCTTCACTGCTCAAGTAAGCTCAATTAACTTCTGTTCTCACTACTCACTTCAGCAAACCTGAGCTTCATTCTTTCCCATCAGGTGATCATCTTGAACCACCCAGGGCAAATCAGCGCTGGCTACGCCCCTGTTCTGGATTGCCACACTGCACACATCGCCTGCAAGTTTGCAGAGCTGAAGGAGAAGATCGATCGTCGTTCTGGGAAAAAGCTTGAGGACAACCCTAAGAGCCTCAAGTCAGGAGATGCGGCCATCGTTGATATGATCCCTGGGAAGCCCATGTGTGTGGAGAGCTTTTCAGAGTATCCTCCACTGGGTAAGTGCTATCCCAACATCCCATCCCAAGAGCAAAGTACTTCTTTGCTCATTTTTTATTAAAGTTAAGGTAACAAGTTAAATTCATTAAGTATTTTTTTTCTTGATAGTTTGTCATTCCTCTTTTATGAAAATCTAAAAGCCATGCCAAACAAACAATCAAGACGTTATACATTCAAAAATGAAAATTGTTTTCTATAATTTACTTCCAAACTGATGACTTTTTTCTTTTTGATAGTTTGAAAGAGGTAATTAGGGATGTAACGATTAACCGTGAGCCGGTTGAAAATCGATTTAAAAATGTGACGATTCAAATCGGTTGAGATGCTAAAAATCACGATTAATTTAGGTGTAGGAGTTTATATTGCATGTCTGAGGGGAACTTACTATCTTTAGAAAAGTTTAGATGGTATTTTCTCTTCATCTTGCCTCTGTATAATGCATATTAAAGTTCATAAGTGCAGCGCTGCTTTGTTTACAGCAGAAACCAATGACACACTTCAAGCGCCACCTGCTGGCAGAGAGTGAATCTGCGTCTCATTCAGCTCATCTGCTGTTTCGGTTTCATGCAGATATTTTTTTATGTATACTTTCACAAAACTGAAGTCAAACCATTCTGTTTTTGCTTCAAATTTCTAAATTATACAACCTAATTTAGATTTAAAAAAAACTGCTCCTGTTGCATGTATGTTTTGGATCATGATTAAAATGCAGTGGTTGCCTCTAATTTTAAATGGGAAGAGCACAGACTACGCCTTTTGTTTATATGAAGAGATTTATTTTATTTGTGTTATTTATTTTATTTGGGGCTTGTTTTAAAATTTCAATTTAGTTTTGTTATTTACATTTATATTATATTTAAATTTTGTCATTTAGTAAATGCTTTTATCCAAAGCAACTTACAAATGAGGATAATAGAAGCAATCAAAACCAACAAAAGAGCAATAAAAATGTAGATGCTATATTAGTATATTATAGTGTTATATTTCAATTTCACAAAGAAATGTGCAGCATTTTGTCCAAGCAATAATAATAGTACACATTTAATTTATAATTTGTCTTAAATCTCATTGTTAAAAAAAAGAAATTGTGAATCGAATCAATTCGCGAAATCAAAATCGTGAATCGACTCGTGAGTTGAGTGAATCGTCACATCCCTAGAGGTAATGATAGGTAATTTCGTCCTTACATCTGAATGAAACGGACAGTTGGGGGGGAAAACAAATACAAAATAAAAAAAAGTAGGGCAGTCGACTGTAAACCAGTGGCAGTGTTTAAGCAGACTAAATGATTGGAGAGGTCCGGCATACAGAGAAGTTGGCCTTTCCCCCCGAAAGATTGTTTTATAACATTTTTACTTAAAAAAGAAAAAAAAAACAACATGCATTTAGAAAACAGATTTTTACAAATAGATGTATTTCCATTTCATACCAACATTTTTTTAATTAAAGATATGGTATGCCAGGAGGATTTTCACAATCAGTGTTAGGATGATAGAGATAATGATCACAAGATGACCTGCTTAGATTCTTTTTTGGTTTGCAGGTCGTTTTGCTGTGCGTGACATGCGTCAGACCGTTGCAGTGGGAGTGATTAAAGGAGTGGAGAAAAAGACCTCGACGAGCGGAAAGATCACCAAATCCGCTCAGAAAGCCCAGAAGGCCAAATGAATGTTGTGTTTGACTGCCAACTCCAGAGACACATATGGAAAAGCAGAGGTCATCCAGCTATTCTATTCTATTGGCTGCTTAGGTTCTATAGTCAGAGACTGCTTAATAGTTCCAATGCATCGCAAAAGTATCAGAAGGAAAAAAAATAATAAAAGCAGTCCTTTAGCTAACTCCAATTTGTATGTTGACTCGTACTGCACGTCTTACATCCACACCATTGAACTTATTTAATAGTGTTTTTAATAGTTGTGCTCTTCTCTTCGATGATAGCTGTTGCAACCATATGTGATTTTTTAAATCTTGAGGTTTGACCTCTTCTGCTCTGGTGTGCAGTTTTAGCCTGGTTCTCATAATGTTGTCTTCGCTTGCTTTAGTGCTTGTTTGCAAAATACCATGTGTTCAGTATCCACTGGTGGTGAGCTACTTAAACGACACTATGTAGTAGACTTTGAGAACCTTTATGTTTAGCTTTGCAGAACAATGAAAACCTAAAATGAAGCTCTTAATCAGCCCGTGTCTGGGCTCATGCAATCTTTGGTGCACTGACAGCTTTATGTTTAGCACTTTGACTGGCGTAGGCTAACCCTGCACAAGCACTTGTTGACTTTAATTGGCATTAGCTACCGCACCTTATTATAAAAATAAAAGCTTTCATGTCATATTAAAGATGTCTAAACCATAATAATTGTGTTTGTGTTCATTTCACTCCCTAACAGTACACTACATAAAAGCCATACAGGTGTGTGATTGATCTTTTACCTTTGTATTTAGGAAATTACAGTATTGTATTGAGCTTAGACTTCAACTGAAGTAATGACAGTCTAAAAAACAGCTTAGAATAGATCAAACTATTTATCATTAAAGTCTTAGTCTTTCACACAGCTTGGACTTAGTCTTTTTATAGGCAGTTACGCGATTTTTTTAAACAATGAGATTCATTTCATGTATTCATTATTTATTGTATAAACATACAGCTTAAAATCCTAAAAGTATATTGGTTATATTACCACAAGATGTCGCAAGTGATCAATTTATAAAATTAGTCATTATCAAGCCATTTGGTAAAAAAAAAAAATTGGGGACGGGTTACCACTACTACTAATAGTAATGCAAGTAGAACTATTATTTTATTAGTCAATAGCTGGCCTAAATACGTTTTCAGAACAGATACCTAGATTTAAAAAAATAGTTTGCAATGAAATATATAAATAAATAACTCCTATAATATTAAGTTTCCATTTTAGTGTTTGAAAGATTTTCCTGTTCTACTCAAACACTACAGAGGGGAGACTTTTTACTCCACTTAATATTTCTCAGGGTAGATTTATTTTTAAGTCAAATCAGTATAGTGTCGGAATTTTCACGGTATTGAATATTGTCATATCACCATTATTGCCCAAGAAAAAAATAAGAGTTTACTGAACACACAAAGTCAGGCATGTTTTCACACAGCCATTAAATAGTCCATTGAAGGCTTAAGCCGAATTTAACAAAGTAAACGTTATCATATAAAAAAAAATCTCAAACCATTATTTTGGCCAACAAATGTTGCAGGGGCGTAGCCATCATTTCAGAAGTGAGGGGGACAGAAATGTTATATTAAAAATAAAATATATATATATATATATATATATATATATAAAACATTACATTTCAGTCAGATGGACTTTACCCATCTAAGTACGTGGTTTTGGTTTTGGCCGAAGGTCTGTCTAAGTGAGACTTAGAATCTCTGTGAGAGGTGAGTGAGAGGTGAGAGGATATGCAGCCATGCTGAGTGAACCTGTTGATCAGATATTATATACTTATTTGCTGTTTTGTTGCTCATGTAATAGTAACTTTTAAGAATGTTTTTGTTGTTGTTACTACTGCATCAAAATATAAAAAAAATATATATATATATATATATATAAAACATTACATTATAACATTTCTGTAATCTATATAACATACCAGTCAACAGTTTTTGAAGAGTACGATTTTTTTTGTTTTATAAAGAAGTCTCTTCTGCTCACCAAGTCTGCATTTATTTGATTCAAAGTACAGCAAAATGGAAATTTTTACCATTTAAAATAACTGCTTTCTATTTGAATATATTTTAAAATGATTGCGGTGATCAAAGCTGAATTTTCAGCATTATTACTCCAGTCTTCAGTCACATGATCTTCAGAAATCATTCTAATATACTGATTTGCTGCTCAAGAAACGTTTTTAAATTATTATTATTACTATCACTATTAATGTTTTTGAGCAGCAAATCAGAATATCATAATGATTTCTGAAGGATAGTGTGACTGGAGTAATGATGCAAAAAAAATTAGCCTTTGAAATCACTATAAATTACATTTTAAAATATATTCAAAAAAAACAGTTATTTGAAAATAGTGAAATCACTATAAATTACATTTTAAAATATATTCAAATAAAACAGTTATTTGAAAATAGCCTAGTAAAACTATTTCAAATTTGTACTGTTTTGCTGTACTTTGGATCAAATAAATGCAGGCTTGGTGAACAGAAGATACTTTTTTTTTAAAAACATTAAAAATTCTTACTGTTCAAAAACTTTTGACTGGTAGTGTATAGTCAACTTTAATTTCTCTCATTTCTAGCTTTTAATTGGCTTAGAAATCAGATAACTGCTGTACAATAACGATTTGTTTATATACTACAAACACTTTATCACATAATAAGGCAGAATAGTTTCAATACTGTAATAAATGCTATGTCAGTTAGCACTGCATTGTTCATATACTTTATTTATTACCTGGAGATGACTTGACAAACACAAATAAACCATATTGTCGCAATTGTATGTTTAATGTCTTCATGTTTCCAAACGTTTCTTTTTTTCTGAAAACAACGGTTTTGATACAGCGATAGCTGGACGCTTTTGTTCATATTAGGAACTTCCTCGTACGACTTTCTGCGCGAGAGCGCCTCCGGCTTCGAGTATGAATGAAGCATACACTGCATGCGTGTTTAGCGCTCAGCGATGTTCATCTCGCCTCATTCTGGGTCCGAATAAAACACCAGGTCATGCACAGACTATCCGGTCTCTTTGAATTTAAATCTATATTTATTCACACCGGCTCTTGAAAACCTCTATGCGAACACACTTGCCCGAAAAAGTGCGGGGGACGAATTTACGTGATATTAAAAGTGGGGGGGACACGTCCCCCAGGTAATCTACGCCCCTGAGATGTTGTAATTAATAAATAGCCCTATGACAACTAGCACCTGTCTACACGTTTGTCAATAAATGTAGGCTACTTCACACGATCCACGGAAACCCTGATGCATAGCCTACAGAAATAACGTCATAATACTGAGGAAGTGAGACATTTGGAACCATAGAGCCTGGCACAGTACAACCACCTGTATCGTGATGTCACAGTTCTCTGTAACAGAAACCTTCCTTTAACACAACTGCGCGCGTCGCAGCTCACACCAGCCATCATGAACAGCCAGAGAAGACCGGGCAGCTTCCGCGCGACAAGCCCTGACCAACCCAAAGCTCAAACTAAATCAAATGCAAATAAGAAGAGTAAACAGCAGAGAGATCACCATAAGACTGACAGGCAGGAGAAGTCTCCGGAGCGCGCAGAGGCCAAGTGCGCGTCAAAACGGGGAAGCAAGAAGCAACAGAGTAAAAAGGAGAAAGATCCTCATGACTGTGAAAGTGAAGACAAACCTCACGAAACCCCAGCACCAAAACGGGGAACCATTCATCGACAGAGTAAAAAGCAGAGGGATCTCAGACAGTCTCCGGAGAACTCCGAGAGTAAGTACCAAGAAAACGGCGCATCTGTTCCCAAAAACGCAAACAATGCTGACGAGAATGAGAAACAAGCCAGTGCACAAAGCAAGCATCAGAGTAAAAAGTTTGACTGTGAAAGTGAAGGCAAACCACGGCAAACCGTCAAGAGCAAATCCGATGAAAAACCAGCACCAAAAAGTCAGAGAAAAAAGGAGAGCGATCCTTTAAATCTTGACAAAGCAGAATCACTGGAGAGCTCCGAAAGCAAATTGGAAGCAAAATCCACAGCAAAACCTAGAAGGCGGCATGAATCTGCTATTAAAACAGATTCTTCTGACGCGAGTGACGCTCAGGACGCTTCTCCAGCGGTCAGCGCGCACAGCACGGATCGCCAAAAGAAAAGCGCAGAACAAACTGCAATGAGAGGACTAAGAGTCGATGACACATTGGGAAAGGTTCTTAAGGCAACTATTGACAAATTAAAAATCAATAAGAACGAGCAGTCTAACGCGTCCAGTCATGTTAATGACATAACAGATAAAGTCATTGCACACCTGAAACGAAACACGACCTGGTGTGAAGAGATCGAGAGGTTACGAACTGGAAGTTATTATGAAAACGTTAAAGTAAGTGATGCAGTTACATCTCCATTCATCATTCTGTATTAATCAGATTGCCAGGGCATGTAAACATCTTAATCACAATGGGCCTCATTTACGAAAAGAAAGTACGACAGAAAATTGGGCGCGCGGTCGTTTCAACGCAAAACTTGGAATGTATCCATAAGGACGTGAGCGGTGGCTACGATCAAATCTCACGTCTGGGGCCTCATTTATAAAATGTGCGTACGCACAGATTTGATCTTGGAGTGTGCGTACGCTAAAGTCCACGGCAACATTCATATTTATAAAAACGTCTTTGACGTGGAAAAGTACTTACCGTCGCGTCAGGGTCTGAGCAGGCGTACGCACTTTTCCTTGTGGCAAAGTCTGAGTACTGCAGCTATTTGAACATCTAAGCTGCAAAAATAATAAAAGCGGTGTACGTGCAAGCACCGAATTCATCATAAACAACAAAGATGCAGTGTAAGAGATTAATTGTGCAGTGTAGTCAGATTTTTTTATTAACGGGTGTTTTTGCGAGATTAACTTTACTCGCGTTCTGTACACTGTTTATTCCATGTTGTTTTTATTTTACAAGAGAACTTGCGAAGTCTTGATTTACTACTAATGCGTAAAATAGAAAGAAAAAAAATGCATAAACGCATCTCCGACTGCTTTGTGTGTAGCCTAGGCTATAATACGCCCATGTCGTGCAATAACGGTTTTAATATATTCTATTCAATAACATTGTTAAAAAGTTTTGCAAGAATTTCCTGATACTAAACTTTTTATTAGTTGTCATAGCAAGTGATTTTAAAAGTAGGATGGCTCACTTTTTATAAGACGATTGAAATTTTTACTTGAATTCGTAGTTTATGCTTTCCTTTGGAAACCTAATTGTTTTATAGTTACTACTATTATTATTATTATTTCTGTTGTTTCTAGAAGTAGTAATTTTGATAAGTCAATAGAAAAAAATATAACCACACACGCATTGTTTGTCCACAGAATAATTACACATTATTAAATAAAAAGCGTCCCAGCACGAACCTCTACCTCCGCCAGCAGGACCTCAATTTCAGACTCAGTAAAGTTTTTTTCTTTCTTTTTTCTTTGTGCATGTCATTCTCATATGGAAGCCCGTTTCCGCCACTGAATAAAAAATATAATTCTGTAAGTCATAATAATGAGAAACTTTCTCAAAATTATGACTTAGTATCTCGTTATAATGAGAAACTTTCTCGTAATAATGACTTAGTTTCTGCAAGTTTTTGAGTTAGCCTGAACTTGCGCGGTAGCATAGTAAATATGGTGGAGAATTGTAGAATGACAGCATTTTGTACGGTGGCCGAGAAGTGCAAAGCAAATCACAATTCTGAAAAAAAAATAACAAATTACAAACGCAAATGCAAATGCAAGTCTAAAAAACAAAATAACAATTCAGAAAACATTATAACAAGTCAGAAAACACAA
>NW_015505285.1:3635955-3648596 GCF_001515645.1 Sinocyclocheilus grahami | reverse complement strand
ATACTGTTTTATAATGTACTACAATACTGAAGTGCAGATAATTGCCACTATTTGCAACAAGTAGTATACTTGATAGTAGAAATCCTGCTATTTTAACATAGTGTAAATAGGTATTTGCACTTAGTGTAAATAGCATATTGCTAAAAATACTGCTATTTTCACTTAGTGTAAATAGAATCCATTGCTAATACGAGATTTGAAAAGGGAGGAAAAAAAGTTCGGCAAAAGATGGGATCGAACCCGGGTCGAATGCGTCAAAAAGCCAACAACATGCGCTTATCCATCTGTGCCACTGGAGCTGATGATTTACAGACACTTTTAACTAAACGTAAATAGACACCCCGTATTTTTATTCCATAGTAAGGGCAATTCATACAATACATTTAAACTGAGCTACTTTAATACCATCTCCGAACTTTCTACCACTACTCTGCTGTTATTCGGCTGGTTCTTCCTGTATATGTTGATTGACAGATGTCTCGTCCAGTCAGCGGTGAGTAATCCCAAACCAATGGCGCTGTCTCAAACTATACCTACCTCTTCCGGTTTGTCTGTTTTGTTGTTGTGTTTTCTGACTTGTTAGTTTGTTTTCGGATTTGTCGTTGTGTTTTCTGACTTGTTATTTTGTTTTCGAATTTGTCATTGTGTTTTCTGACTTGTTATAATGTTTTCTGAATTGTTGTTGTGCTTTCTGAATTATTTTGTTTTTTAGACTTGCATTTGCGTTTGTAATTTGTTATTTTGTTTTCAGAATTGTGATTTGCTTTGCACTTCTCGGCCATCGTATTTTGTTCATTTTTATTTTCCTGACCGTTAAACGAAGCTCATTAGTCGATCGTTAACCATTAAGATTAGAATGTCCTTTTTTTTTGGTTTTATACAGGGCTGTAAACAAGAACATGAGGATTCAATCGTCGCATCATGCACCTGCAGCACTTCTGTGAAAGGAAAAAAACAGAAATTAAGTCTATAAAGGGAATAAAATAAATAGGATCACACAACATATATAATAGGCTATAATATAATTAACAGATTAACAAAAGGGAAAAAAACACTGCAACAAGTATAGGCTACGCTCGTTTTTGTAACACTCTTAATGCATTTTATGTCTTTTCTTTATATCTTTATTTGATTTAATCCATCTGATCACACAGGCGCCTCACACACACACACACAAACATTAGTTCTACCGTTGCCTGACATTTCAGCCATTCATTATCAAACTAAAATCTTTGTTATTGTCAACCAAACATAAAAGTTACACTGTTTATTTTAAAAGGTCCTCTGTAAAATCAGCGTGCAGCGCCCAAACAAAAATGTTTTGCACATGTGAAGGACTTTACACGATATTAGAACATGAGTGAAGTATAAAGCCATGTTTAGGCTACATCAACATAGGCTATCAACATAGGATCATTCGTACGATGAGATTGGCGGCATACGAATGTTTCATGAATCACACGTGAACTCTGTCGCACGGATCTGTGCTCGTTTCTACATTAGATTGATAAATGAGGCCCAATATCTATAACAGGACATACCTACATCAATCAGAGCATGTCCAAACAAAGATAATACTCGGTGAGATTAGATTAGAAACAGGCCAGAAAACGCTTGCATTTTCACAGATGCCTGTCATATGTGAAAAATCAAGCATTTTCTGGCTTGTTTAACACTTTTGTTATTTTTTCAGGACATGGCTCTGAACGTCCGAGTTAATTAAATCACTGTTCAAAATTACAACATATGATAAATGCATGCAGGCATATCCAATTATTCCATGAGAGAAGTAAAATAATATTCATGTTTGGACACGTTTGTGGAACATTACAATTATATAGCCGATTAGGCCTATATGGTCTTGACATTTCTAATCACCATGCCAACGCTCATAAAAGAGCTTTAGTTCAAAGCAACCAACATCTGCTCTGTCACATTTTAGATTTGTGAACCAGATGAATTTGATGTGATGATGACTATTCCTGTGGAGCGAGTAGACATTCAGGAGTTTGATGAGGCCGGAGCATTTTACAGTATTGCATTGAAACGACATACGAAAAGACATCCTCTGGACAGATTCCTAAATGAAGACAAGACCATTCAGGCCAGTGAAATGCTGAGTGAATTCAGAGATGCCGTCAAGAAGGCTGTGGAGAAACTTCCATGTAAGTCCAAATAAACAAGTATTTATTTGTTGTTGTAAATCTTTTAATGCTCTCATAATATATGATGTTTAATTTAAGCTTAAACGTTTTAATCCGTATATTTTGAAATATAATTTTTAATATTTTGAACATTTTACACTTATCTAGCTCCAATTCTTTGTTGGATTTGAACTGTTGGAACCAGCCTTTAAATTAAAAAGCTTGCAGCAATTTCGACCATTTACAGACACGAATATAAGCGTAAATTGTAAATCAAGTTGGGGGAAACAACTCTTTAGCGCATTAATCAACAATAAATCAAACATCTGAACACAACAATATGCCCACAAGCAGGGCACAAGCACCCCCCCCCCCCCCTGAATTATTTAGAGAAACAGCCACTTTAAATGCTATGGAGAAAGTCAAACAGTATCTAAAAAAAGCAAATGACTAAAAAGATTGATGAAAAGAGTATGGTCGTGGGAACTAGGGGTGCTGTGGGTGCTCCAGCCCCCGCCACAGGGCCAGGTCTGAGATTCCCCTTGCGCCCCTCAATCATCCCCAAGATACTTACTTTTTGTGATAGTTTTGTGATTAATTATACATTAAACTGACCAGAAATATATAGTGCGGTTGCATTTTCCCACGTCCCTACATCTCCCCCTCACACTGACAGAAATGTGACTTTCTGTGTGACTTTCACTGACATTTCGATATTACCTTACTTTTAGATTCTGACTTGTAAAAACCATTCACGTCCTCGTCCTTTTTATGAGCCGTTTTCCAAAGCTTTCTCGCTTCTCAGGATGGTCACATAAGCACAGATCTTTAATTGCACTCTAGTCTCGTCAAACGCGCTCAAACCACTGTAATTATTAACTACGCACTTCAAACGTTTTGGGCAAGTACACTCAAAAATATGACTCTGGCTGAACATGATTCAATCATGGACAGTGGTTCCACGTGTTTGTACCATGTTAATTGGACATGAATAAATCAAGTTATTAGGACATGTCTACTTTTAGTTGAGTTTACTCAGTTTGCTTTAGTTCATCCTACATGAAATATCTGAGTAGAGATAATATGTTTACATCATGTAGAACCACTGTCCATGCAAGTTCAGCCAAAGTGTTATGAAAACATTAGCAAGTAAGATATAACTTTTCTTTACACATATGATGTTAAGTTGTTGGCAGTTTAAGGATGGTACTATGTGTACATCATGCACTAGCACTCTCACTGGTGTCGCTTTTTTAAATTTAAGTATTTTAGACTTTTTTTTTTAAGCAGGTCCTCAACCCAACCACATGCTCCACGCTTCACCACAATGGTAACTCGCACAAAATACACCAATAGAAAGTCTTTTAAAATGGCCACATAATAGAGCATTAGACATGAAAAAGTCTCCCTATTATCACATCATCTTTATTTCAACATTTTCTCTCCCCATATCCAGTCCTGTGCAAAGCATGATGGAAAGTGTAAAACTTATTTTGAGGTACTTGATTGAAACATGTTCTTTCAAAATGGAAACATCAAGTTAAGCCAAAAAGCAACCATTTCAAGATGCAGTCATGTTTGAATGACAAACTTGATATATGGTGTTAAATCAAAATGAACTGTTTAAATAAAGAGAACAGCATCAAAAAATCTTTTTTTGTGTGTGTAGGCTACCATATTATGTCAAAATATTTTAATTAGACTGAATTTGTATTTAACCTGATCACGTTTAATAAAAATACATTTGAAGTTCAATTATAATGCTGCATGTCCACAATATTTCAAACAACAAACAAATTATACAGCGAGCAAAGAACATTACATTATCAAAGAATATTAGTGAATTCAGTCTAGCGTGAGTTTAAGCACTCTAAAAAAAAGCTCCAGTTATAATCAGTGATGTTGTCTGCAGTGTATGATGAATTAATCTCTTATTTACATCGCATGTACATCTGCACTTGTTTCTGATGAGAGAATTTGCCAAAGTGCACTGACCAAAACTTTGGAGTATCAGCGATGTTAATATTTAGTAAAATCCCCTTAAATAATAGAAACATTAAAGAAAAAATTATTGAACTAAAATCACAAAAACACAAATATACAGTATATTGGTTCACATATAACGGTCTTCATTCATTTGTATGTTAATCTATGAGTTTAGGCTGTGTTTAATACTAGAATTTTGTCAAAAATCCCCCACCATGGCCCCACCCCCAGATAAAATGTTCCTGTGGCTATGGAAAAGAGGAGAAAACAGTCTTGAACCAATACTAACATATATTAAAATCTTTTTAAACTACTAATTTATTGTAAGCTTATTTATTGTGTAAAATTTAGTCAAACTTGTTGTAGAATTTATATTAGATAATCTGTTAAGGGAATAGATTTTTCCCTATAGATTTATATTACAACTGTGCATGTTGTAGCTATTGGTTCTAAATGTGCAGGCGGTTGTTTCTTCATAACAAATGCTATATGGATTAATTAAAAAAGTTATTATTGGCATGGTAATGATTAATAGGCTAATCTTATTATAACAAATGCTACTGTTAAGAACTATGGTATATGGCCTTCAGATATTCTGTCAAACTATAGCTTATAAGTGCCTAAATAATATAAAATACATTACATATATATATCCTAAACAATAATTGTTAACTATGATGTTACATTATTGCACCAACGTTGCATAGATAATAGCACAAAAGACCATTTCACAAAAAATAAATAAGCAAACAAACAAATAAATAACCCTTATGAGTGAGCATTACAAGGGACTTTACTCCCCCCACCCCCACAAGGTTTTCAGCACCGTAACGTGACGTATCTGTGGAATGTTCCCCGTTTGCGATTAACCCATAATGAATTTTCATTGTCGATTATCTCTTAGTCCTTGTAGCCCGAGAAATATTCCTTTTATAGATATTTAAGAAAAATAAGAACAACAGAAACATTCATAAACATTTATTCTTAGTGTTACGGGATGAGGAAAAAAAATGAAACTAGTGGAAGTGGAAATGTTGCCATTTTCAAAACTATATGGCACGTTTCAGTTGAATCAGTAAATAGTTACTTGTGATTCACAACACACCAACTCTTTCCCACCAGCTCTAAACCAAAAGGCTACAACCATTTAAGCATTCTGGGGCCGGTTGCATAAACTGTTTAGACTAGTCTTAAAAAGTTAGTCTATTTTTTTCCCCTCAAGACCGGTCCCCTCATAACTTTTTTAATTCAGTTATGAAAAGGTAGATTGGTCTTATTTGTATTGAAAAAGTAAGACTGATAACCCCTTGGCAACTGCTAGTTGGTCAAACTAGTTCATGGTGTTGTTGCCATGAACTTAGCCAGTCAGTTAACATGGTGGCTAAGTTTATGCAACCCATAATATTTATATTTTTTTGCATTCTGTAGACCAAATTGAGATGCAGCGAAAAAAGCCGAAATGCCCTGCAGTGACGCTGAAAGTAAAAATGGAAGAAAACGGAAAGACTATTTCTGTAGACTTCGTTCTTGGTCTTAAGGTTCATCGTGCAAGCTGGCCAGACTTTACAAAAGATGGCTTCAAAATAGAAAACTGGCTTGGTAAAAAGGAGAAAGCTAATATGAAGCATCAACCATTCTACCTGGTGCCTAAATATGAGGGAAAGGGAAACACAGAGCATGATGGAGTTGTTGCAAAAGGTATAGTGTTTATCATCATCATTAGTTATTCGTTTTGTTTTATATGAACCAAGATACTGTGGCCCTTTTCACAGATGCCTGGCGAATTTCTTTTTCACACGTCGAAAAAGAAATCCTGAAAAAGCATGGCCACTCCAAGACATGCTGTGAAGACGTTGGACAGAAATGTTGCCGGTAATTATTATTCTGTTCCTCTTGTGCCAAGCTTTGATGCTGGTAAAATTTAAGTGCAAAAACTGTCTGTTGTGATGGTGCTACATTGTTTGCATTAATACAATGGTGTTCACTAAATCCGCAACATTTACAATAAAATAAATAACTGAACTTTGCTCTACTTCTACAGGAAGGAGTGTCTAAAGCTCCTGAAGTATCTTCTTCAACAGCTCAAAGAGGACGACTCCAAATCCAATAAGTTGTCCAGCTTCTGCTCCTATCATGCAAAGACCACCCTTCTCCATGCTTGTGCCACAAGGGGAAATGACAACGAGTGGGCATACAGTCAGCTGGCCGACTGCTTCCAGCAGCTTTTGGAAGACTTTGTGAAACACCTGAGAAATCGTCATCTCCCTAACTTTTTCATTCCATCCCATAATCTCTTACATCAAGCCTCTCCGAGTAGCTGTGATTTCCTGGCAAATGCAATTGAAATTCAGCGCAATAACAACTTTCCTATATTCAATTAATTCTGATTTTCAGTATATTTGTATGTTTTGTTCTTTCATATTGATAGTCAACTGTTGCTTAATACCATTAAATAATACATATTCCAAATAGTGTTATAGGCTTTTATTTGATATGCATTCAGCTGAACAAGATTGTTGCATCATCTACAACTGGAGGCATTTTACCTCACATCAATGTAGGATAACAATAAAAAAAATACTGAACTGGGGGAAAAACAATTATATTAAAGAAATATTATGCATGCAAAATGAATCAGAGTTTCTTAAACATAACAAAACTTAAATGGTCAGTTACAAGGACTTCACAGGCTCTCTACAAATGAGAAGATCAACACTTTAAAAGCGTATGAATGAACTCCAGTGAGTATAGTGAGATCAACCTGAAAGATACATTTAAAGATTAACACTACTGCTGGTACAACAGATACAAATGCTTAAAAGCACACATTTGGTTAGGAAATATCTTGTAAACACTGAACAATTTTGGTTGAATGATGGTTTAAATAATCTTAAAAATTTATTGTGAAATAAAACATTTTCTTCATACTGATGTTACTTGAAGCAGCAAGATAAATTAATGCAACAAATACTACCTTTCAATCGATCAGAACCACCGATCTGAGCCTCCTCTAAAACTACCTCTCCGTCCTCCCCCTCCTCCTCCTCCTCCTCTGCCTCTGGGCGCAAACATTGCTTTCTCCCTCTGGTGCTTTTCATAACGTTCAGCCATCAGTACCAGTTCTTCTGGTACATCCTAAAGAAAGGAAAGATGCTTCCCTTTATCCAGATTCTCCATTAGCATGTTGTATACATATATAGTAAACACACTAAAGACAATCTCAACAGAATTAAGCATTCTCTCTCTATTCTATATATATACGTAACAAAAAGTCATTTGTTTTACAGTTAAATTTGTTTTAAGACCTTTTTTTACTGAGGCTTTTGAAACTTAACCAAAAGATCAGATCTGATCAGGTGGTAGGGTAAGGAATAAATCCCCGTTCACACCAAGAACGATAACTATAAAGATAACGATATTAGCGTCCACACCAGCGAACGATATTGTCTGTTTTTTTCTAAGCGCACATGCGTCTGCCGCTTTAAATTCTTGAGCTCGTTATAGCAGGATGGATTCTGATTGTCTGTCAGTGTTTTATTGTTCATCAGCTGGAACAAAAATCATTTTGAAAGTGATCACAACGATATCGTTCCTCTGTATCGTTATAATTGTGGTGTGAACCATGCTATTTTTTAATAGAGAACGATTTTTAGAACTATATCTTTATCGTTATCTTTATAGTTCTCGTGCTTGGTGTGAACGGGCCTCAAGAGATTTCACTTTCATCCAAACTAAACGCTTGACAAATAAATCTTTGAATCCAAACTTTGCAATGAACAGTTGTTTTTCCATACAAATGATACTTGTATTAAGCAAAAACTGGACACACTGATCCCAAAGATGAAACATTTTCATTTTAAACTAGCTTTTGTTTGAAACTCTGTTAACTATAATGTAAGGATGCAAAAATATCAACGTGAATTTGGAAAGTCTGAATAGAAAATAAAGTTTCGACTTGCACTAAATAATATGTACAATGGAAAATACTTTTTTTTTTTAAATCTGCAGTACACAAAGTAGGGGCCCATGATACTTTGACTCACTCATTGTCTTAAATATATTGAACTATTTTAATTATTGGATTGATACTGATGACATCAAGAAGTCTCTTTCATCAGATAACGATATGACCATGGATATATCGTGCATCCCTACTAAAGCATTTTTTGTCTAGATTCTCCATGAGATTCACACAATACATACAAAGAGAGATGTGTCCCAACTGCAAGGGGTTAACTAAAATGGTGACAGACATTTCGGTACATCCCTATTTTCATACCATACACATGTAACTTGCATGCTTACAAACAACCACGCCTCAGATTTCTAACTAGTCAGTCAGAAGTTGAGGATTTGTGCTCTTTACATAGCAGAGTTCAACAAACATAATGAAAGGAGTGGATGCCTGCAGGTGTGTTTACCTGACCAGATCGCTCCAGGATGGTGATCAGCTCAGAAGCTACTCTCCAGTCCTCTCTTGTTACCAGGGTTATAGATGCACCGGACCTCCTGAGTAAAGACATGGACTCATTTACATAATGATCCTGAATGGTTGCATAATCACACTTCTTACTGTAACTGTCATTTCAGTCACACTTTTCACTGCTTCACTCACCCTGCTCGACCTGTTCTCCCAACACGGTGCACATACTCCTCCACATTCCGAGGGAAGTCATAGTTGAAAACATGCGTGATGTCATGAACGTCTAGTCCACGTGAGGCCAGGTCAGTCGCCACCAGAATGCGCACGCGACCTTTGACAGCAGCCACGGATAGGCAGATGAAAATCTCACAGATCAATTTCAATTACAATCTTAAGGGGCTCAGTACAACCGCTGACTACACCGAAAGTAGTCGTAGTTGTAAAGTATGCATTTTATGCACCACTAGCCAAACAGTGTTTGTTTGAGTAGCTGGAAAACAACATTGACTAAATTGACTGAGTTTGGAATGACTTGTTTGTCTAAAGGAAAATGGGGTCAGCAGTTTTACAATTCTGGTGTTGTTGGTGTCTCAGAAATTCTATTTACTGATTACTAACATACCATCTCTAAAGTCCTGCAGTGCCTCTTCTCTGTCACACTGCTCGCGGTCTCCATGCAGAGATTGAACCGCTACACCCTGCAGACACAGGTCACTGGAGAGGTCATCAGCTCTATGCAACAGCAGGAAAGAGAAATCACAGTGAGAATCTGATGACTTAGACATTCTTAAAGGGGTCATATGACGTTGCTAAATAGAACATTATGTTGTGTATTTTGGTGTTAAAAAAACAAATTATTTTACACAATGCACATTATTGTTGCTCCTGTATGCCTCGTCTTCCTGAAACGCGTCAATTTTTACAAAGCTCATCGTTCTGAAAAGCGAGATGTACGCTGATTGGCCAGCTATCCAGTGCGTTGTGATTGGCTGAATACCTCAAGCGTGTGACGGAAATGTTACGCCCCTTATCAAACTGTGATGCGGTGTCCTGGAGTGACGAGACAAAACCAATAAAACCCGAGGCATTTGTTGCATCCAGTGGGGACATAATTACTGATTATAATGACTTATACTGTCTTTTTACGCATTGCGCTGCGTATCACGCCACGTAAACATAAAACCATGTCTGCATTTGTGATCGGAGAAACGACAAACGCCACTCTACACTGCCCAAAACTCGCGTTTGAATCATCAGTGGCAAATTCTTTAAATACGAAAACGTACTTGCAGGCTGAGTCAGAATCGCCAGACTGTCCTTGCAAAGTTGGAATTGCCCCACTTTATAGAAACAGCCTTTGTGCACAGAAGCATTGTAGGCTACTCGCCCAGGTTCAGGAAACAGTCCTCCGTAAAATGCACTGCACACATCTGAATATTTGGGTTGAACTGTTCTGGAACAGTGTTGTAAATACAACTTAACCACTGATTTCTAGTTGTGTCCTCTTTTGGAAGACCAAACAAAGTAGTTTTGCTTTCACAATGAAACACACAGCGTCTCCACGACATGGCAGCGGCGGTGGCAGCAACAATAAAGTTACGCCTTCTTACTTTGCATGAACATTTGGGCAGTGTTATGCAAATATTCCCACACAGTGACTTGGACATTTTTTTTTTTTTAATAGTCTTAGTTCTTATTTAACTTTTACTTAGCCTATTTAATATAATTTAATTATGTCCAGTTTAGTTTCTTTGTAGTCCTGTGTTCTGTGTTTTTTGTCTATGTAGCACCTTGGTCCTGGAGAAACGCTGTCTCGTTTCACTGTATACTAACTGTATAGAGCTGGAATGAAAATAAAGCTACTCTGACTCTGACATGTGGGGGCGTGTTTGAACAAGGCGTTTTAGGAGGGCATGGACAAGTCTTAACTTTTATAAAGAATATCTCTTTGGATTTGAGACTATGACCCCTTTAACTTTTTTTGAATTTTGTTAGGGTTTTTTTTTTTTTTTTTTTTTTTAAATGGTTTTAGGATGAACGATCCTCAAGCAGCACCTTCAGAGTAGAATAACTATTAAAAGTATCCACATTACATTAGGCTCTTGCAGAATTTAATACAATTATGGAAATGCCAAATCAAGATCAAACACTAAAACACTAAATCAGGCTGAAAGTGTAATAAATAACCTGTTCCAAAGTGAGCGTTTGGTTTTAATGTTTGCACAACTGTTGAACTGTTGAATAAGGTGCCAGTATTACAGGGGTGTGGGGGGAGGAAAGTATGGCCACATTAAATGGCCACTCCCTCTGGCATTGGATAAATGCCAAGTTTCATTTTTAGAAAAGAGCAGCATTTCCCCGCAACACCTTTCTCAAGCACACAAACGGATGGGCACAGACTGATTACCACATCAAGTGATCATAATAGAAATTATATTATGCAATATCATTTCAGTAGAACATGAAAGTGTGCTTGCAGAAATTCCTCCCATATCCTGTTTCGTGGAATTAAAAAAATGGTTATTCTCATTTAAGTTTCAAGGCTTTATTACGTGGTCAAAAACAGACATAGGTCAGACAATGGCAAACAGGTATATTGATGGCAAGGCAAGAGGGATAAAGGGATAATCAAGGCAAAGGTCCAGGCAGGGGCGAACAGTATCCAATTGGGCGAGACTCGAGGGATAATCCAGGTACACAGCCAGTGATCAGAACAAGGAGAAACAGACAAGGCAAGACGAAGAAAACAAGGAAAACAAGACACCAGGCTCGGTAATGCAGCTATCGCTAGATGAGTGATAAACGCAGAACAATACACGGCAATCTGAACAGGAACTGAGAGAGTGTTAAATAGAGTGAGTAATGGCTCTCAGGTGAGCGTGTGATTAGTGACGGCTGTGTGATCAGTGAATTCAGCTGTGTAAGTGCAATGGATGATGGGAACTGACCAGATCGCTCCAGGATGGTGATCAGCTCAGAAGCTACTCTCCAGTCCTCTCTTGTTACCAGGGTTATAGATGCACCGGACCTCCTGAGTAAAGACATGGACTCATTTACATAATGATCCTGAATGGTTGCATAATCACACTTCTTACTGTAACTGTCATTTCAGTCACACTTTTCACTGCTTCACTCACCCTGCTCGACCTGTTCTCCCAACACGGTGCACATACTCCTCCACATTCCGAGGGAAGTCATAGTTGAAAACATGCGTGATGTCATGAACGTCTAGTCCACGTGAGGCCAGGTCAGTCGCCACCAGAATGCGCACGCGACCTTTGACAGCAGCCACGGATAGGCAGATGAAAATCTCACAGATCAATTTCAATTACAATCTTAAGGGGCTCAGTACAACCGCTGACTACACCGAAAGTAGTCGTAGTTGTAAAGTATGCATTTTATGCACCACTAGCCAAACAGTGTTTGTTTGAGTAGCTGGAAAACAACATTGACTAAATTGACTGAGTTTGGAATGACTTGTTTGTCTAAAGGAAAATGGGGTCAGCAGTTTTACAATTCTGGTGTTGTTGGTGTCTCAGAAATTCTATTTACTGATTACTAACATACCATCTCTAAAGTCCTGCAGTGCCTCTTCTCTGTCACACTGCTCGCGGTCTCCATGCAGAGATTGAACCGCTACACCCTGCAGACACAGGTCACTGGAGAGGTCATCAGCTCTATGCAACAGCAGGAAAGAGAAATCACAGTGAGAATCTGATGACTTAGACATTCTTAAAGGGGTCATATGACGTTGCTAAATAGAACATTATGTTGTGTATTTTGGTGTTAAAAAAACAAATTATTTTACACAATGCACATTATTGTTGCTCCTGTATGCCTCGTCTTCCTGAAACGCGTCAATTTTTACAAAGCTCATCGTTCTGAAAAGCGAGATGTACGCTGATTGGCCAGCTATCCAGTGCGTTGTGATTGGCTGAATACCTCAAGCGTGTGACGGAAATGTTACGCCCCTTATCAAACTGTGATGCAGTTTTGCTTCATGGTTTTACATTCGATCCAACACAGTTTGGTATACAGTAATGTAATGTAGTCAGGGTCAGTTTTTTTTTTTTTTTTTTTAAATGGTT
>NW_015505285.1:3631046-3635781 GCF_001515645.1 Sinocyclocheilus grahami | reverse complement strand
GTTGTGATTGGCTGAATACCTCAAGCGTGTGACGGAAATGTTACGCCCCTTATCAAACTGTGATGCGGTGTCCTGGAGTGACGAGACAAAACCAATAAAACCCGAGGCATTTGTTGCATCCAGTGGGGACATAATTACTGATTATAATGACTTATACTGTCTTTTTACGCATTGCGCTGCGTATCACGCCACGTAAACATAAAACCATGTCTGCATTTGTGATCGGAGAAACGACAAACGCCACTCTACACTGCCCAAAACTCGCGTTTGAATCATCAGTGGCAAATTCTTTAAATACGAAAACGTACTTGCAGGCTGAGTCAGAATCGCCAGACTGTCCTTGCAAAGTTGGAATTGCCCCACTTTATAGAAACAGCCTTTGTGCACAGAAGCATTGTAGGCTACTCGCCCAGGTTCAGGAAACAGTCCTCCGTAAAATGCACTGCACACATCTGAATATTTGGGTTGAACTGTTCTGGAACAGTGTTGTAAATACAACTTAACCACTGATTTCTAGTTGTGTCCTCTTTTGGAAGACCAAACAAAGTAGTTTTGCTTTCACAATGAAACACACAGCGTCTCCACGACATGGCAGCGGCGGTGGCAGCAACAATAAAGTTACGCCTTCTTACTTTGCATGAACATTTGGGCAGTGTTATGCAAATATTCCCACACAGTGACTTGGACATTTTTTTTTTTTTAATAGTCTTAGTTCTTATTTAACTTTTACTTAGCCTATTTAATATAATTTAATTATGTCCAGTTTAGTTTCTTTGTAGTCCTGTGTTCTGTGTTTTTTGTCTATGTAGCACCTTGGTCCTGGAGAAACGCTGTCTCGTTTCACTGTATACTAACTGTATAGAGCTGGAATGAAAATAAAGCTACTCTGACTCTGACATGTGGGGGCGTGTTTGAACAAGGCGTTTTAGGAGGGCATGGACAAGTCTTAACTTTTATAAAGAATATCTCTTTAGGTTTGAGACTTTAGTCTTTGCAACTTTAGGGATCTTATCTATTCACGAACAGCTTGTAACACTCCAAAGTGAAAGGAAAATTTGAAATTGCATCATATGACCCCTTTAACCAGTTTTGCTTCATGGTTTTACATTCGATCCAACACAGTTTGGTATACAGTAATGTAATGTAGTCAGGGTCAGTTTTTTTTTTTTTTTTTTTAAATGGTTTTAGGATGAACGATCCTCAAGCAGCACCTTCAGAGTAGAATAACTATTAAAAGTATCCACATTACATTAGGCTCTTGCAGAATTTAATACAATTATGGAAATGCCAAATCAAGATCAAACACTAAATCATACCGTCAGGCTGAAAGTGTAATAAATAACCTGTTCCAAAGTGAGCGTTTGGTTTTAATGTTTGCACAACTGTTGAATGACCACAAAAGGTGCCAGTATTACAGGGGTGTGGGGGGAGGAAAGTATGGCCACATTAAATGGCCACTCCCTCTGGCATTGGATAAATGCCAAGTTTCATTTTTAGAAAAGAGCAGCATTTCCCCGCAACACCTTTCTCAAGCACACAAACGGATGGGCACAGACTGATTACCACATCAAGTGATCATAATAGAAATTATATTATGCAATATCATTTCAGTAGAACATGAAAGTGTGCTTGCAGAAATTCCTCCCATATCCTGTTTCGTGGGTTTGAATCATCAGTGGCAAATTCTTTAAATACGAAAACGTACTTGCAGGATGAGTAATTGAGTATGGCCACATTAAATGGCCACTCCCTCTGGCATTGGATAAATGCCAAGTTTCATTTTTAGAAAAGAGCAGCATTTCCCCGCAACACCTTTCTCAAGCACACAAACGGATGGGCACAGACTGATTACCACATCAAGTGATCATAATAGAAATTATATTATGCAATATCATTTCAGTAGAACATGAAAGTGTGCTTGCAGAAATTCCTCCCATATCCTGTTTCGTGGAATTAAAAAAATGGTTATTCTCATTTAAGTTTCACTCTGAGAAACTCACTTTACTTTTTTCCCAACAAATATTAGAACTTTGTCCTGAGGCTCCATTCGGTCAATGAAGTCAAAAATGTAGGCTTTCTTTTCTTCCTCCTGCACGAACAGAACTGTCTGCTGAACAGTGTTTACTGCCTGAAGGAGACAGACATGCCAAAGTTAACTGGGGACTTTTAATAAGGAGGCTAAACAGAAAAGCTGTATTTGACCAGGTATTTGTATGTTACCGACTATAAATACACACTCGGCTGCAACTCACCGCTAGATCTAAGGTGCCCACATAAACCATCATGGGGTCTTTCAGGTAGGATTTGGCCAGTCGCCTGACACCTGTTGGCCAGGTGGCACTGTAATACAAAAGAGAAAAACATATTAATATAGCAAAATGGCAATCATACAAATATTCAAACTTCACGACAAAAGATTAAATATTTTAAAGTTTTCCGCATTTAAAGTTTAGTTCACACTGCACCAACAAATGCCGAACGATGACAACACATGTTTGTTGAGTTTGATGGATCAGTGTGTAATAGGGGTGGAACGATACATGTATTCGTACCGAACCCTCAAGTTACGGACATCTCGGTTCGGTGCATGAGGCCTTACAACGAATACAGGCAATTCACCCCCAATCCAGAAGGGGGTGCCCGCAGCAATGCAACGCTGTTTGATAACCGGCCGCCAGCAGAAGAACAGCGAATGCCATAAGTTGTGCACTTGAAAACAAAGCCCACTAGACAGTGACCATGTGCTGATTCTGAAAGCGTCTCTCACAGACTGACAAAGGAGTATACTTTAAAGGCTTGTGCACTCAACTGTTTGCGAAATGGAGCTTTGTGCTCGTGTATCCTACCTCTCTCATTCAGCACAAATCCAAATATTCCATAATATTTCCATATTTGCGATGTAACGTATCTGAATGCTAAACTATTATTTATTATGTAAATTATAGGCTTTGTACTTCAGTCGCGTTCCAAGGCGGGCGCGCTGATGTTTGGTTCACTGTATTTTATTTTTATAAAGTACCAACTGCGCTGTCAAGTTAGCAATGCTGGAACTGCTGTGTTTTGTGTGTGTGTGTGTGTGTGCGCACGCGTGTTTGCGCCGGCGCGATCACTTTAAATGTTTCCTTATACCAGCAGAATCAACTTTAAGCACTTATTGTCTTATTAATAATGCATCACTGTATAAAAGGTCTGCTTTTATTTGTGTACACTCACAATGAAAACAAAACATTGTGCTTTTGTAAAATAAAGAAAACAAATAGGATGTCACTTTCTGCCATCTGAGTTTCCTTTCTGTGAACAAATTAAGCCCGTCACAAAAATGAACTGATACTCAGCGTATATACTATATAGGCTACGTTACGTGTCGCACTGTTTTTTTCTCTTGTTTATCTGTAAACTGTATCAAATAGATTTCAAGAATGAATTCCTTGTATGTACTGCAGATTTTATATATATATATATATATATATATATATATATATATATATATATATAACAATGTAATAATATTTCGTATTTTCACATCTAGGTGGACATTTTTTTTAATTTGTACAACTGTCGGTTCAAAATAAATGAAAAGAAACCGAGCATAGTAGATTTCTTTTTTTTATTCCTGTTGTACCGAAATCGTATCGAACCGTGACCCCCGAACCGAGGTACGTACCTAACCGTGACATCTGTGTGCCGTTCCACCCCTAGTGTGTAACCCATAATTTTTTTCCTCAGGCATACTACAACTTGAAAAATGCAGATTGATGTTCAGTCTGTGTTGTCAGGTAGTGGATAGTCTGAGAAGTGACAAATTTAGTGATTGTCTGTGTTGGTTGGCGTCTGTCGATACCATGTGATTCAGCCTTAAAATTAACTAACTTAAGACATAAATAACCCTTCAGCGTTTTTGGAGCAACAAACAACGTAATGCAACATAAGTTAAAAGTAATGTCAAATTCATCCATACACCATTCAAAAGAACCAAACCACTGAGCCATTACCTAGTCATAACAGTTTGTCTGTTGGGTCGAATATCCAGAATGATTTTCATGATTTGAGGTTCAAAGCCCATGTCCAACATTCTATCAGCTTCATCCAACACCTGAAATGGGGAAAACCAAAAGAGACTAATGTTTACAAAACTCAAACCTATTTATTTTTTAAATATTTGTTTAAAAGAGTTGTTCACCCAAAAATGAAAATTTGATGTTTATCTGCTAACCCTAAGAGCATCCAAGATGTAGGTGACTTTGTTTCTTCAGTAGAACACAAACTAAGATTTTTAAGTCAAACCGTTGCAGTCTGTCAGTCATAAAATTCTTCTTCTTGCTTTACGGCAGATCGCAGACTTATAAGTGCATTACCGCCACCTATCTCTCAAGTGGACCATTTACACTCCTAATTGAGATTGTAGATAGAGTGTCAATGGGGCCTTTCGCACCGCGGGAACCTTTTCATATTACCAGAACTAATTGTGGAACTACCCACTTTTAGGCATTTTCGCACCGCCGGAACTGGGTGCGATTTTAGTACCGGACTGCCTTTTTCGAGAACCAAATTAGCTCCTACTCCGGATCAGGGTCTAACCAGCACAACTGGTACTAATCGTGACGCAAGTAGACATTGATTGGCCAAACGCGTACGAAAACCCCCCCACCCGCCATGATTTAAGACGCCATGTGAACATACTGAAAACATTGTCAACTTATTTCGCAAGTATGGAGAACAGCGATAGATGGACGGA
>NW_015505285.1:3627441-3629437 GCF_001515645.1 Sinocyclocheilus grahami | reverse complement strand
GGTGTTTGTGTCAAAGTGATAAAGGAATTCATGTAATTTGACTGATGTGGTCAATGAAAGCAAGACAAGAACAACAGCTCTGACTCACTTTCTGTTTCACACCCTTAATTTCAGTCCCTTCTAAGAATCCAACAAAAGTTCATGTTTTGATAATATATTCAAGAAAGCCATTTAATGTTAGCTACAACCTAAGCTGCTTCTGTTGTTGTGTTGAACTAGTTTGAAACAAGCAGGAACAAGCAGGTTCATGGATCTATGACACCTCAGTCTAGAACTGGTCTAGTCACTTAGTTCAAATGCAAGAATCCATCTGAGAACAAGGCCTCAAGTAGAGGCCTCATCCGTTCCGTTTGGTCTCACTGAAGACAAGCCTCACTAGTTTCAATCCTATTTTATTTATTTTACCTCCTCTCAGAGGGTAAAATAATATCATTTCTGATAATTACAAGGGCTAGTAATAGTTACTTAGTAGAGTAATTAAGCCTCTCTTTGAGCAGAAAATGCATTTATTTTGTTAGAGCAAATATGCTGATTCACCGATTTGCAAAGAAAACAGAAATCACACAAAAACAGAAAAGAAAATCGGGTAAAAAAATATCTCCAGCGCATTATTCTGAGTAGTAGTCGTAATGAGCGGCGCATCACACAGAAGCGGAGATTAGCGTTCCCACCGTAGCTTTCCACAATCAGCATAAACTTAATGCACCTTTGCAGAAAGTATAGATTAATGTACCAAATGTTATAATGTATTAATTCGGGCTGTAGATTCTTATAAAACTTAAGATCATGTTTTAAGGCCACAGTTAGAATCACATGATTAACGTGCGTTTTAGCGTTAATCCACTTATAATCTTCATTTACTTTAAAATGTTGTTGTTTTAATGCTATTTCTGAAGGACATATTTTCACCAAAATGTTGAAAATAATATCTTAACCAATGTTTATTTCATGTTTGATAACTATAGGGCCTTTTGCACCGCAGGAATCTTTTCATAGTACCAGAACTAATTGTGGAACTACCCACTTTTAGGCATTTTCGCACCGCCGGAACTGGGTGCGATTTTAGTACCGGACTGCCTTTTTCGAGAACCAAATTAGCTCCTACTCCGGATCAGGGTCTAACCAGCACAACTGGTACTAATCGTGACGTAAGTAGACATTGATTGGCCAAACGCGTACGAAAACACCCTCACCCGCCATGATTTAAAACGCTGTGTAAACATACTGTAAACATTGTGTCAACTTATTTCGCAAGTATGGAGAACAGCGATAGATGGACGGATGCTGAAGTGCAGGCACTTGTAGCAAATGTAGCACTGCCAGTTGTCGTTGGAGATTCTTAGTCCTCCTTTCCGTTCTTTCAGTCGCTTTACGTATACGTCGACTTTCCATGTCCATTATTGTGAAAACCGTGAGACACAACAAAAACACAGCTCCGATCACAGCGTCCTCCATCCTCCTGTTAATGTTGTTCTTCTTAGTTTCTGTTGTTGAATGCCGCGCACAAATGACGTCGCTGTCGACCGGCTTACGTCACTTCCTAGTACACACTCTCTGTGCGAATGCAACCCATTAAATAGTACTGGGAAATAGTTTGCGCAAAATCGTCCCAGTTCTGGAACTAAAGCGGTGCGAAAGGCCCTAATGGTCCATTTGAGAGACAGGTGGACAGTTCGGACATTGTGGTGAAAATCAGAGGTAAAAAAAACTATAAAAATACTGTTCAGTTTCTTGCACAGACCGATCGTTTTGTGTCTTTACACATCAATGTACCGTCACAAGCCGCAAGGTTTAATTTGGTTTTATGTATGTTTTTTTGACTCTCAAAGCTGTGATTCTCATCCACTTGCATTATATGACTGACAGACTGCAACAGTTTGACTTAAAAATCTTTGTTTGTGTTCTACTGAAGAAACAAAGTCACCTACATCTTGGATGCCCTGTGGGTAAGCAGATAAACATACAATTTTCATTTTTGGGTGAACTATCCCTTTAA
>NW_015505285.1:3622061-3626968 GCF_001515645.1 Sinocyclocheilus grahami | reverse complement strand
GCTGAAGTGCAGGCACTTGTAGCAAATGTAGCACTGCCAGTTGTCGTTGGAGATTCTTAGTCCTCCTTTCCGTTCTTTCAGTCGCTTTACGTATACGTCGACTTTCCATGTCCATTATTGTGAAAACCGTGAGACACAACAAAAACACAGCTCCGATCACAGCGTCCTCCATCCTCCTGTTAATGTTGTTCTTCTTAGTTTCTGTTGTTGAATGCCGCGCACAAATGACGTCGCTGTCGACCGGCTTACGTCACTTCCTAGTACACACTCTCTGTGCGAATGCAACCCATTAAATAGTACTGGGAAATAGTTTGCGCAAAATCGTCCCAGTTCTGGAACTAAAGCGGTGCGAAAGGCCCTAATGGTCCATTTGAGAGACAGGTGGACAGTTCGGACATTGTGGTGAAAATCAGAGGTAAAAAAAACTATAAAAATACTGTTCAGTTTCTTGCACAGACCGATCGTTTTGTGTCTTTACACATCAATGTACCGTCACAAGCCGCAAGGTTTAATTTGGTTTTATGTATGTTTTTTTGACTCTCAAAGCTGTGATTCTCATCCACTTGCATTATATGACTGACAGACTGCAACAGTTTGACTTAAAAATCTTTGTTTGTGTTCTACTGAAGAAACAAAGTCACCTACATCTTGGATGCCCTGTGGGTAAGCAGATAAACATACAATTTTCATTTTTGGGTGAACTATCCCTTTAAGTGCTTACAAAAATAATGCACCGTTACCGGCCCAGTACACATTTTTGTCATTAATTTACCAGATAGGTGATGGAGCGCAAGCTGATGAGCTCATTCATCTGCAGATCATTTAATCGTCCTGGTGTGGCAATGACTATGTCGACACCACTGGTCACTACTTTAATCTGGGCCTTTCTGTCACCTCCTCCATAGATACAGACGCTACAGTAATGAGGAATTTTGAGCAAACAGACAAAGAAATCAGGATGAATTCTTAATGTTTGTTGCGTAACATTATGTTTTATTTAGGGTAACTGGCTACAGCACCTTTTAAATCCTTTGTAGCTGTATTTGTTGCACTCAGCTTCAATCTGGAGGGCCAGCTCACGAGTGGGAGTCAAAACGAACATGCCAGGGCCATCTCTCTTGTCCCTTGGTCTACAGTGTAAATAAATAAATATTTTGTTAATATCTACTGAAGAAACAAAGTCACCTACATCTTGGATGCCCTGTGGGTAAGCAGATAAACATACAATTTTCATTTTTGGGTGAACTATCCCTTTAAGTGCTTACAAAAATAATGCACCGTTACCGGCCCAGTACACATTTTTGTCATTAATTTACCAGATAGGTGATGGAGCGCAAGCTGATGAGCTCATTCATCTGCAGATCATTTAATCGTCCTGGTGTGGCAATGACTATGTCGACACCACTGGTCACTACTTTAATCTGGGCCTTTCTGTCACCTCCTCCATAGATACAGACGCTACAGTAATGAGGAATTTTGAGCAAACAGACAAAGAAATCAGGATGAATTCTTAATGTTTGTTGCGTAACATTATGTTTTATTTAGGGTAACTGGCTACAGCACCTTTTAAATCCTTTGTAGCTGTATTTGTTGCACTCAGCTTCAATCTGGAGGGCCAGCTCACGAGTGGGAGTCAAAACCAACATGCCAGGACCATCTCTCTTGTCTCTTCGTCTACAGTGTAAATAAATAAATAATTTGTTAATAAAAAGATTAAATGTGGAGCACTGATACTCTGGTAGACACTTACACTGGCTGCTCATCCATATGAATAAAGCCAGGTAGCAGGTAGGACAGCGTTTTGCCTGTTCCCGTCTGGGCTATTCCAATCAGATCTGTTCCTTTCAGAACAATGGGCCAGGCTTGTGACTGGACCATGAGACAAAATAACCAGGATTACATTTATCCCCACATATCAAGCTTAACATTCAGAGCAGAAGCAAACATATGAAAGAAATGCTTTCTTTGGGGTACCTGAATGGGAGTTGGCTTTTTAAATCCCACTCTGACAATGTTTTCCATTATTCCAGGATAGTGAGCAAAAGCCTCCTCAAAATTGCACACTGGATTGGGAATAGTTCTTTTTTCCCCATCTTTCAAGTCATCCACAAAGATGTTGTTGTTCTCCTTTCTATTTGGGCAGAGAAGAGCAGGGGTAAAAAACAATACAAATATGCACAGTGTTGCATTAATGCTCGCTCAGTACTTTTAGATGGATTTTTATTTGTATATGTCAAAGACATTTTCATTTACTGTCTTTTTGAAAGTGGCGGCACTTCTAACTTACGCTATAACACAGTGGTTCTCAATTAGGGGGCCTCTGCAAACTTTCAAGAGGACTTCAAAATGATTTAAAACAACTAAAATTAATTATCCCCTCAACAACTCCTTTGAAGAACCAGGAAAACCTGGATAATATGAGGTAGTCTAATTTTATGTGTGATTTCTAGACTTAAAATAAAAATTAAAATACAGTACAAAAAGGCAAAAATAGAATGCATATCAAACAACACACAAAAGACTAGGGCTGTCAGAAAAAAAATTAGAATTTCGAATATTCATCAAATTTAAAATAAAAATCAACATTTTGCATTTGAATTTTAGGTGTGTGTCAGGCAGCCTTATCAGTGGCGCACGAAATGCGATGATGATGTAAGTGTCATTGCATTTTAATGCTTCTGTTAGTCTATCCAGTTGAACCCACTAGATGCGGCGTTGCTACGTTGTTCATTCAAAATATTGTGGAAAAAGAGAACAATGCGGAGATGTTGTTTACGGCGAAACTGAAACCAAGCCGTTCACAAAGAACGCATATTCATTGCATTTTTTTATGCATCCTCTTGTGGCCTCAGGAGAGAAGCCAAAAGGAGAGAGGCCTTTTCTTCTCCCTAACTGAAATTATGCCTTTTAAATTAGAATATAATTTGAATATTGATAATATTTAAGTACAAAATTCAAATGTGGTTTTTCAGGCATTTTGACAGCCCTACAAAAGACATTGACAAAGCACTTTGCACACTGTTTCAAAGTACATTGTTTCTCTAATTTTAACAAAAATATTACATGAAAAATACACATTCAAAGCCTTAACCACTAGCACTAATATTATACCCAAGCATGCCACAGTACATTCATCTCAAGAGCATTCAGACGCACTGTTATGAACAGATAAATGCCGCCATCTGTGGGCTAATGTGAAGAAGGCAAGGTGATACAACTTTTACCTCCAGATTTTGACTTCTTCTGCACTGCGAGCTGCCACTGATTTTGCTTCAATATAGAAATCCTTCTTGAGAGGGGGAAGATCTGCAGAAAACAAGATGACCATTTAATAAGGTATAGTACTTATAGTATTTCATATCTGACTATACATTTCATACAGTATATCAACTAAATTCCTTACTCTAATAAAAATTTTTGCCTTAAAAGTGTGTAAATAAAGTGTAAATTCACAGAGGAAAGTCATATGTTTGAAACAAGTGGAGTGAGTAAATGATGACAAAACCAATCTTAAGTAATGATCATATCATCTTGTGCTACTAGAGACTCACCTTGCCATTTCATAGCTTCATATTTGTCCCGATTTTCTCTAAGTGCAGTCCAGTCAATAGGTACAGCTGTTTGGGCAGCTGCAGCCACAGCTCGTACAGCAGCAGCTGGCCAGCAGGAGTCATTCTGATACCCTGCATTGCTGTTACCTGGAGATTGAAATTGAAAATGTCAAACCCAAAATATCAGTAATTAACAGTACAATAAAATAACACATTATAGAAGCTTAGTGATTCCTGTGCTCTTACCATTGCCACATCCAGGACCTCTGACAGAATTCCCATGCACCAGATCTTCAATCATGTCTTTGGCTTTGAGCTGAGCATCACGGCTTCCAAAGACAAGTACCTCAGCTTCATGTGCACCACGGTTTATCTATCATACATCATTTAAACAGTAATTGTTGAAATACCATGTGAAAGAAAATGGTCCCTTACTCATTCGTGTTGTTCTAAGCCCATATGCCTTATTATTTTCTGAAAACATATTTTTGTGAATTTCGAAGAATGTCCTCAGAATGAAAGTAAAAGACAACAGCTTCCAGACAACTTCTCTAAGACAGCTTTTCAGAACAAAAAATATTATGGATTTGACTATACAACTGAAACTATCCGATGAAAACAAAAACCTTAAGTGAATTGAGCTGGATAGCGACATTATTATTGTCTTGTTTATTATTATCATTAATATTGACACTGAAATGAAAATAGCCGTGATGAAACTATTGCCTTTTATAGACCTTAATCATGTTAGATGCCATATTGAATTTAACATGGACAAAAATGAGGCTGAAGGATAAACTTACAGTCTTTACAATGGCTCACACTGTAAATGTCCAAATCCTGTAATTTACACAACTCACTACTGTAGAAGCAGTTTTATCAAGTTTCAACCGATTTTTTCCCCGTTTATTCAGCTTAACAATCGAGCCTCATTTTCACTCCTGTCAGAAATTAAATCTGGTGCTAGCCTAAGAGCTATAGAGCTTCTTTATAGCTGAAATTGAAGTTGTTGCATAATTGATGAACTGTGCAACACTGACAGTTTACTAAACTGAATCAACACTGAATCTGGGTTGAGATGAATAATGGCACTATTTCTTCTGTAGAGCTGCTTTACAGCTAACATTTCAGTTATTTCATAATTCATGAATTTAGTTGCTGTGAAACAATGTTATTGTACCTGCTTTAAAAAAAAATAAAATAAATGTGACTTAACTTGAAAGGGAACTGTGGCTGTTCAAAACAAAAATATTAAAAACTCACTTTTTTTCCAAAGAAGAAACGGTGTAATATGGGTTCAGAAAAAACATTAGAGTAAATAAATGATTACATTTCTCATTTTAAATGGCCTATGTC
>NW_015505285.1:3583835-3622051 GCF_001515645.1 Sinocyclocheilus grahami | reverse complement strand
CACTGTAAATGTCCAAATCCTGTAATTTACACAACTCACTACTGTCGAAGCAGTTTTATCAAGTTTCAACTGATTTTTTCCCCGTTTATTCAGCTTAACAATTGAGCCTCATTTTCACTCCTGTCAGAAATTAAATATGGTGCTAGCCTAAGAGCTATAGAGCTTCTTTATAGCTGAAATTGAAGTTGTTGCATAATTGATGAACTGTGCAACACTGACAGTTTACTAAACTGAATCAACACTGAATCTGGGTTGAGATGAATAATGGCACTATTTCTTCTGTAGAGCTGCTTTACAGCTAACATTTCAGTTATTTCATAATTCATGAATTTAGTTGCTGTGAAACAATGTTATTGTACCTGCTTAAAAAAAAAAAAAATGTGACTTAACTTGAAAGGGAACTGTGGCTGTTCAAAACAAAAATATTAAAAACTCACTTTTTTTCCAAAGAAGAAACGGTGTAATATGGGTTCAGAAAAAACAGAGTAAATAAATGATTACATTTCTCATTTTAAATGGCCTATGTCTTGCATTTCAACAAGTCCTAACAGTTTTGGCCTGCTCAAGGTGTGACGGGCTAAAACTGGAATCTAGCTCTAGTGATTAGATCCAGGCGTTTCTGCGATTTCCAAACGTTACTGCCAACACTTATGGTAGCATTAGTGTATTTAACTTGCCTTTATCGATGCTCCACTGCTCTCTTCGAGCTCCCGAATTTTCGCACCACCTCGACCTAGGCAGACGAACAGAAACAGAAGTGACTTCCGCGAATCGGTTCTTTTGAACCGTTTTAAAACACGATTCAGTCATTCGTTAGTTTACGCAAAGACCTAGACATGCCATAAGCCGTCCCTATGCCATTTTGTATTCGTATGATTGGATCCTGTATTGTTATATTATAATTATGTTCAGTGGAGCTATTTAAAAATAAATAAATAAGCCATTGGTCCGCTACAAATCCTCTTATAGCCTTCTAGTGCTTCACTCATCGGTTGTCGACTCATGAGTCTGATTTGGCTTATGACTCGAACCGACTGAGCCGCATATTTGAACGAATCGTTTTGGGGAAGATTTTCAACCGAGTCGTTAGAAAAACACCAGACATCACTACAGAGAGGGGCAGAGGGCATAGTTTGTCAGCCCAAAAAACTGCTGCATGCATAAATGTTCCACAGACACCTGTGTCTCACCTATTATCCTCCCGACCAAAGAGTTTTCCACATTGAGAGTTGTCGGTGATGAGCCTGATCTGTCTCCACCACCGCGACACCCTGTAGGTCCAGTCACGGAACGACTGTAACTGTTATTTTTACCAGTTGCTCCGTCACAAACATAGGATTCAGAGTCTCGGTCCCTCCAGTTTCTCCACTGCTCGCCGTCTCCACCAAACGTTGCGCCGACACTCGTGGGGTCACGGCTCCGCGCGCCTCTAGGAGACGGAGGCCTCCATGACTTTACCGGTAACGTTACAGTTTGAACGGGTAACGTTGACGGCTTTGAAATCGCCTCACCTTCCGCACCGTACTCATCTTCCCAGTCCGACATTTAAAACAAACATATAAGAACACAACTTTGAATCTTTTTTGAATCGACGCTTCCCTCCAGCACGACCACAAATCACTGATCAGAAACTTCAATCAATATCCGCTCACGTGATCCCTTACTGAAATGCAACATGGCAACCGCAATTTACATTCGTTACTGCTGTGAAAACCGTTTCTTTCTGCGCTTTTGATAATGACTGTTTGTTTGTTTGCTTATTTATTGATTAGTAGTATTATTGTGGATGACGCTGTTTATAAATGTGTACACGAGAGGAACAATAAAACAATTAAATGATGCCGTTTTTAGATCGATTATTTACAGAAAAATATAATTAAAGCCACCCATAGAAATTGATGCAGTATGCCTACATCTGCTGAAAATAAATAACTTTTTAAAAAGGGCTTTTGGAATAGGATACTCCCTATATTAGTGCATTTCCTATAGCTTAACTAATGCATGCTGGTTGTTTGCTTTCACTTCACATATACAGTAGAACACATAATTCATATAGCCTATGCATTACCTTCTCGAAGGGGGTGGGAAAAGAGAAAAGGGATCCAACTGGGCCCACAAGCTAAGACAAGGCACACCAAAACATTAACATCAAGCACACTAGGCCAAGTTTCAAGTATTTTGTTTATTTAAGTATTATGATGATCATAAATTTTCATTTAGCATTTTTCAATCCCAGAGCATCAACTCTGTTATGTGCACAATGATGAAATAAATTATTCTGAATGACAGAGAACACTAACATTATCAAGCATGTATATTAAGGCCAGTTTCTCTGTAATAAATTATTTGATCTAGTGGTAAAACAAAGAAATGCTGCTTAAACTGACAGACGCTTTAAGTTCACAGCCAAACAGAGAATGTGCAATTGTCAAAATATAACCATTTCAATAAGAGTTCAAGGTACTGTGAATACAGAATTTGTATAAATGTTTAATAAAATGCAAAAAGGCACCGTAAAACATTGAATTACAAATGAAAACTTTCAGAAAAGCAATAACAATAGTAATATTATTAATCATGATGTGTTAAGACTATATTTCTGTTCAAACCTTTTTCTGCATTTCAAGCATCATTTAGTTCCACAGCTGTTGACAGTTTCTCATTTCAGTTCTCGGGTGCCTATATTATTTACCTCAACTCTAGAGCAAAATAAGCATCTCAACTATCTCTGGACTATAAATCTTATTTAAAGCATATTCATGTTAAAACAATTCATCACATTTGCAGGTTTCCTCTACACATCTGAACAGTTTTGCTTCCAATTGTACAGAGGCAAAAACATCCTCAATGTACACCTCAGATGTTTTTAACAAAAAATAAAAACAAAACAAACAAACAAAAATGTAACAGTTAATCATAGTCTACGTACACATAATGATACACTTTACATTCTAAGTTGTACAGACAAGCATTTTAGCTAAAGTACTTATTGTACCATTCAGAAGCATGGAATAAAAAATGTAGAACAGAGGTTACAAAGCTGAGGTTTAGGTATAAGATGTCTGCTTGCTACAGAATTTAAAAGAACAAAATCAGAAAATACAACATAAATGAGATATCGCCGCAATTCCAATACAAATTTGACAAAGATAACTTCTGATTATATGGATGTAGGTTACAAAGCAATCAAAATACATGTAAAATTGAATTACAATCATTAGTTATGATATTGCAAGTGTAATTTATTGTCATGATGAAAATGATTCTTTGAACATTTTAGCAGCCAAATATCCACATGAGGATTCGGAATTAGAAAAATCAGAAATCAGAGCTTTTCAAAAAGCCTGATTGTCACAAATACCTCCTCATAAGACATTACACCTAAACACATCATACCATCTCTTTAGTAACAACATTCAGCTTTCTTCAGATGCTAAGATACTCAGGTTTTAAAGGACATAGTCAAATTAAGAAAGCATATCTCTGTGCAGGCTATAGCGTGAAGATGCGTTTGTTTCTGAGTTTCTTCTGGAGTTGCTTGCAAACCCTGCTTGATTGGCTGAGGTTTGCATAGTATCACATATTAATGTGGTTTTGGACCAAGACCATCTGTTTTTTTCTGCTATTCCTCCCACAATTCCTTAACACATGCAAATGAGTGGACTGCCAAACCTTCAGAAGGAAGTGAGAAACAAATCCTAATGCTGAGTGAGGGATTATTACAGGTGCATACACACTTCCAATTATATTTGCTGTTGCATTTTATACATGCCGATCCCATGCAAGGCTCATTCAGTACCATAACCCTTCATTATTTTAAAGGAATATTATAGGTTCAATACAAGTTATGCTCAACCGACAGCATTCGTGGCATAATATTGATTAACAAAAAAAAATGCATATACAGTATACGGGTTAGAGTGATGCACTCACAGTGAAAATGAATGGGGCCAATTTCTGAACAATTTAA
Organism: Sinocyclocheilus grahami; assembly: GCF_001515645.1. Classification (NCBI taxonomy): domain Eukaryota; kingdom Metazoa; phylum Chordata; class Actinopteri; order Cypriniformes; family Cyprinidae; genus Sinocyclocheilus; species Sinocyclocheilus grahami. The sequence continues at coordinate 3,618,081 of NW_015505285.1, read as the reverse complement.
AAGCAGAAATTTAATTTTTTTTAATTATAAGCTTCCTTGATAATAAGATTCCTTCATATGGTTACATTCACACATTTTTCAGTCTTTTATGGTGTTTACGGAGGTAATAAGTATTATGTCACAAACTTATCAATTGAGCTTAACGTATATTGAACCCGGAATATTTTTTCCACAACAGTTTCTCGTTAATATAAATTCTCTTTTTTGATAAATTGTCCATGCATTGATATGTACGTATGAACATAAACGTATGAACAGCATGTCGTCTTCCTGTGAAAATTAGAAAACACAGAGCGTACAGGACGCTCCATTTCCTTTGGAAAAGAAGCACATGAGGGACATGAGGTTGTGTCCAGTCTCCACAGTGAGGTTCCTGTGCTCCGGGGGTTATTCGAGGCATACGTGTGGCAAGTTATGGGACTCAAGACCATCTCTTGGTCCAGCCTGGCTGGGAGACGGCCCACTGGCTCCTGTCCGTAGCAGCTCAGAAGAGAAGGACGTATCGTTGTTCTGTTGGTGGAGGTGGTAACGGTCACCCTCCGTGGTGTCCACCTCTTTGTCATTGACGAAGAGTGCTGTATCGCCCCAGTCGGCCAGCGGCTCACGGTCGCTGGACTCGTTGTTGCTGCTGCCGCTGCTCCGAGTGGACAGGCTGGGATGGCAGTCGGCAGCAGTCGGTAGCATGAGGTTCTGAGCGGAAAGAGACTTACCAAGCCCACGCTCGACCTGTAGCGAGGCAGCTGTTGTGGAAGACATGAGCATAAGAGGATCAATGTCAAGGCTCAAGTGTCTTCTCCATGACCCATCTTCCTTGGGGTTACGTTCGGGCTTGTCCCGTAGCTGTACCGTGCTTTGAATACTATCGGCTTCCCTATCCGACTCATCCTCGGTTTGGGTACTCAACAGGCAATTGCTCAGACACTCCGCCTGGCTCTCCTGTAGCGTCTCTGGGATAAGGCTGGTAGGCCGACTTTGAGGCGTTGGTACCATAGGCGGGAGCTGAAGGGGCGAGGAGGTTGAATGTACTGTTGGGACCGGCCTTGTCAGCTCACTGAACCGCTGGTGACTTCTGGAAAGGTTGTTGGGGGTGAGAATGGGAGGAGGGGACGCTGGGTAGAAACTGTCAGGGCTGGAGGGTTGATTGTTTAGTAGAGGGGAAGGTGAGAAGGAGGAGGCAGAATGCGGGTAACCGGTACCCAAGTTGAGTTCACTAGGGGCCAGAGCAAGATGAAGACCACGATGCAGGTTACTGCTGCCCGAACGAGACACGCTGCTGCAGGTAAGCTGGGAGGAGGATGACAAATCCTTGCTATGGATGGAGCTTTGGTAGTCGGAGGTTTGATCCAGCTCGAACAGGGGCAAAGCAGACAGACCAAGCATCGAAGAGGAACCTTTTTGCAACACTTGCCGGTATATATCCAGTAATGAGTCCAGCTTTGACTCAATGGACTGTACCTGTATTATATTAGAAATAAAAACATCACATTGGATTTTTTTTTAATTTTATGCTTAAATATTGTAAATGTGTGCAAGTACACTACTGTTAAAAGGTTTGGGGTTGGTAAGATTTTAATACTTTTGACTGACCCCAAAACTTTGAACAGTAGTGTGTTTCATTAGAAACTTGCCGGTATATATCCAGTAATGAGTCCAGCTTTGACTCAATGGACTGTACCTGTATTATATTAGAAATAAAAACATCACATTGGATTTTTTTTTAATTTTATGCTTAAATATTGTAAATGTGTGCAAGTACACTACTGTTAAAAGGTTTGGGGTTGGTAAGATTTTAATGCTTTTGACTGACCCCAAAACTTTGAACAGTAGTGTGTTTCATTAGACCATCAAGTTAATATGGCTTACTTGTCTCTCTACTTTACAGACACGGCCAAGCATGCTCATGTCATGCTCCAAGGATTCTCCTTCTGGGAGGATTTTCTCCCTGCCTTTCCTGTCTACTGAAATCTGGCCCTTTCCCAGTATCTGATCCACCCTATAAGGAAGAAAAAAATGTTTCTGATTATACATGATGATTCTCACCTTTACACCGTTGTTCCTTGAGCTCGAGCAGGGAACAGCACAGCAGGATAAGACTGGACTTTGGTTAGTGAAGAAGAAATGAAGTTAGTGCATCACCATCATCTACTTTTTCTATGTTAAAAGGAGAGAAGGAAGAGATGCTGATATATTTCTGTAAATGTTATAACTACATTCAGTACAACTGAGAATTCTGTTCTTTACATTCTATGTTACTTGTTGTATGTAAGAACTGGCTGTATTTGATGATCTACCTATGCTAGTTGATTAAAATATCAAATCCAAAATGTTAAACCATGCTCCCAAGAAAGTAGAGCAAGATTTTTAACGATGTAGCAATGTACATTTTCAGGTAAATGTAGTCTATGATATTCCAGGGTCTCCATGCAGAAAATAGGCAGACTATGTACAGTATTAATATATTCTGGATGGCACATTTCAGTCTGTGATTCTCAATGTATTTTGTCAGGTGTTAGAAAAAACATCTTATGCTTCCTTGCCTCTTCAAATCTATTGTGCAAGAGCAGTTTGAGTTAAACCAACATCAATCAGCTGAATCAGTGTGTGCTACACAATTAATAAATCATCTCATTGGTTGAAAAACATCACTATTTATTAATCACCTTGGAGTCCAATGATGAAGATAATAAATAAAGGGAAAAATAGAGGTCTGTGATTCCTATATATCAGAAGTTGATCTCAATGTGGCCTTAACAAACTTCCAAATGCCTAAAATGTCTAAATGTCAAGATATGGCTTATTTACTTCAGCCCCTTAACAAAACCCTAAACCCTATGGATAGTTTTAGCTGAATACTGTACATCATCACCATTGGACCCCATTCACAATATGAAGTGATTGAGGTAAGTACAGCCCCATGACTAGCCCCCCAGCCTGCTACAGGCCTCTGACCCAGCGTGCTTCTTCTTGCTTTGGCTGTAATACATGTGTAGAGAGGGAGAGGAAAGGTTCCTGGCTTTGGTGCTGAGTGTCTGATGTGGACCCACAGCTGTGGCGAGTCTAGATGAGAAAACATACCGGGGTCAAGAACATTTTTATGGTTGGGCCGTCAAGTAAAAGGGAGGAAAGGGAAAGTTGAAGAGAAGGTACTTTTGGCACCATGGCAAGATACTATTACTACATGCGATTTACTAATACATGTTAATGATCAAAACAAAGGTCTCAGTAATCTAGGTTAATATCTTAACTGTTGGTTCAAAGTCAGTGTCTTAAAGTCAGTCACTGAGGTATCTGATATTTAAGTAAATGTAAGTTAGAGATGGTTGTTCAAATCAGAGCTAGCAAACTACTGATTTACACACCTGTTGGTTCAAAATATTAAAGAATAACATGTTAATATGCTACTTCCATGCCAGACAAAATGTTGAACAAAAATCAAGCTTTGGGACCCAAATAATAGGGAAAGCTGAGAAGAATCAATCTAAAAGTTAGTGCTATACACAGGCACATTCAATCTAACACCATGCACTGCATCCCGGTTATGCTGGTTTAGCATTGCCAACCTTGTTAAACAGGGAGAAAGTTCTACATGGAGAAAAATGGAGGGATGAATGAATAATTGAACAGAGCCAAAAGCTTGAGGCTTTGGGTCACTGACACATCACAAACATGCCCAGCCTTTACTGCAAAAATACATATTGTAAAAAAAAATTATAATTAAAAAATAATATATATACACACACACACACTACCATTGTGTGTGTGTGTGTGTGTGTGTGTGTGTGTTTGTTTGCTTTTGAAATATGTTCAAATGCTTATGCTTACCCAGGCTATATTTACATGATAAAAAAACATAAACAGTGATACTGTAAAATATTATTACAGTTTAAAATAACTATTTTCTATTTTAATATATTTGTTTGCTTTTGAAATATGTTCAAATGCTTATGCTTACCCAGGCTATATTTACATGATAAAAAAAACATAAACAGTGATACTGTAAAATATTATTACAGTTTAAAATAACTATTTTCTATTTTAATATATTTTAAAATGTAACTTATTCCTGTAATGGCAAAATTTTCAGCAGCCATTACTCCAGTCTTTAGTGTCAAATGATCCTTCAGAAATGATTAATTCAACAAACTGATGCCAAACTTTTGAACAGTAATTTCTTTTTATTCAGTATTTTTGTCTTGTTTTGCATTAAATATATCTAAACATCCTTAGATAAGACTGCATAATAACTTCAGATAATATAACTTGAATTAAGATGTATTACTTTGTATTTTTGTCTCACTGACTTCGCCAATTAGATTTGAAAAGTAAACTTATATATTCTCTGAAAACAAATTTTTATATCTTACACAATTTATCTTGATTTAAGGATCTTTAGATATTTTATTTCTTTTTTAAAAGCTGAACTGCTGTAATGTTGATGTCCAGAGGGTAATGGACACTGGAGAATTAGACACACAGCCTCAGCATTTGACTCTGGATTCTGGATGTTCCAGAGTTAAAAGAGTTTGGAGTGGGGGATTGTGGGTCGGCTGACCCTGGGGCAGAGTGTTTCCTCTTGGCCTGGCTGTAATACAAGTGCAGGGAAGGAGAAGAAAAGGTCTTGGCTTTGCTGCTCAGGGTCTGTGGACCCACAATGGTGTCCAACCTGAATGAGAGAGCGCAGACAGGGAGATAAGACAGACACGGACATATAGATGTAGAAAGTGTGCATAAGAAAACAAACCTATTGAACTATTTTCTGTACAGCTTTTTGTAAATACAGTGGGTACGGAAAGTATTCAGACCCCCTTCAATTTTTCACTCTTTGTTATATTGCAGCCATTTGCTAAAATCATTTAAGTAAATTTTTTTTCCTCATTAATGTACACACAGCACCCCATATTGACAGAAAAACACAGAATTGTTGACATTTTTGCAGATTTATTAAAAAAGAAAAACTGAAATATCACATGGTCCTAAGTATTCAGACCCTTTGCTGTGACACTCATATATTTAACTCAGGTGCTGTCCATTTCTTCTGATCATCCTTGAGATGGTTCTACACCTTCATTTGAGTCCAGCTGTGTTTGATTATACTGATTGGACTTGATTAGGAAAGCCACACACCTGTCTATATAAGACCTTACAGCTCACAGTGCATGTCAGAGCAAATGAGAATCATGAGGTCAAAGGAACTGCCTGAAGAGCTCAGAGACAGAATTGTGGCAAGGCACAGATCTGGCCAAGGTTACAAAAAAAATTCTGCTGCACTTAAGGTTCCCAAGAGCACAGTGGCCTCCATTCCTTAAATGGAAGACGTTTGGGACCACCAGAACCCTTCCTAGAGCTGGCCGTCCGGCCAAACTGAGCTATCAGGGGACAAGAGCCTTGGTGAGAGAGGTAAAGAAGAACCCAAAGATCACTGTGGCTGAGCGCCAGAGATGCAGTCGGGAGATGGGAGAAAGTTGTAGAAAGTCAACCACCACTGCAGCCCTCCACCAGGCGGGGATTTATGGCAGAGTGGCCCGACGGAACCCTCTCCTTAGTGCAAGACACATGAAAAAACACCTGAAGGACTCCAAGATGGTGAGAAATAAGATTCTCTGGTCTGATGAGAACTTTTTGGCCTTAATTCTAAGCAGTATGTGTGGAGAAAACCAGGCACTGCTCATCACCTGTCCAATACAGTCCCAACAGTGAAGCATGGTGGTGGCAGCATCATGCTGTGGGGGGGTTTTTCAGCTGCAGGGACAGGACGACTGGTTGCAATCAAGGGAAAGATGAATGCGGCCAAGTACAGGGATATCCTGGAAGAAAACCTTCTCCAGAGTGCTCAGGACCTCAGACAGGGCCGAAGGTTTACCTTCCAACAAGACAATGACCCTAAGCACACAGCTAAAATAACGAAGGAGTGGCTTCACAACAACTCTGTGACTGTTCTTGAATGGCCCAGCCAGAGCCCTGACTTAAACCCAATTGAGCATCTCTGGAGAGACCTAAAAATGGCTGTCCACCAACGTTTACCATCCAACCTGACAGAACTGGAGAGGATCTGCAAGGAGGAATGGCAGAGGATCCCCAAATCCAGGTGTGAAAAACTTGTTGCATCTTTCCCAAAAAGACTCATGGCTGTATTCGATCAAAAGGGTGCTTCTACTAAATACTGAGCAAAGGGTCTGAATACTTAGGACCATCTGATATTTCAGTTTTTCTTTTTTAATAAATTTGCAAAAATGTCAACAATTCTGTGTTTTTCTGTCAATATGGGGTGCTGTGTGTACATTAATGAGGAAAAAAAATTAACTTAAATGATTTTAGCAAATGGCTGCAATATAAGAAAGAGTGAAAAATTTAAGGGGGTCTGAATACTTTCCGTACCCACTGTATGTATTTGTGCTAACTGCATTTGTTAATGTGTATTGTTGTGTGAGAATTGTATGCAAAAAAAAAAAAGAAAAATGAACGGAGAAGTTATAAATGAATTGATAACTTTTAGTCACATGTTCACGTTGAACATATTTTCACCACACAACCAGGGCTGGTTAATCTCACCTAGTCTGGAGACTCTTGATACGATATAGCATATCCAGGTGACCAGCAGAGTATTGCTCAATCACATCTTTCACATCATACGGTCGAAGCGTCTCCTTAAACTTCTTCTTGGCCACATGGAATTTCATTATCCTGTCAACAGTGAAACAAAAAACAAGACTCAACTAACTTTTGATTAGAAATTATGACACACAGGCATATGCAGTAAAGGTAAGGAAAAATAATGCAATATGTTTTTTCTTATTTGCAGTTTAAATATATTTAATGTTTATTTAAAATAGATTTGTTTAAAAAATAAATAAATAATAAGACACATTTTCATTAAATGCATCTTGAAATAAGTTTATATTTCTTACTCTATTGGAAAAAGTTTTTTTTTTTTAACCATGAAAAATTTTAATTGTTTCAACCATGAAAAAATTTCATAAAATAAGATATTTCTAGTTACATTTGAAGATATATCTACAAACAGTATATTATGTGCATACGCAATCAGCACAACAAAGCAAACCTCTTTGCAACTCCCAAATAAACAAGCCTGCAAGTTGTGTAAGCTTGCTCAGAACCACTAGAGGGCAGAAATGAGCCACAAATACCACAACAGTTTATGACTCAGAGAAAAAATAGGATTAGATATACCTCTGCTTTAAAAACAGTTTATAATAATATTACTCAAGTAAGGCTCATGTTCTAGTAAAGCTATGTGCTACAGATGACATTAGCTGTGAAAACACAGGCATTACCGCAGGCACACTGAAACCTAAACCTATTCTATGCGCAACATTCCGCAGAGTGAAGGTGAAAAAGCAAATATTGACACAGAGGGGAGCAGATTTCAGTGATCTGTTTCTGTAACGTCTTGCAGATTCAAGCCCCTGTGAGTTTTCTTCCTGTCAGATGAGCTGGTGTGTAAGCAGAACTGACTGTGAACATTTCTATCCGACACCCTGGGAAAGATGAGTGGGAAAAATCTCAGCCCACCTGCGAGACCCTAATAGTTCGGAACAATGGAAGTGAAGTCACATGAAGCAACATCAGTGGCCTGTTCCAGCAGGAGAGAGACAGCAGTGACCATCTAACCCTGATGCCTCAATCAATAGGCCAGGAAGGTCAAAATGAGTGTTTTCAACCCTGCAACTATACAGTGTGAATTCTTCTAGCTTTCACAAGGGGAGAACAACGTTCTCTGGGAAGTCAAACTCACCTGACAGCCCTGATCACTGCCTTTAGTGGGGCAGATAGATCTTCCACAGTCACATCACAATGGCAACCCTTCTCATCAAAAGCATCATCCGGTCCAAGATTTGTGTCAGCTGTGAGAGAAAGAGCGAGAAAGTGAAAGAATCTGAATCGTAGCAAGCAAAAACATTTTTACAGCGATCCTCAAAAAGGCTGAAAAATAAACTAGGCTGAAAAGTAGAGAAAGCCTAGGGCAGATCAATACAGCTATGAATCAAAATAGCATTCAAAGCAAATCTTTCCCTTGACCCCCATCACACTGACCACAGGCCAGTCCACTGAGCTTTACTGCATGAATACTGGAAGAAAGTACTGCTGTACTGACGCATCACATTAAGCTGAAAGGCAACAAAATGACTTAAGGAGTCACAAAAAGTGTCTGAGAATCTGACAAAGGACAAGCAGTTTGGAGAATGGATGGATGGATGGAAATGTCCATTATTTAAACAATATCACTATCAATGCCACTGTATTTAAACAAACAAAGGACTTGACTGTGAATCAAAAACAAAGCGAAACAGGTAACAGACAAAATATATGATGCTTGTAGAAGAGAACGAATTCTTCCATTTAAACTGTGTGTGATGCCTGACACAGATAAACAGCAGAGGATGAGAGATTGCTATTAAAATGTGAAGCATTTTCTCTTCCTCAGCAGTGACTTATGGGTTATATACAGTAACCTGTGGCGGATCTATAGTGTGTGCTATATAAGAGTATGAAGCCAGAGAGTGGTAGCACAGCTACCACAGATTCATTTTGGGTTGATGGGTCTCATACAGGGCTGGAGCTTGATCGCCACTGCCACTGAGAAGCTACCTTTGTAAAATCTGCTTGTTAGTAGTAATTGGGCACTTCTGTGAAAATGTACTGATTGGGAATGTTACAATAAATCTTATGGTACAACAATAACAAAACATGTAGGTGCAGTGTTGGAGAGTGACTAGAAGTAGTGAATCATTCTTTAGCATGACAACTGCAGCTTTTCCAGCAACAAAGTAATCCTTAAAATGTTACATTTCTGTATTTTATATCACATTGTTTGCATACTTGGCTTTGCTGAATAATTAAATTAACTCTCCTAAACTAGCATTTGGAAGTCAGATTAATATCAGTAAATTAGTTTATTCAGTTGGTTCGAATGTAAATCAAGCGTTCATCTATGCATCTGATCTGATGTGCTGTGTAGAAGTCCATTCTTGTGTCATGAAACAAAAATTAACTAAATGTATGTTATTGATCTTATTGTGAAAAATATATTTATGTACACTTAGAAGTTTTTATTTATGTATTTATTTTTGAAAATAGCTTAATCTTTAGGTGAAAACGTCAGACTTCTCTCTTTGGTGATGTTTTGCAATCTTCTCCAATCTTTTATTCCATTTAAACCTGTCCCTGTAACCTCATGTTAATCTATGTAGCTGCAGTGATGGGGCCACATGGGGGGCCACATTATTCCAATCCTTTGTGACTAATGTACAGGATTCTGTCAATAATGAAAATCCTCTTATAAACAATGTCTCTATCTCCACTTTGCGCTCTTCTTCCCTGAGTGGCATTCTGGTGATGGGGGCATGAGCCAAGGTTAACTAGTGCAAACAGAGGGTCCCATGGGAGACCGTGTTCTCCCACTGCACCACAGTGTGCTTGTAAATCCTGCCTTCAGGGACAAGTCCAAAAAAACAATACAGTATATAGGGAAAGACTCATTCTTGTTTATAAAGGGTCAAATGGTGTCAAGACTAGCAGATAACACAGCAAACATGACCTATAATTATTTTTAAAATTAAGTAATTAATCATTTGTGAAGCAAATTAAACCACAGGTCTGATTATCAGCTAATGAGAACTTTCCTAAATCTGCTTCTATTACAATAGAAGTGGAACAACAGTGACCAAATAAAAAAAGCTGTTCACCTTCAGTTGTTGTGCGCGATTGGCTCTTGAGTCTCAGTGATGGCCGGAAGCGTGTTCGGTCATTGAAGCTCCAGCTCTTCTGGACCTTGGCAGGGCTGCTGCCCTCAACCCCAACCTCTGTGGCAGGAGAGCGTCGGTCATTCACTGACATCTGTCTGCTCTTCATGCTCTGACCGCGAGGACTGGCCATGCGCACACGCTCCCGAAAACTTAACTTTTGACTGAAGGAGAGGAAAGAAGAGGAATGGAAGAGGATGGGAAGTAGGAAGGGACAAATAAACAGAGAAATAATTAAACATGGAATGGAAATAAAGATGTATTTAACTAAAGTTTGGTTTAATAAAAACTGTTGTGATGGCTTGTTTTGGACCTGCAAGTTTCTCAACTAAATTCCTCCAGTACAACTATTTTTTGTTGACACGATTTGGAACCACATCTTACTTGGAAGTTGACTTTTCTGAAAAATTGCATCAAAAGACCATCATGCAACACAAACCTCATTCCACGGCTTCCACCAATCAGCAAGCAATATTTTGAAGAATGACTCTCTAACCACCCTACTTCTTTTGATACCTTCAATGTGGAGCAGCCTGACAACATTTCCATGTACCTTTCTAAGCCTGATGTTGAGGCCCGGAATATTAACAGTTTATGAGCAGAACAGTTCTATACGTATTCCTTCAAAGACAAAAATTCCATAAGCTGGGGTTCTTAATTCATGCTGGAATGCTTAATTCATGTCTACATAGTCCACTGAGCTCATGCTTGGTATTGAGTTTGTATGTGAAAGAGATGTAGTGTAAAAGGAGAGTGAAGACATAATGCTATAAAGGTGACTTACAAGACTATAGAGCCAAATTTCATGCACATGCAACATGCAGGTTAAGACTAATGTGTTAATGCAAACAGATACAAATACAGTACAGTCAGAGATATCCTTCACAACTGAACTGAACCTTTAAAACCACTTGATCGGATTATTCCTGCATTGCAATGTGGGATGTTGGAAAACTGGTGGTTTTAAGTTTAGAAGCTTTACATTATTTTATTATTATAAAAAATTAGATAATGTATCATTTTGGTAATAATATTGTAGAGTAATTTCTGCATGTCAGATAGGGGTATTGGATAGATCAGTCAGTGGCAGTTAAATCCTTCAGGCAACAGGCAATAGGACCCTCGTATTAGACCCTCTGTAGGGTCTGTAAGGTTATCTGAGGTGGCCGTCATCATCCATGCATAAGGTAAGTCAGCATTCACATTGGTCATATTGCTGGAGCAGTGGGGGATGCTGGGTACCTATATTTCCATGTGGTATACCTCCTGAAGAGCCTCTGTTTATTACTATGACCCTTACTAAGGAAATGAGGAAGACAGATGGCAGATGAGTTAGTTAGACTGTGAGCAGAAACAACCTACTTAAGTGGAAGAAATTATATGGATGGAACAACATCGAAACGGTAAAAATGGAGCAAAATGCAAAATAAATTGCCATGTTTTTGCAACCAAACATGGTAATATAAAGTTTAATTAGCACTGCACCAAACTACATACACTCACAAGCACATTCACACTAGAAGTACTGTATATTAGAAGTAAACAGGGTACAAAACTTGTCTAACAACCAAAGAATTTGACAAACTTTCTTGGATTTGCTGGCTAATTATAACATATCTTTCTGTAAATATTTTGTTCCTTTCACTCTCTAACCAGTACAAATGGATTATGTGGATTGTGGATTATACTTAATGTTTTCTTAAAGACTAAAGACTTAATGTTCATCCATTTAAAAGGTTTCACAAGCGGCGCAGAAAGTATTCACAGCTTAGCTGTTTGCTGTAATGCCTTTGCAATTTGAAGGTTAATTTTCCATCACATTTAATGACACATTTGCCACACATTGTGGGGCTTTTCCAACTGTAAATTACTTAATTTAATTCTGAGTGCTGGTGCTCTGCTCTTCACATATTTAATACGAACCATGCAAACATCCAGCCTGGGGTGCAACCATTATTTACAGGGACTGAGCAATAAGCTCCACCCCTGCTGAAATCACTTTTAAAACAAAAAGTTACCAGCCTGACAGCAAACATCTGACCACACTATGGCCTTGAAGATGCGACTGTCTTTAATGTGTCTAAACATAGTCAAGTACTGTGTACAAACATGCAGAGTCCTAAATGTCAACAGCTAAGACTGGAACTGAGTCACTACTGCTATTACTCACTGGGCCTATTGATGAAATGTATTTAGAATAGGATGTGGGGTTGTTATCGGGGGGGGGGGTCGTTATCGGCAGTCATATTTATTGACTGTTAAATATGTTTTATATTTAACAGTCAATATAAACAATCTCTGAATGGAAAAAGTGCATCACGTTTCTATCCATGTAGCTAGACAGAGAGAAGTAAGCCAAAGTACCATGTCTATTACAGAAGAAGCCCTGCAAGTGCAAACACACACACACACACACACACACACACACACACACAGACACAGACACAGACACACACAGACACACACACACAGACAGACACACACACACAGACACTTTGGTGGAGATGAACACTTGTTCTTAGTAAGCAAAGCGAAGCTGCTCCACAGCTAAGCTACTATTCTATGACTTTTGCTATATGGTTCTCTGAAATATTTGTTTGGGATTGGTCAATTGTGGCCAATGCAGTGGTGAAACTAAACCATGAAACTGTATATTTGTCTATTGTCCAAAAAAAAATACTGGTGCTACTTTCATGTTGCAGGAATCACTCTGTGCTTCTCTATAGAATAGTATATTTATATATTAAAATATAATTACATTTATATATTAATATTAATTAATGTACATAAATATATATTTAAACATGTTTGTTGAATCACTAATATAATTCTATATTACATTAATTAATAAAAATACATTACAAAATAGTAATACTGTGAAGTATTATTAAAATATATATTTAAAAAAAATCTACTTTAATATATTTAAAAATGAATTTTATTCCTGTAATGGAAAGCCTAAATTTTCAGCAGCCATTACTCCAGTATTCATTGTCACATGATCCTTCAGAAATCATTCTAATATACTGATTAATATGATATAGTATACAATATATATTGGGGCTCAATTAATATTATTATCACACTTAATATTTTTTGTTAAACTCATAATTTCTTCAGGATTCTTTGATGAATAGAAAGTTAAAAAAGAACAGCCTGTAAACATTTAAATGTCTTTACTGCAACTTTTAATAAATTGAATGCATCCTTGCTGACTATAATGTACAAGTAATATAATAAACCAAATTAAAATCAATATTTTACAAATGATATGTAGCCTTGTCATAAGAGACAGTACAGTTAGCTTCACATTGGTGTCCTGATCATCCTGTCTTGGTTTATTATGTGATAATTAGCAGATACCACACATACTATAGCTACTATTTCAAATAAATAAAAAATCAGTGGGAGGGAATGATAAAGCAAGACACGTAACATGCCATGACTGAATGTACTTAATTCTTCTCCCTATTTTTATTGATGCACTGGAAGCTAAAAGACAATCAATACTTAAATAATTCAAACATTCCGGACACTAGGAGGATGTAGATACGAGAACAACAAACCTGCTGATGGATTCCCCCTGGTCTTTCCTTCAGGTGTTAGTTAAAAACATAGAGAGAAAAGAGGCAGGATATTAACACTTCACATGAACGACAGAAACTAATAAGGAGACTACAGAAGAGACACAGATGCCTCTGAAATATACGAAGTGTTTCATTGTAGGAATGACACACCAATATATTTCACTGTGTCACACAAATTATAGTTTAAATGTTAAAAAAAGGAAATTAAACAAATATACCTCAACACACACACACACACACATTAGGAGTAAGAAGAAATGGAGAGTCTTTTTTAAGACAGGCAGCAAACAAGCAGGCATGCAAGCTTTGAGCAATGCACAGTCAAGCTGACTAAGACAAGCGCTAACAGAAGAGGGACAGCTGTGTTATCAAGGGCTGCTCTGTGTGTAATTACTCCAGAATTGGGGAATTGCCTGAATATAGCAGTACACCCATTTGTCAGAGCATTGTCATGTGTCTGTCTTCAGGTGTCAGTCCACAAACTGTCCTGGCTTCTGTCCAGTTTGATTTATCGGTAGGGGAAATTTCAGTTAGCCACAGCATATACACGAGGAAGCAGGTGTGAGGCTGTGGCTCTCATTCAAACGGAAACTTTGAAGCTTCAGTTATACAGAAGACTTATGTTCACTGTCAAAACCTGAGGGTTGTGAGCTATTTCAGTAACTGTACATCATTAAGTATTATTTTGGGGAACTTGTACTATTGAAACTGAATATGTATTCTCTTACTGAATTACATTTCTAAGGGCAAATCACACTTTTCAAATTGTCATACTCATTTAGCCTTCCAAAGAACAAAGTAAATTTGCAGAACATAATGAGCCAAATATTTGATCTTTTTTGTGCATCTTACAGAGCTAGAGGGCCATTCAAATTACACTCACACAACAAGCTAATAAAATGCATTTCATGGTAATTAGCCTCCACTACAGTTTACAAGTATTTGTCCTCATGAAGAGATTTTTCATCAGTCACCAACAGTCTTTGACCTAAAAAAAATAAGTTCTAATTCTAGCTATTCTCAGGAATGAACAACTTGATTTGAGTATGAACACATTATTCTATATTAATAATGATCCAGCATCAAAGAATAATAAAACCATTTGATGTTACATTTAAAGTATAACAGTTTTGACTAATGTACAGTTCTTTATTTATTTAGTAAATGAAAATTTAAGGAGTCCGAAGAGTTGGGTTTGTATCAAAGAAATAGTTTTGTTTGTTAGATATTCTTATTTTGTTCATTTCAGCAGTCTATGAAAGCTGCTTCCACCACGGAGTAAAATTTATAACAAAACTGATTTTATGTCTCCAAGTTAACAACTTGCAATTTAGACTTTATTCTTTGAATTGTGAGTTTATAATACACAATTCTGACTTTAACACAATTATCAGTGTAAATCTCACAATTTTGAGGTCCCTCTTAAAAGAGATATAAACTCCAAGAGATATATAAAAAAAGTCTGAAATGTGAGCTGAACTCAGAATTATGTGGAAAAAAAATCTGAATTGTGAAATATATGCTCACAATTCTGAAAAGAAAAGACTGAATTTTGAGATACAAATGTGCAATTCTGGAAAAAAAGTCCAAGTGTGAAATGTTATCTTAAAATTGCAGATGTAAACTTATAGTTGCAAGAAATAAAATCAAAAATGTGTTATAAACTTGCACTTCTGAGAAAAATTCAAAATTGTGAGATGAAAAGTTTATTATCATTATTCAGTAGCAATTCATGTATGTTTTAGGAAAGGTATTTTGACATTTAACATTACAATTTTAACAAAGTATCCATACTTGGGTATCATTTATTTGTACTTTTGACATCTGGCCATACGCGTTTTTTCAGTGACCTAATGAGGATTTAAATAAGCATGGATATCTATAGACTACGGTAGGGCACAGAAGAGATGATTATGCTTAGGAAGAGAGACAGATTGAGGGAAAACAGAGTTTATTTGCTGAGGGAAGTGGGGAAATGAGAGCTACAGAAGCACTGACACCAAATACGACACCAGCTGCCACAGTTGTACCTACTTTGTAGGGCTGCAGGTATGCAACGCCTTCAAATGAGGCTTCCAGGTAGCAACGGAAACCGAGTTCTCATCAGCCGCATAGCTACGCCACACACACTACGTGCAGAATATACAAAACCAGGAAAATAGGGAGGGAAATGAGGACAGTAGAAAGTAAAAAGAGAAATACACAAGGCCAGGAAAAAAGCAGGGATTGGAAAAAAAAGGAGAACAACAAAAGAAAAAAAAAAGATTAGTAACAACCGGTTCATGTAAGCGCTCTTCCATCAGTTCACTGCATTGATACATGCCTTTGAGGAGGGAGAACACTTTTATAGAACAGCCATGTGGCACTCAGGTATGTTCTGGAGAGGTCTGTGGAGTAGAGACGCCACGCAGCCTGGTGCAGGAGACAGACACACACAGACGGAGACATGGGTGGAGAAAGACAATAGCACGGTGAGGGAACAGCCAGTGAATCATTGATCGAGCTCAAGACATTTCTTCAAACTGCTGCTTTCATTTTGTTTAAATGTTCGAAGTTTTCAGTAATGCTGGAAAACATGTTAGCCTATGTATTTTGAGGACCAAAAGTCTGAGACCACTAGTGAAAATGCTTTTTTAAAAAATAAGATTATCTGCATAACAATGTGAGTAAAAAGATAAAAATGAATTCATTATTTCTTAGCATATGGTTTTGCTTAGAAATAATGCAGCACTTGAGTTGCATGACCTTCACAAGTTAGTGGAAAACCCGATAATTATGTTTTCCAGCATGATCTGAGAATGATCCAAAGAGCATCTTGAGGAAGTAAGAACATCTGACCGTCGGTCCAAATAGTCACATGATGTCTCTAATGTATTAAATATCTCTTATTTCTGTAATAATATTTCATTTTTTAATGTTAATGTCAATTTTTTTCAGGTTTAAATTGCAGTATATTTGAATTCCAGATTTTTGATGATGTCTTAGACTTGTGGATCCCACTGTACACAATTCAAGAAGATTTTAGTGTTTTTCACACATCTACCATGTCCAAATATGAGAGCAGATCAGTGTTGAACAAATGTCTTGACTTTGGGTGGCACACACAACATCAAAACAGCCAAAGGACTTAAATGTAAGTGATGTGGTGAATGAAAAGAGGAATACATTTATCCAGTGAAAAGTGTTTATATATAAAAAGGTGTTTATAAAGCACAAACTTTTTAAAATAAAAGCAAAAAGTGTTTGTGGCCTCGTATGTTTTAATTTAAGGGTTTACGTGTGGCCATTTGACTCTAAAATAGTATTATTTCAATCTAAATACAATTATATAATTAATACTTTTATGAGTATTTGACCACACAGATGTTGTTGTAGGATATAATGTACAGCCAACACGAACCCCTGCTTGCATTTAACTTCTGATTTTGCAATGTATATGGTATAACAATGAAATAGCATTTTATTCATTGGTAATAGACTGAATTGTAAAAAGTGGGCTATGTATACTAGAATGAAGCAAGCCTTGAATGTGAATTTACTAAAACAAAACCTAATTTCTTTTTTTTTTCTAAATTATCCAATATACTGAATGATGCCAGCAGAAATGGAAAGTGATTGCTAAGGAAGAACAAGTCATTTTGATTAAAAACTACAAACAAAAGAAACAAAACGAATAATGTGCACTAATGAAGCATTCACAATAGGTACATGCATTAAGAAAGTCAACAGGGTCATTTTTATTTAATGTTGACTTATAATAATGTGATAATGGATATGGTTTTATGCATCAAGATGTAAAACTGCGTTAAAAACCATAAGAAAGAAACAGAAGACGTGTTGTGAGGCGAAAAACATCAGAAGGATGAAAGATTGAAGATGGAGCTCTCAAACTGCGTGACGCAGCAGTGAGGAGGGAGGGTATATTTTCCATCATTCTCTACAATAATGTCAGTAAAAGAGAAAAGGCAATCGTAACATGCAGGAAAGAATCCGAACCCAGACATAGCTGAGAGTCATACTCCACAGATCATAATTAAGATATATTTTCCTGGGTTATATAAAGACCTGAAGTGATTTAAGGGAGGTGAGAGAGCACAAATGATGAGAAATATTGCACCAATGCAATCCCTGCAACATTACATCTTAAACAACACAGCATGGTTAAAATACAGAGTTACTGACAACAGTAATTAAAGCTGGATGGTTGGATGCCCGCTGAAAGACCTTTGGAAAAAGGAAAGAAAATTAAAAACAGGGTGAAGACAGATCAGGAAAAGAGACAACATAAACATTAGGACTGATGAATATATGAGACATTCTCTGTCTGCAATATCAGAAAACAACCTGGAGAAAGAAAAGGGGTCATGGTGGTTAAAATAGTTGGGAAATTCCATGTGGGTTTTCAACAGCAGCCAAAAGGAAGTAACTAATTTCTATAATATTACAGGACCTCAATGTTTTGTAGATGTGTGTTTGTGTGTGTGTGTGGACATTTTCCTAGAGTAAATCTGTTTCTTCTGCTAGAGGAGAAGGATGCACCGTCCATTAGGAAGAGCTATTGTCCTCAGGGAGGCCCTTGCTCAGAATTCCTTCTGTGGAAACACATCATAAATATCTGCAAGTGTTTCCTTTGGCTCTGACGGAAGATAATAGTCCTCATGTAATCAATGCTCGTGGTATTCTTCGCTTTCTCTCCTTTCATTTAAAAATGAACTTGGTTCATTTGTATTATTTCATTCAAATAATTGTTTTATTATTAAAAACGTTTAGATGTTTTAACTGGAAAAGATGACAAATAAACTGATAAAAAAAAATTATTTTACAATTAATTGTTCATTCAAAATTAATTTTAATTAAAAATAAAAAATAAATTATTTATATTAAATATTAATTTAGTATCACGATTATTAAGATTATTATTCAATTTAAACTACTGTTGTTTTAAAAATCATTGAGATACTATTGTAATTATTGTTAATATTGTGAATTAGATTTTATTTTCAATTTCATGTTAACTTTAAGTTTTAGTTATTTTAGTACAATAGGAAAAATGGGAAATGTTGAAGAAACTAGCTGAAATAAAATAAGTTTGTGTTTTTTATATTTACATTCATAAGCGCAGATCCCATGGGTGCTTAGGTGCTCGAGCACCCACGGAAATGAATGAGGCCCATTCATAAAACACAAGCAGAACGAATTTTTGTGTAAATCGTTCTTAAAGCTGTTCTGACGTAAATTTTCGGATTCATGAAAGTGTTTGTATTTTCAAAATGTTAGTTGGTACGAAAGAAACGTACACCTGCTCCTTACCACTTGTAAATGGAGCGTAAAAAGTTCTGTGTTCTTTTTGGCAAACGGATGACACTGAATTTTGATGCACTGCTATCATAATACTTTACAAGGTTGTTTGCTCTGTTTTTTGTTTTTTTTGTAGCTGAGAGTTGATAGTGCTTGTCACTGTCACTTTTTACCCAGCCGTCCAATTAATGGAGGAGGGGCGGGACAAATACTACACCGACCAATCATCCTACTTGTACAACAACTGAACAACAATAGAGAAGTTAATATTGCTGGTTACTGCATTTTCATATTCAGTAATATTCTTCAAAATGAGATACTAGTAATACGTTACTGCCGATATTCCACATCATATCAACCAAATCGACAGCTGGAAAAATGCTGTGCCACCAAAGCATTCTCAAGCGCCACCAGCTGGTCGTTTTCAGAAGAGTGCCTGACATTTTTTCAGCTGGCTAAAAACGCTTTGGTGGACACATGTTATTGAATATTTATTGTTAGGCATATGACCTATTAGTCTGTTTTGCATTTATGCAATATACTGAAGCCAAACCTGAGAAAATAGATCAGAATATTCCACTGCATTCCTGGACACGCAATTTGCGTAGTTGTAATTCATAGGCAGGGATTATGCTAATTGTGAATGAGCATGCAGAGCACCCTATTTGCGAATGATTGGAATTCATTAACATACACATGTTTAACTATCAAATCTGATGTG
Source organism: Sinocyclocheilus grahami (assembly GCF_001515645.1). Classification (NCBI taxonomy): domain Eukaryota; kingdom Metazoa; phylum Chordata; class Actinopteri; order Cypriniformes; family Cyprinidae; genus Sinocyclocheilus; species Sinocyclocheilus grahami. The sequence goes on along the minus strand of NW_015505285.1, from coordinate 3,598,714 downwards.
TATGAAGTGTTTGTGAATCTGGAGGGGAGTTTTTGGGAAGGTCTGTTTTACGCACAAATTACTTTGAATTTACTCCTATATTTATGAATGTTTCATGAATGAGGCCCAATGTGTGTATTAGGCCTATTTAGGTGGGTGGGGGTTTAGCACCCACCAACAGAAACATAAATCGGCGTCTATGTTTACATTTATTTCAATTAATATTTATTTCAAGTAACATTCAACCTTTTTCTTTCTTTTTTTAGTTTCTGACTCATTTAACTATAATAACTGATTTAAAATGACAATATCAGGGAAGAGTGCCATTGTCTTATAAATGTCCCATTATAAAACGGGTAGGTATGAAACTAATTTGATATTAACATAGCAACTATGTGCAGTGTAAGTGTATATTTAAATTAATCTGATCTTTGTGGATGAGAATCAGAACAGGGCAAATCATAAATTTTTCAAGGGTTCCTTAAAAAAACACCAATTATGAAACATGAAGAGATTTGAGCATTAAGCGTTCTTTGTTTTAAATTCTAATGAAGCAATATGTGTTGAGTTCTGAATGTCTGACTGATCGAGATTTTGAGATAGGATGAGCTTACCTGTATGAGGCTGGCTGCTGGGTTTCTCCTCTTTTCAAAGTGCTTCTGTCTGTGCTGCTCTTGGACCTTCAGAGCAAAGCCAGAGCCAAGAATACCCTGCACCCACAGAAAAGAACACAAACGCACCCTATTACTAAGGTTGAATCTGCTGATTTGGACTAACACCTGTTTCACACATACTCCGTTTGCAGTGTGTATGCAGTCCATGTGCGTTACGTATGCGGTGCAGAAGCAGCACGGACTCATTGTGCTTTCACACAGGATGCGTTTGCAGTCCGCTCCTGATCCGTGGCTGTTTACCACAAACCCAACATTTATCTATTATTTTGATTTCAAATCCAAACGTTGTTAGCCTATACTGAAAGTGATTTTCATTATTGTGATCCTCTTTTATCACAGTACAGTTACACAATCTTTCATAGACATATTCACGTTTAAACTCAATTAATATAAACAATGTATTAAAGGCATTTGGCTTCTAGATTTGTATATTAATTTGCTCAAGCAAGTGGAAACACATTTAAACATAGCATATAGCCTACTTTTCTTGTGTTAGGCTATCACAAATATTTTAAATTAAAACTTACCACTGACAGAAACAGTCGGCTCTCTTGCCTTTTACATTTACATCTCTATTACAAACTGCCCCGTGGGTCTTAAATAACTGTTTTTCTACCTCCACAAGACACAAGTGCATATGTTGCCTTGTTTATCTAAAAGTGCACTTTTCTTTGTTTTAAACCTAGCCAAAAAGCCTGTGAAACAGACTTTAATTATATATATTTATTGTGAAATTACTACATTTCCATGTCAATCCATGTTCATTTTTACCGCAAACAAAGCATTGTTACTTTAACTCAGCGAGTGCAGCACAGCAAAAATAGACTCGGTGCGGAAACGATCTCTGCACTGCTGCAGACGCACCACTCCTGGAACGCACTGACGGACCGCAACTGCGTGCAGTGTGAACGCTCTGATCCTTTAACATGGGTGTGGAAAAAAATACACACCGCAAACGCACTGCAGACGGAGTATGTGTGAAACAGGCGTAAGAGAGACTGAGTGTGCAGGACACATTTGTGAGCAGAGAGTCAAAGAACACTTGACGAGAATGAGTCAGACAGGCCACTGAGGGGCTTTACAGCAACACATACTGTGTGTTCTCAAACACATCACAAAAATCATCACAGTACAAACACTCTACCTGAGCTAACAAAAATGGTTTTAGTGATTTCAAGTTTCATCCTAAAAGACCACAAATCCCCCATCTCTCGTAAGTGAGATCACTTAAGAAGTCAGGATAAGAAGGCATAGCCTAATGCTTAAACTTATGTCTCATTTGTACATCTGTCATCATTTACTCACACTGAAGTTGTTCCAAAACTGTACATATTATTTCCCAGCTGAACACAAAAGAAGATATTTTGAGGAACTTTGGTAACCAAACAGCTGATGGTCCCCATTGACTTCCATGGTATCTTATTTCCATACTATGAAAATTTGGATCATCTTTTTTCCCTACTGTGTCATATATGCAAGTGAAACGGCTTGTTGGATGTGAATTGTAGGGTGGGACTTGATTTTTACGAAGAATTGTAAAATGACTTCATGGTGACTGCAAATTTCTGCACACATATGACGTCAGAAACATTGGAATTTAGTGCATGAGTCATGATTACTTCAATTATGTTTTTATGGAGTTTTATATGGAAGAAAAAAGAATTCTTCAAAAAAGAAAGCAATAATCATCATGTTTGGGACAACATGAGGTTGAGTAAATGCAGACAGAATTTAAATTTTTGAGTATACTATAGCTTTAACTTCTATTTTTTTATAAATCCATTGTTATGTAAAACAATATTTACCCCTATCTATTCTAATGTCAGCATGTGAGTCATGCAGTACATATCAGGTTGGAGCTACTCACAGCAGGCAAAGCGAAGAACGAGATGCCCAGCAAAGCAAACCCTGCAGACAGAAGCCGCCCGGTCCAGGTCTGTGGAGTCTTATCGCCATATCCAATGGTGGTGAGCGTGATCTGAAGAAAGATGTGAGAATATGAAGGGTCAACCTTTTTTATATGTTTAAAAGACTAGGGTCATATTGCTAAAGACTTCCCACAGACAGACAGCATTGAATTATGTGTCTGGTTGCAGGCCCGCAGTGTACTTTAAGACTCCACATATCACCTTCACTCATGTATGGAGGAGGAATAGTAACCTCTACACACTCTGACTGCATCTACATGATGGCCAAACATATATCGAATTCTGGCCAGGGCGCATTGGAAAGTCAAAGGCATCCAAACATGCAGTCAATTCAGTCCATTTATGCCATGTTAAATACCCATAAACACCAATCTGCATTCTAAAGTTACGGCCACACAGATGCATGGTATTAGATCCATCTTTCAGCAAGAGAAATACTTTGGTGGCTCGTCAAAAAAAAAAGGATCAGTCTAACATCTCGCACTCCTTTCCACACTCATAAGTGAACTCTTTGGATTCTTGCAGGCAGGGGATACTTAAACAAAGGCCCGGCCAAAGCAAATTCAACACATCCAGTAAAAGTGAGTGATTTGTCAAATGCAAAGAGCACTGCGGCCTTTCACAGCGCTTTGAGGAAAAGACTAGGAGTGTGGGAGCTCACACACAAAGCCAGACTCCCGTTCTCCTGTTTTCCTCCACGGAAGCCTGCCTGTCAGCTCCAGACGCTGGCTTGGGCTCAACCCAGTGTAAATACCGTGTGGCTGCATAATATTGGCCCACCGCTGGTTTGTCTCTGCATCTGAGCTCTACAGCAGAAGACCATACCCTCAACTGACCTCACATCTCCTCGAAACAGCTCTGTTTGTGCTTGGTAGGAGCAGGAAATTACATGCATTGATTTGTTAAGTCAGCTGGTGAGGAACCATGACCAGTCCTGCTGTGTGTACCACAACAACTAAACCCTGTCAAGGCCTAGGGTTGTAACTGGTCGCCGTGATTTTGCCAAGTAAGAAATTATCATCAATTAACATCTTTTGTTGATCCTGGATCAAGATTACTGTCGAAAAATATAGACTAACCCAATCCCTACCCCTAAACCTAACCCTAGCCATAATTTATTCCTAAAATCAGTGTGAAATGATAACTGATTAACACGGGTGTAGAAGCACCTAACCCTGATAGCAAACCTAAAACAGATATTTCCTGAAAAGTTATCCCTCAATTCTGATTGGTTAATTGGAATGTTGTTCCAGGATCAACAAGGATGTTGATCCAGGAACATGTTGTACTTGGTGAAGTCACCGGTTGTAACTCACTTATCGATTAATGCATGAAATACAGCAAAACACTGGCAATGCGTATTATTGAGCATCCTAAAATGCATCAATGGGGGATGGAATTTATATAGATTGTATATAGATGTGAAAAAGGGGGATTGTGTGTACATTTGTAGGAAAATGTGCACAAATGCTGAAAGGGATTAATGAAGAGCGAAAGGATGACGTTTAAGGAAGGCACTTAAGGTAGACTTACCGTTCCCCACCAAAGAGCATCTGCATAGGTGGCGAACTGTTTGTTAAACTCTTTCTCCACCAAGTAGACCAAGAATGAAGAAAAGATCAGCACCAAGAAGCCAATGTACCAGGCAGTCACAAGCTCCTGAAACAAACATCACAATTTAAAACATCCAACAAATTAAAGTCATTTCTTCAAAAATATCAAGACTAGTTTGGTGACCATCTAAAGGTTGGGAGATCAGTTTAAACCAGGTAATACCAGCATGGCCAGGTTGTAAAACCAGCTAGACCAATAGAGAAATGGCAAACATAACAAAGAGGACCATTTTCTTTTCCTTTTCTTGTTTTCTTTTTCTTTTTTTTGTTCTTTATTTTCTATTTTCTATAAAACTGTGCTGGAACACTGTTTATTGTAAAAAAAAAGTGCTTTGCAGATAAACTTATTTTGAATTACAATATTAATAAAATGTTTTAGAATATAAAAATGTTCAGCTTTTTTTCTGGTTTTAAAGAGGTTGTCAGGCTGGAAATCAACTGGATAGGAGGAAAACCAGAGGGGCCAGGCTGGGAGACCAGCTAAACCAGACTAAACTAGCAAAGACCAGCAAAACAAGCTGGTTTAAGCAGTTTTTTCAGTTTTATCAGGGATGTCAGGAAAATGTAACCGCTTAAGCCTGAAAGGAGATAGAAATAAGCAACTCTGCTATTATATTGACCACAATGATTCATTGCGGGGACCCCTAATCTCTCCACTAAATGATGGGTAACTGAGGACTGAGGAAGCGTGTGGTTTGGCCGCAGCCCGTGGATGAAGTTTCAGTCCAAGCGGTGCTGGAAAAAGAGGTTGATTGTGGGGTCACATGTCTGCCTCGACATGAAAACTCACACGCAATGTCATGACCGGAGCTCATTTACTAATTTTTGCTCTTAAATAGTATTCGATATACCTTGCTGTGAGCGTAGACAACAGATCCAAGCAGTTTCCAGGTACCGCCTCGCCTGTCCATGCGCACCATGCGCAGGATCTGCAAAAAACGCAGGCTGCGAAGTGCAGACGTGGCAAAAATATTGCCCTGGCTACCAGCTGAAACCACTGCGATGGATGCAATGAGCACAATAATGTCTAAAACACAAACACAGGAGACAAGGAACATTTGTATATGTTTACACCAAGACAGCAATAGAAATACTTTGATTGACTTATTAAAAATAATTATAGCAGTTGGTCAATTTAGGAGATGGAATCAGTGACTCACAGTCCTCTTTATCTCACAATATCATTATCACTTAACTTTGGCATCACTGAGCCAACTTCAACAAGGACTAAGACCACCCAGCCATTTCAAGAGCACCGGAGCCCATCTACCTATAAACTAAGCTTGCTGTTATTCTCTAAGACATCAGGAATAGAGATTTTTTTTTTTAAATTAGGCTGTTTCACTTGTCTGTTATGTCTTTCTCACTGAGGTCAGAGACAGAGAGAGGGGCCAAGAGAGAGCAGAGAAGCCACAGTCTTACAGAACAGCATATCTAATCCTTCGCTGCACACAGAAAAACCTCTCCAGCTCCCAGTGTGTCTTAACCAGGGATAATATTGTTCTTAACTTAAATCACCTCCGTCATATTTTCCTGCTGAATGTTACACTTGAGGTTTGAAATAAGAATGTTCTTGTGTCACACATGCTGAAGGTGGCCTCCTAAAAGTCTGTTATTTGAAATTCAAATCCCACAACCTTTGAAAGTTGCTACAAGGTGAAAATGGAACATTGAAGAACATGAGCAGATGGAAATGAGGGCAGCAGACTTGTGGTAGTTGTGAACAAAAGCCATACTACAAGATGGAAAGCCAAAAATTGTAAGTTACCAGTAGAGAAACTTTGAAAATCATGAAAGGCACAATTTTAGTTCTTTTTTTCTTTCCCCTTTCTTTAAAAGTTGCTTTGGAACAATGTGTGTTGTAAAAAAGCTATTTGTAAATAAACTAAATGAACTAATTAAATTACAATCTTAATAAAAAAAAATTATAACCAAACTTTCAGCTCAAGGTTTTAATATTTTAAATATTTTATAATAGGCTTTCATATGACAGTACTGACATCTCCTTGTTTAAAGCTACAGATCTCAGATTGTGTCCAGTGTAAAACATTTTTATTTAGACCACAGTTAAAAAATTTGGTCAGTAAGATATGTTAATATTGCTATTCATCAAGGATGCAATAAATTGCAGTAAAGACATTTAGAATGTTACATAAATGTTATGTAATATATTTTAATGTTAATTATTAAAATTATTTTCTGAAGGACTGGAGTAATAACGCTGAAAATTCAGCTTTGCCATCACAGGACAACATTACATTTTTACATATATTAAAATACAAAAGATTGTAATTTGTAATAATATAGCACAATATTGTTTTTATTGATAAGAGTCTTCTTACAAAAACATTTTTAAAAATTCTCAAACTTTTGAAACGGTAGTGTAAAGACATTGTTTTGGTGCACATGTATTCTTGTTTCACAAATCTTTATTTTATTTACTTGTTTATTTAATTTTTAATTTTTTTTATCTATTTCGTTTAACAAGATGAATTTACTGTAGGTAAATCAGGTTACTTTTGACAGCCCAAAAAAGTAGTTTTCCAGAATGTTTCTCAATTAATTAGTTGTTTAAAACATTTTAAATCACTGAAATGGTTTAATAGTTGCTATGTTGCCATGCAAAAGTGCTACATGAAGTCAAAGATAAATATATTTATATTAGATAACATGAAGATGAAATAATAGAGGATGTGGTCACATAAAGGGTTGGCAAGTGTATGTACATAATATGCAAAGACCTTTTCACAATTTCTAATAGGACATGCCAAATAAATGTGTTGAGCAGGGAGGGGAAATTGTTTCCTTTTCCTCTCTGTTTCATAATTCAGAGTTAGTCTCAGCGCTGATGGGATGCTGATGGAACTCAGCCTCCTAATGAATGGAGATGAGGTTCAGTGCATGACACACAACACACTGATATATTCACACTGGAGCCTAAATTACCCTCATGCAACACAACACCACATACACCACGTGTAATAAATATAAATAGCACTGGTTAGTTATTGCCTGTAATCCCTCATTGGTTAGTTATTGTCTGCTTTTCCTCATGAGGGTTTTACAAGAGAACTCTCACATTCATTATGTATGTTTGAGTCAGTCATCGATTTGGGGCAGAGGTGCTATCATTAGCCCATCGAGCATCCATCAACATCCACACCAACACAGCAGATCCATCACCCTCTACAAACACACATATGGAGAGCACACTCAAAGAACACGTTTTTTATCCTACCGATGACACAGAATGGTTTTCTTGCAAAGCGCAGTCGTCCTTGCCATCCCCTGTAGCGACAGCAGCATCCAGCCGACCAGATGCGAATGATGTACTCCAGACCGAACACAACAATCATCACAAACTCCTGCAAAACAAAAACACACACAAGTATAGTAGGGCTGTCAAAAAAAAAGTGAGGTCGTGGTTAGAACGCTTGGTTGAATGTATGATCAGACAAGATGACGACGAAGAAGAAGTGTTGCTGTAGCCTCAAGTTTTTGCAAGTTATTACACATGCACCTGAATAATTATGTATGTAAATATGTATGTTACAATTATGAAAATATTTTTATAATAAATTGCTGACAGTACAATACTGGACAATGACCTATCTGCAGAATTTATACTTCAATTATGAGACTACAGTGTTTCCCATACATTGAGTGCGGGTGTTTTTATATCACTGTATTTCTGAAGGAAACCAACTGTCTTCAGAAATTTGGATGTCATTTTCATTTATTCTTGCATGTAATGTCTGATAAAGCAGTGTTTTTTTTTTTAGCGGAACGCTGCTTTGTGTACAGCCGTTACCGGGGAAACCTTGATCTCTACCACTCCAACAGTGCCTCCTGCTGGCAGAGTATGAGTTTGCATATATATATATATATATATATGCAAACTCATACTCTGCCAGCAGGAGGCACTGTTGGAGTGGTAGAGATCAAGGTTTCCCCGGTAACGGCTGTACACAAAGCAGCGTTCCGCTAAAAAAAAAAACACTGCTTTATCAGACATTACATGCAAGATTAAATGAAAATGACATCCAATTTTCTGAAGACAGTCGGTTTCCTTCAGAAATACAGTGATCAACTGTATAACAGTTTCACTGCAATTCATGTTATAATGTTAGAATTAAATAACAATAAAAAATAATACATATGCACTTATCTGTACATCGTAAATGCAGTTATTTTTAAGCGGTTGTTGACATCCTATCTAAAACGTGATTTAGCCAAAAAAAACAACAATAACATTACCACCCTAAGATGTCTTGCAATATCTGTGCGTGCAAAGGTTCTGCGCTGTTCAATATTCTCTGGGTCTGAATCCGGCTCAAATTGATATGGCAATATTGATGCCATCCCTAACTAAACTGGAGCAGATGGAACTTGCTGCTTTGACAAGGAGTGGGGCAGTACTGAAACACCGTCTAAGCTGTTCGCCAATCACAATGCACTGGGACAGCTAACCAATCACATCACATTTAGTTTTTCGGAAGGCGGGCCTTCATCAAACCCGGAACTAATAGAGCCGTTTGTGCCAAGATGGGGAGAAAGGTATTGTAATAATATAAATTATGTAAAAAAATTAAGCGTTTTTTGAACCACCAAGCATGTTTTAGGACACCCCCAAAACAAATTCAAGACATTGTAAAAGAGCATAATAGAACCCCTTTAAATGAAAAATGTACTCTGTGTGATTGGCCTTGCGCCCTTTGTATTAAACTCTGCATACATACATGATGCTGTTTTGTTTATAATTGTTTAAACAACTTAATTATAATTGGTTTATAAACATTGTTTGAAAGATTATGCACTTTTTTCCACAGATAGTCATGTTATCTTATGCTTTGAATTAACGTGCATTAGTAATATTGTGGCCTCAGAAGAGAACAGTAGCCCCTCACTGCAGAACAAAGATCCAGGGGGCGGGGTTGGATCCACATCTAGGGGGTGGAGATGGTAGGTTTAGGGGTGGAGATTGGTGGGTTTAGGTATCAGGGGGTGGAGACGGGTAGGTTTAGGTATATATAAGGTGGGAGGAGTTGGATCTGGATCCAACCTCGCCCCCTGGATCTTGTGTTCTGGAGTGAGGACCATCTCGAAGAGAAGCCAAAAGCTTTTCTTCACCCTAACTGAAATTATGCATTTTAAATTTGAATATAATTCGAATTTTAATTAGAATATAATTCTAATTTTGATAATATTTAAGTTAAAAATTTAGTTTTTCAGCCATTTTGACAATCCTAATGCATCGAGTTTATAACACTGCTCCGCTCCCAGAGAAACAACACACATTTACATTAAAGGTACAATATGTAAGATTTTTTTATTAAAATATCCAAAAACCACTAGTACAGTGTTATATATTTTGCTGACTTGTGTACTTACATTATCCCAAATGTTTCGAAGAATGTTTAAATCCAGAGAAATAAGCAATTTTAACTAGTGACACGGAGCGTGTCTATAGTGTAATTGTGTCACCTGCCAATGATAACCCCTCGATTTCCGGTTTTGTTTTGTAGAAAACATGGAAACACCAAAGACGCTTAAATATGTTGTGGTTTTAATAGACCGGTGACGACCGCACAGAGTAGCATAATAACAGAACTATCAAATGTATCTAGTATGATAAAACAGTGCTGCTTTTTTCCCCCACATACACACGACCGGAAGGAGCGGAAGCGGTCGACTGTGGCATAATAAAAGCTCCGCTGCTTTCGAGCCGTGTGTCGTGCTCGTTCAGCGGCATCGTTTCGCTTCGACGGCTTTCAGCCTCACCCTGCTTCATTCTACTACGTTAATAAATCATTAGCTCATCCATGAACATGATTTCTGTCCGAGTCCCATCGGATTGCATCGGCTGTGGGGATGAAGACAACTCCCATGATTCCACACTCATCAACGGCGTCATCAAACTACGCCTTTAATTCTTTGTTTATTTTGAATACGCGTCCTCTAGCGGGGAAAATTACATATTGTGCCGTTCAAAGATTTATTTGGACATGTTCCTTAAAATGCTGGAAATAATCTGAAATTAAATAAACAAAAAAATTTATTAAATTTAAATTAAATAAACAAAAATAAGCAGAAGAAGTCTGGCTTTAATATTGCCTGGTTTTTAAATGCTTTCATAAATAAATCTAATCTAATAAATAAATCTAATGGGTTGATAAATATTAACCTCAAAGATTTATACTATATTCATGTTTCTTTAATATATACTCTTTAATATTTATGTAAATATGAATAAAGTGATGCTGTACAGCTAATAGTAGGTTCAAGTAGGTTTCAACACAGATCCTTTTGCTCTCTATAGTCTTTCGAAAACTAAATAGTCTTTCGAAAACAGCATTTTATATGAAACAACAAAGAATAATGGAGCAAACTACTCACCCATTGTTTGAAAAAAACCTTTTGGGGGTTGATGCAACGTACAGTGGGTACGGAAAGTATTCAGATCCCTTTAAATTTTTCACTTTGTTATATTCCAGCCATTTGCTAAAATCATTGAAGTTAATTTTTTCCTCATTAATGTACACACAGCACTCCATATTGACAGAAAAACACAGAATTGTTGACATTTTTGTAGATTTATTAAAAAAGAAAAACTGAAATATCACATGGTCCTAAGTATCCTCCATGCCACGTCGCATTGATGCAGTAATTCATGCAAAAGGAGGCCCAACCAAGTATTGAGTGCATAGAAATGAACATACTTTTCAGAAGCCTGAAATTTCTGTTTAAAATATTCCTTTTTCATTGATCTTATGTAATATTCAAATTTTCTGAGACACTGAATTTTGGGTTTTCATTATCTGTAAGCCATAATCATCAAAATTTCAAGAAATAACGGCACTCTATTGAAATATTTCACTCTATGTGTAATGAATCTATATAATATATGGGTTTCACTTTCTGAAATGAGTGACAAAAAATATTGACCTTTTTCATGATATTCTAATTTTTTTAGATGTACCTGTATATGCACACTACCATTCAAACTTTTGAGGAAAATATATATACATTAAAGGTGAAAGTAAAGACTTTAACATGAAATAGATAAAGTTTCCACAAAAACGCAACTGTTTTCAACATTGTTGAGCGTTGATAATAAGAAATGATTTTTGAGCAGCAAATCATATTAGAATAAATTCTGAAGGATCATGAAACACTGAAGACTGAAGTAATGACTGCTGAAAATTCAGCTTTGCTATAACAGGCATAAATTGCATTTTAAAATATATTATAATTAGTGCTGTCAAAATTAGCGCATTAACGCAGGCGATAAATTTTTTCAGTTTAACGCGTTAAAATTATTTAACGCCGTTAACGCATGGGCGGAGCCTAGAGTTGGCCACCCCACTCATAACTGCTACTTCGGTCTCTTTTTTCTTGTCAAGAAGTGCATTTATTCAGACGAAGAACGTCTTTACGACCACATCAAACAGTGGACGTTTCAGACGCGCACCCCAGCTTCACTTCAGCGCCATGCTTGATTCAAACGAGCGCGGAAATGGTACTGGGCTCGCAGCGCATGCTCTTCAATTGCACGCACAAAGGCGCCGGTGCGTGCTGCAGCCTGTATCATTTCATATCAACACACAAAATAAACTATGTGCATGCAATGTCGTGGTCAGTTAAGTCATGAAGTTACCAAAAAGGCGATTAAAGCTGCCTTAAAACTGTGTATGCATGTAATATATGAGTCACATTTAGGATCATGTCTCTGAAACAATTTTCCAAACTGTCCTGGAGCATCCCAGCACTTTCTTCCTCATCTAACACACCCGATTCAAGTCGTCAGTTCATTAGTATAGACTTTAAGACCTGAAGTGGGCCAGAAAAGGTAAATAGATTTGAGAGAAAATACGATGCATGTCAGATCCGTGTCATGTTCCGCAGCGGCAGCAGCTCTTAAAGAAATAGCAGCCAAACATCTAATAACCAGCTGTTGTGATGTCTGTCAATCAAAGAAAAAAAAGAGGGAATCAATCACTTTTATAGCTTTAAGGATTAATCTGTATTTAGTTTATAATTTAGTGTTTGATAACTTTATTCAATTTCTTTATATGCACAGTGTGGCGAGGGGGGCGTGGTTCAGTGAGGTCTGCATCGGGAGAGAGAGGCAGAAGATGAGCGGTGCGTAAGTAGGTCAAGCGCAAATGATAAACACCTGTGTCTCGTTTCAGTAATTGGTGTGGAGAGACCGGATAAAAGGGGCCACCTGGAACATGATCGGGAGAGAGACTGACTGGGAACGCGAGCCACCCGGGGAGACGGGTGTAGAGAAACACGGAAGCAAGTTGTGTTATGATTGTTATGAGTTATTGACTGCAAGTCTGGAAGCGCTGAGTGAGCGCCGTATTGTGTTGTGTGCACCGAGAGATTTAAATAAAGCTCGCGTCCCAGCAAGCCGACCCTGCCTTCTTCCTTCCACTCTCTTGAACCTTACCACACTGGTGCCAAAACCCGGGAAGGAAGAAGAATGCCGTCGCTGTCATGCAGTCCCCCCCAGGATCACCATTTGCGGAGGTCATCCAATCACTCACGGGTCTTCACCAGGAGCACCATCAGGCACTGCTGGGCCTGGGGGACGATCAGGAGCGGCAGTTCCATGCCCTCATCCAAGCCCAGCAGGAAGACCGCGAGCTGTTCCGGAGCTGGATTGACCGGGAGGTTCGGGCTGGGGGACCTACATCTACCCCAGCACCACCCCCCCATGTGCCTCTCCACAAGATGGGGCCCCAGGACGACCTGGAGGTGTTCCTGGACCTGTTCGAGAGGTCGGCAGAGGCCGGGGGGTGGCCCGAGGAGGACTGGCCAGTGCGGCTCATTCCCCTGCTGTCTGGGGAAGCGCAGGTGGCCGCACAACAGCTGCCAGTCCAGAACCTCCTGGTCTACAAAGACCTCAAGCGCGCCATCCTCCAGCGGGTCGGCCGGAGCCCCGAGCAGCATCGCCAGCGCTTCAGGTCGCTGGACCACGGAGAGGGAGGCTGACCCTTCGTGATGGCGCAACAGCTCCGGGACACCTGCCGCAGATGGCTGATGGCCAACACGAGCGACGTTGAGGAAATCATAGATCGAGTGGTACTGGAGCAGTTCGTGGCACGGCTGCCGAGGAAGACTGCCCAGTGGGTCCAGTGCCACCGCCCGACATCGCTGAACCAGGCCATCCAACTGGCGGAGGACCAGATGGTGGCGTGCCCCGGGGTCGGCGAACCCCTGCCATCTGTCTCTCTCTCTCTCTCCCTTTCCCAAGGTCCCGAGGGAGTCTTCCCCCACGAGCCCCACCCTGCTGGAGGGGTGGTTCAGGGACGGAACCCACAGCCACCCCGAGGGCGCCGCTACATAGAGTAGAGTAGAGGTGGCAGTTAGCCCACACCTCAGGTATCCGCTAATTTTGGGGACAAATTGGCCAGGGTTTAAGGCATTATTGGGGCATCTATGTGCAGGTGTCTCTTGGGAGGAAAGAGCGTGGCAGACGGGGGCGGTCGCGCAGGTCGGAGAAGGTGAGCCGGGACCAAGGGGGACTGAGACAGGGGAACGGAGCGCTGTTGAGAGGGGAACCCTCACAAAGTGCGATGATTTTCCCTTGGAACAGTCCCAGGATGATTCGCTCAAAAATGCTTTTGAACAGGTCCGTTCCATCGACAGACAGCTTCTCCAACCGGCTCGACCGCTCTCCTATCCGTATTTTGCTATTTTAAAAGACCGGTTGTATCGAGTGACCCAAGACACTCAGTCAAAACAAGATACAACCCAATTGTTAGTACCAAAAAGCCGTTGGGAAATGCTTTTCCAGGCGGCTCACTGTAATCCGATGGCCGGACATTTGGGGCAAGCAGCGACACTGAATCGGCTAATGACCTGATTTTTCTGGCCGGGCATTCACGAGAACGTGCGCAGGTGGTGCGCGTCTTGTAGTGAATGTCAGCTGGTGAACCCACCGGCCACCCCAAAAGCACCATTGTGCCCTCTCCCTCTTGTGCAGGTCCCCTTCGAATGAATTGGCATGGACCTCATCGATCTGCACGGGCGGGATCGCTTTGCATTAGTCCTAGTGGATTATGCAACGCGATATCCAGAGGCAGTGGCCCTCCGCAGCATTTCCACGAAAAGTGTCGCGGAGGCCCTGTTTCATCTAATCTCCCGGGTGGGAATCCCGAAAGAGATTCTCACCGATCAAGGCACGGCGTTTCTGTCACGGACTCTCCACGAACTTTACGAACTCTTGGGCATTAAATCGATTCGCACCAGCATTTATCACCCACAAACAGACGGTCTGGTCGAACTATTTAATCGCACATTAAAAACCATGATTCGGAAGTTCGTTCACGAAGACGCCAAAAGTTGGGACAAATGGCTGGAACCCCTCTTGTTTGCCGTGTGCGAGGTCCCCCAAGCCTCCATGGGGTTTTCCCCCTTCGAGCTTCTCTACGGACGTCAGCCCCGCGGGGTGTTGGACGTCCTGCGAGAAACTTTGGAGGACGGACCTTCGGACAGTAAAAATTAAATTCAGTATGTACTGGTCCTGAGAACAAAACTCCACACTTTGGGGCGGCTCTCTATGGAGAATTTTTTGCAGGCTCAGGGCAGACAAAGCCGGTTATACAACAGGGGAGCCAGATTGCGCGAATTTACACCGGGAGAAAAAGTACTTGTATTACTCCCCACTTCTAGTT
>NW_015505285.1:3581198-3583566 GCF_001515645.1 Sinocyclocheilus grahami | reverse complement strand
TGAACACAAAAAACGTAGTCCAGACTGAATTAGACGCAATGCTAGAGATGGGGGTAATAGAGGAATCCAACAGTGATTGGGCGAGCCCTATAGTTTTAGTGCCTAAAACGCTAAAACGGATCCGGTTCTGTGTGGATTATCGCAAGGTGAATGCTGTGTTGAAGTTCGACGCGTATCCAATGCCGCGGGTCCGCGGGTTGCTTGATCGGCTGGGCGCTGCTCGATTTTACTCAACACTGGATTTAACGAAGGGATATTGGCAGATCCCCTTATCTCCAATGTCCAAAGAAAAGACGGCCTTCACCACGCCGTTTGGATTACACCAATTTGTAACACTTCCTTTCGGGTTGTTCGGGGCCCTGGCCACCTTTCAGCGACTCATGGACCGGATCCTCCGACCGCATGCGGCACATGCAGCACCTGCGGGCGGTCCTGCGGTCGCTGAGGGAGGCCGGGCTGACGGCCAACCCGAAAAAGTGTGCGGTTGGGCGGGTGGAGGTAAGGTATCTGGGCTTCCACTTGGGCCACGGGCAGGTGCGTCCCCAAATTGATAAGACGGCGGCCGTTGCGACCTGTCCAAGACCCAAGACCAAAAAGGAGGTGAGCCAGTTCCTGGGGCTGGCGGGATATTATAGAAGGTTTGTACCTAAGTATTCAGACCTCACCAGCCCGCTGACTGACCTCACTAAAAAGGAAGCATCAGACCCGGTCCAGTGGACGGAGCAGTGCCAGCAGGCTTTCACCCAGGTAAAGGCTGCTCTGTGTGGCGGGCCGCTCCTGCACTCCCCTGACTTTTCTCTCCCCTTTTTGTTGCAGACCGACGCGTCGGACAGGGGGCTGGGAGCGGTCCTGTCCCAGGAGATAGAGGGGGAGGAACGGCCGGTGCTGTACATCAGTCGGAAGCTCTCAAAGAGGGAGACGATGTACAGCACCATTGAGAAGGAATGTCTGGCAATCAGATGGGCCATCCTCACCCTCCGTTATTATCTCCTGGGACGGGAGTTCACCCTCTGCTCGGACCACGCGCCCCTGCAGTGGCTCCACCGCATGAAGGATACCAACGCGCGGATCACCCGTTGGTATCTAGCATTGCAACCCTTCAAGTTCAAGGTGATCCACAGGCGTCTTTCTGCGTCTTGTCATGTGGGTGTATGTGCGTACGTCATTCGTTAGTGTTTGCAGCTGGTGCTCAATCAGAGCGTGCCAGCTGCAACTCGTTAGCGAGTCCTTTATAGGTCGCTCTGTTCAATGTGTGTTTGTCGGTTCGTTATTCTCATGTTCCTGTCTCCCTGTCAGTTCTCTGTTTCCAGTTCTCGCTCAGTCAGGGTACGGATCTTCCGCCTTCTCCTTGGTTTGGTCAACGCAGTGATTGAGGGGATTTCTCAGTGGAGCTCTGATTCTGACCAGGACCCGAGGATTATCACCTTGTGTCTCCGTTATTGTGATTACTAAATAAACCTTACCTTTGCACTCACACTTGGATCCTGACTCTTCTCTGCCGTGACAGGGTGCTTCTACTAAATACTGAGCAAAGGGTCTGAATATTTAGGACCATGTGATATTTCAGTTTTTCTTTTTTAATAAATCTGCAAAAATGTCAACAATTCTGTGTTTTTCTGTCAATATGGGGTGCTGTGTGTACATTAATGAGGAAAAAAATTAACTTAAATGATTTTAGCAAATGGCTGCAATATAACAAAGAGTGAAAAATGTAAGGGGGTCTGAATACAACCGTACCCACTGTAAATGCACTAGCCAGCACAGCACATATAACAGCACTTTCTATTCAGTAAATCTGACTAAATGATCTGAACAGTTCATATGCTACAGTGGAAATGAGTTCCATTCCATGTCGATTTTTGAATCTTAAATTTATGTAAATTAGATTTGAAATGGGCATTTGCGACAGCTACAGGTACATCTAAAAAAATTGGAATATCATGAAAAAGGTCAACATTTTTTGTCACTCATTTCAGAAAGTGAAACCCATATATTATATAGATTCATTACACATAGAGTGAAATATTTCAAGCCTTTATTTCTTGAAATTTTGATGATTATGGCTTACAGATAATGAAAACCCAAAATTCAGTGTCTCAGAAAATTTGAATATTGTGAAAAAGTTAAAAAAAAAGGATATTTTAATGTATGTTCATTTCTATGCACTCAATACTTGGTTGGGCCTCCTTCTGGTGTCTCTCATCTTCCTCTTGACAATACCCCATAGATTCTCTATGGGGTTCAGGTCTGGTGAGTTTGCTGGCCAGTCAAGCACACCAACACCATGGTCATTTAACCAACTTTTGGTGCTTTTGGCAGTGTGGGCAGGTGCCAAGTCCTGCTGGAAAATGAAATCAGCATCTCCATA
>NW_015505285.1:3530751-3575661 GCF_001515645.1 Sinocyclocheilus grahami | reverse complement strand
TTGCAGGCTCAGGGCAGACAAAGCCGGTTATACAACAGGGGAGCCAGATTGCACGAATTTACATCGGGAGAGAAAGTACTCGTATTACTCCCCACTTCTAGTTCCAAATTACTCGCCAAGTGGCAAGGACCCTTTGAGGTCACACGGCGAGTTGGGGATCTCAATTATGAGGTAGTGTGCTCAGACAGGGGCGGAGCACATCAGATTTACCATCTCAATCTCCTTAAAAAATGGAGCAAGGCGGAATCAGTGATGTTGGCGATGGCGGTGAGCGGAGAGGAAGATCTCGGGCCAGAAGTGAACACCAAAAGTCAATCTCTTGCTCTGGCCCCGGGAGGAGATCACCGCTCGCCCTCCCAACTCACTGATGTGGCCAGGGTGCAAGCCAAGTTTGCAGATGTGTTCTCGCCCCTGCCTGGTCACACGGAGCTCATCCAGCACCACATTGAGACCGAGCCTGGCGTGGTGGTGCGCAGCCGGCCGTATCGGCTGCCTGAACACAAAAAAAGTAGTTCAGACTGAATTAGACGCAATGCTAGAGATGGGGGTAATAGAGGAATCCAACAGTGATTGGGCGAGCCCTATAGTTTTAGTGCCTAAAACGGATGGCTCGGTCCGGTTCTGTGTGGATTATCGCAAGGTGAATGCTGTGTTGAAGTTCGACGCATATCCAATGCCGCGGGTTGACGAATTGCTTGATCGGCTGGGTACTGCTTGATTTTACTCGACACTGGATTTGACGAAGGGATATTGGCAGATCCCCTTATGTCCAATGTCCAAAGAAAAGACGGCCTTCACCACGCCGTTTGGATTACACCAATTTGTAACGCTTCCTTTCAGGTTGTTCGGGGCCCCGGCCACCTTTCAGCGACTCATGGACCGGATCCTTCGGCCGCATGCTGCGTATGCCGCAGCCTATTTGGATGACATTATCATCTACAGCAACGACTGGCAACGGCATATGCAGCATCTGCGGGCGGTCCTGAGGTCGCTGAGGGAGGCCGGGCTGACGGCCAACCTGAAAAAGTGTGCGGTTGGGCGTGTGGAGGTAAGGTATCTGGGCTTCCACTTGGGTCACGGACAGGTGCGTCCTCAAATTGGACTCTGGCGATCAGATGGGCCGTCCTCACCCTCCGCTATTATCTCCTGGGACGGGAGTTCACCCTCTGCTTGGACCACGCACCCCTGCAGTGGCTCCACCGCATGAACGTTGGTATCTAGCATTGCAACCATTCAAATTCAAGGTGGTCCACAGGCCGGGGGTACAGATGGTGGTAGCTGACTTCCTCTCCAGGAATGGGGGGGGGGGGGGGGGGGTGCGCAAGTAGGTCAAGCGCAAATGACAAACACCTGTGTCTCGTTTCAGTAATTGGTTTGTAGAGACCGGATAAAAGGGGCCACCTGGAACATGATCGGGAGAGAGACTGACTGAGAACGTGAGCCACCCGGGGAGACGGGTGTAGAGAAACACGGAAGCAAGTTGTGTTATGATTGTTATGAGTTATTGACTGCGAGTCTGGAAGCGCTGAGTGAGCGCCGTATTGTGTTGTGTGCACCGAGAGATTTAAATAAAGCTTGCGTCCCAGCAAGCTGACCCTGCCTTCTTCCTTCCACTCTCTTGAACCTTACCACACACAGGTACCTAAATATGGCATTTTTTTATAATGGTTTTATCATGTGAAGATTGTTTTAAGTTCACTTAAATTAGAAGTTATTTTTAAAGTCTAATAAATGTTCAAATTAATAGCTCTTAATTATACTGTAATGTTGAATGGCTATAGTCAATGGTTAAATATTAGTGGGGAAATTTTTTATAGCGAAATCAGTATTAATTGGTATCAGTGACACTGGCCTTCAGTCATAAAAAAGATGGCATTAAACAAATATTAAAAATATACTGTCTTTATGTTGTTTATACATTAATTTGAAGATTGAATGTGAAATTATTGCAATATAAAAGTATATTTAAAAACTTTAATGTTAGGTAGGATTAATCGTGATTAATTTCATTAAAAAAAGTGTGATTAATTAGTTAATTTTTTTAATCGATTGACAGCACTAATTATAATAGAAAATGTATTATTTTAAATTATTTCAAACTGTAATAATATTTCACAATATTACTGTATTAACTGTATTTTTGATCGAATAAATTTAGCCTTGGTAAGCATTAGAGACTTCTTTCAAAAACATTAAACAAAAAATACAGTACCTAAATTTTTGAAGGGCATTGGAGTTTTAAATTTTATTTGAATTTAAATGTATGTAAATTAGATTTGATAGCTTAGTTATGACTGGCAATCCTCTGTTTAACACAGCATAGTTTATACTATTGTTTATCAGTTTCTGAATACAACAATTGATTCCTAAATGATTCCTGAATGACCAATCTAGCTGTACACTTTCATTTCTAAAGAGCAAGGCTGATCTTGTTGTCCATGATACGTCCATTTTAATGGATGAAAAGACTCAAAAGTCTCTATATTTTCCTACATTTTTGAAAGATCATTCTATAATTATTAATGCAACAACACAACTGCTGAAAGGCCTAACTGAGCATCATACTTGACAGATGAAGTGTAAAGAGTTTGGGAGGCGTTTATTTACTAGTTGTGTATATGTCTGTGATCAATAACAAACTAGTTGTGGCATTTGTATGCAAGTGTGTTAACAGCTGTTTTCACAGTCGTGCTGACAGCCCTCACCTGTTCCTCTGTCTTTCTTTCTCTTTTTGTCAGTGAGACACAGTCTGTCTGACCTACTGCTCACTCTTTTAGGGCTTGGCTAACACATGCACACCCACACAAACCAGACTCTTTCAGTTAGTGTGATGGCTTCTGTGAATCTCATAACACTCCATAGTATTACAATCCCCAAAGACTGGATTGTGACAGAGTTTATGCGTCATTGCAGGATATATCGCTTTCCATATCCTGGTGGTAATAGCAGACCACAACCATTATGCTCAAACTGGTGTTGTGCTATTCAGCTAGAACATGTTTATTGCATTTAAACATGCATACGGACAAATGCACACACACACAATGTGCCTAAGAAAAGGGCTTCTGCTACGGTCATTACTGTAAACCAATAGACACACAAAACAGTAGCAGCGATTCAAAACACATTCTGAGACCAATAGTGAAAATGCATCTATCTTGAACTCCTTTTTAATTTAACATTTGTTTTAATGACTAATTATATTGTCAGCACAAATATTTGAGCAAAAAGTGAAAATGTACATGAATTTTATAATTATATTCAGTTTGACCCCTTTTGCTTAAATAACAGCAACATTCAAGTTGCATCACCTCCTCAACTTTTTGAGCCTCTAATGGTTCTCCTCAGTCTGAACAGGAAGGTCTGGACACTGGCTGCTGTTTCCACTGCAGCTGAAACAGAGTGTAAAACACAACTCAGACCTCTGACCAGAGCTTCACACGGGCCCAGGGTTAATGACAGCAATAACACACAATCAGGAGGTGGCACTGAATGTCCCTGCACAGCCCTGACATCATGAAAGCCACTGGCTATTGATTGATGCCTCCACAATCAAATGGGCTTTTCACAGGTTACACAGGGGTCTGAATGCTATCATTCGCAAGCCAGACAGCGATATCATAGTCTAATGATGGATTCAGATTCAGTCAGGTATTTTAATGATTCTTAGGGTAAAAATATTTTAAGAAAAAGCTGAAATCATTAACAGAACAGAGTGAATTCTCCTTCACAAGGAGTTTGACTGACAAAACTAAAACAGCAGGACCATACTAGCGTCCTTGATGTTTGCAGCGATTGACAGTGAATTCCTTCTTAATCACAAATCCAGAGTTCAAGTGTATGAAAGTAAGAAAGAATGATGGATCAGCAGCAGACAGAGCTAAGGGAAAATACTTGTATCACTTGCACTCCAGATGCTGAATATGTTTGTGTGAAAGTATGTGCTTGTATTTATTTGATAACTGGACGCTGACTTTATGATCAGTCATTATAAGTGTTACTCTGTGCTAAATTAAAACACTCTGTGTTTTTTTCAGTCTGCTGCGTTCCTGAGCATTCCTCTAGCTGGCTGAATGCAGGCCTGTCATGAATAATTAGGGCTGTCATCTAACACTGCTTGTTGCTGTTCCAGGTTCAGTGAAGCCAGTCGTGAGAACGAAACCTTGCCATAAAGTCCAGCTGAGGCAGCTAGTCAAAACTGACCATTACTGCATCGTGTGCAACCACACGATTCCCTTAAAAACTCAGATAGGTTTTGACACAGCTTAATTTTGTTATCTCAACCCGATGCTGTACTGCTTCCTCTGAAAACTAGCACACTAGCATACAAGCAACAAGCAATTCAGAGAGCAATTAGATTTTCTTTCCTGACGGAAACATAAGTGCTTGCAACTGCAACACGTCTTGTTTTCTGTCAGCTGCTCTGATGAGTTTGTACAATCACTGTACCATTCAAGACCAATCACAATTCAGTATGCAAATAGATGGAAGACAGAAGACCAAATGTAACCCCGGTTAAATGAAGTGTAATTGAAGGGAATTATTTAATTTATTCACAGTTTAGTAACATCATATTTCTCTAATAAATGTTGAAAAGAGGTGTAGAGGTTATTAAAGAACATTTAAAAATTAGTCAATTTATCCTATTTAGAAGATTAGTTATTGACCAATGAGAGCTCTCTGTCGTTGCGCCCCCTGCGTGGTGACGAGCATGCGCAAAGACAGAAGAGATGAGCTAGACCGAGAAGAAAAAACGTGATCTGATTTTCGCGATCTAATTGAAGAGATATAGATAAAAAATCCTCCGAAAAGTGTACCAAAGTATTAGAATTTATTTATTTCGAGCCATCCAGTATCTGAAGAAGCAGATTGAATATTGTTGAGTCACATTTTACTCGTTCACGACGCCATTGTTGGTCACATACGCCTGTGATAGAGAAGCGCCTTGTTCATGACACCATTGTTGGTCACATACGCCTGTGTGAGAGTAAAATCGATTATAGAGGCCAGGCTTTTTCTTTGTGTTTTTTCCTATTTTTTTCTCCTTCTTGATTCTACGGATTCGTGACACCCCTATGATCTTCTGTGACATCTTGTGAAACTTCACATTTGATGGCGAGCCAACCAAATCTGCTACAGAGGAAAAAAGACGACACATCATAAAGAAGAGGACAATATCCTTTCCTTCAATTATCAGCCTTGCTTTATGAAGCAAGACGATCCTAATCTAAAGAATTAAGTTCCCTTCCTTGAGGGAACTGACAATAAAAAAAAGAAAGAGATGGGAAAAGAGAAGAAACTGATCAGTTTACAGAACATTGAACTATTGATGGTATATGGTTACCCATAAACCATTTGATTGATAGTGCTAGTGGAAATACCTGTGAGAAACCATATTGGGTGTCCCCTGATCCTGGATCCACCGAGTCAGACAGATGAGGTACCGTCCCAGCCTATTGGTATCAACTTGATTGAGCCAACACTTCGCGCTTCATCCAACATTCTTAATCCGCCTGAAGTCCAAAGACTTGTAGTTGAGCACGTCGTGCGGAGTGGTGAAGTGGCTGCTCAAAGGCAGGTACAGCCCAGGCTCAGAGTATTTTCCGGAAAATGCCCCAGGCCTGGCAACGAGGTAGATTACGACATTTGACGTTCTAGTGTCGAATTTATTTTGAAAGATCCTTCTTTGAACGATTTGCATGTGTCTAGGCGGATACTAGACAGTCTTTTGCCTCCTGCAGCTGATGTTATAAAGCATTTGAATCCTGAATCTCCCCCTTCCGTTTGCCTCCAGCTGTTGGATTCTGCTTTCGGGGCTGTGGAGGATGGGGATGAATTGTTAGCGAAGTTCATGAATACTCTGCAGGATGCGGGTGAAAGGCCGTCCACTTATCTGTATAGGCTGCAGTCAGCATTAAGAGCAACCGTCAAAAGAGGTGGTATAATTCCAAAGGAGGCAGACAGGCATCTCCTTAAGCAGTTTTGCAGAGGCTGCTGGGATAATGACCTAATTACCGAACTGCGACTAGAGCAAAAGCGAAACAATCCTCCTTCTTTTGCACAGCTTCTGCTTCTGCTTCGTACAGAGGATAAACACACTGTCAAAGCAACTCGAATGAAGCAGCATCTTGGGTCTTCTAAGCAGAGAGCACTTATGCACTCTCAGAAAGTGTGGGTTTCTGCTGAATTAGAGCAGGTGGAAGCCCAAAGAGTTAGCCCTCTTGAAACTGAAACGCGCGAGTTAAAGAAGCAGATTGTTAAGCTTCAGAGTCAGTTAGCCAACCTTGCGATCCGACCAAAACATCCAAAGAAAGCTCCGTCACAAGAGGTAGGCAAAAGGCCTGCACCATCTGATCGAAGGAAGTCAGGCGCTGCTGCGAGTGTAGTTTCGGTCAACAGGAAGCCGACTGATAGACCTAGGCTGTGGTACTGTTTCACATGTGGTGAGGATGGCCACATTGCATCGTCCTGTACCTCTGAGCCAAATCCTGAGCTTGTTTCTACAAAACGTAGACTGTTAAGGGAGAAACAGTTACAGTGGGAATCACAGAATTCCACCACTAGCTCTGATTTAAACTAGAGTCAGTTCCTGTTGTGGGACAGACAGGAGCTGAGTCTAAACCGAGTTGTCCCATTGTAAACCGTGTCTTCAAGAAATGTCAAACTCCTAGGAACCAGAGTGCAAGCCTACCCAAGGGTCTAGTCGGTGCTAGATGTGTCGCTGAAGTCAGCATAGCTGGTGAGAAATGTCATTGTCTACTAGACACTGGATCACAGGTCACAACTGTGCCGAAGTCCTTTTATGAACAACACCTCTCAGCATATCCAATTAACTCTCTTGACGATATACTGGAGGTAGAAGGTGCCAATGGCCTTTCTGTTCCGTACGAAGGTTACATAAAGGTAGACATTACTTTTTCTGAAGAATTTCTGGGTGCGACTGTTGAGGTGGCCACGGTAGCCTTAGTTGTTCCAGATGTAAAATCTCACTCTCAGCCCTTGGTTTTAATAGGAACAAACACTCTCGACATCCTTTATGAGCAGCAGTTAAATGCAAAATCCCCAATGCACCAACCATCCTTATTTGGGTATAGGGTGGTTCTGAAAACTCTTGAAACGAGACGAAAGCAGAACACAAGTGGCGTTCTGGGTCATGTGAGATTAAGGAGCAACGTACCCGAGGTCATGTCCGCGGGTCAAACTGTTGTTGTGGAAGGTTCTGTTGCAGTACCTGGTTGTGTAGATAAGTGTGTAGTAGTAGAGCACCCATCTGATTCCTCTTTACCTGGTGGTGTGTTTGTAAAACGCTGCCTACTTACCCCTTCTAATAGTCAGCCTGTCCGGTTACCTGTAGTACTCAAAAATGAAACCGAGCATGATATAGCTATTCCTCCGAGATGCATAATAGCAGAGCTGCATGCAGTTGAGTCTGTGCTTCCTCAGCGAATGTTTCCCCTGTTAGCAAGCACCTACCTGTTCAGGAGTCCAACTTTGCTCCGAATTTCGGCGAGTCCTCATTGCCACAAGAGTGGTGGGACTGCATTTCTGCAAAGCTCAGAGAAATGCCAGATGTTTTCAGTCAACACGATTTAGACTTTGGGCATACGCAAAAGGCGTAACATCGTATTCAGTTGCATTATGAAACTCCATTTAAACATAGGGCACGACCAATCCATCCACAAGATCTGGAAGCTGTCCGCAGACATCTGCGCGATCTTCTCGCAAGCAAAGTTATTCGAGAGTCTGAGTCACCTTTTTCTTCGCCTATCGTAGTGGTGCGGAAGAAAAACGGAGATGTACGATTGTGCATAGACTATAGGAAGTTAAATCTCCAGACAGTGAAAGATGCTTATGCATTACCCAATCTTGAGGAAACATTTTCTGCCTTAACTGGGTCAAAATGGTTTTCGGTGCTCGACTTGAAGTCTGGGTATTACCAGATAGAAGTAGAAGAAGCAGACAAACCCAAAACCGCCTTTGTCTGCCCCTTGGGGTTTTGGGAATTTAATCGCATGCCTCAAGGGGTCACTAACGCCCCAAGTACTTTCCAGAGATTGATGGAAAAGTGCATGAAGGACATTAATCTGAAGGAAGTACTTGTCTTTCTGGATGATCTAATCATATTTTCTGAGACTTTGGAAGAGCATGAAAGACGACTGTTAAAAGTTCTTTCTCGACTCAGAGAATATGGGTTAAAACTTGCCCTTGAAAAGTGTAAATTCTTCCAGACTTCCGTTCGTTACTTAGGGCACATCGTGTCAGAGCGCGGAGTAGAGACAGATCCGGAAAAAGTACAAACCTTAAAAACCTGGCCGAGTCCCAAAAACCTTAAAGAATTAAGGTCGTTTTTGGGCTTTTCGGGGTATTACCGCAGATTTATTAAGGATTACTCTAGGGTGGTGAAACCACTCACTGACCTAACCGTGGGGTATCCGCCGACTAGGAAAGGTGGTAAACCGAACGAGGGTAAGGGTCTGTACCACAATCCTAAAGAGCCCTTCGGGGGTCGTTGGACTTCACTCTGTGAGGTGGCGTTTCGGTCCGTTATCGACAAACTTACTACTGCACCTGTGTTGGGCTTTGCAAACCCTAAACTTTCCTACTTTCTACATACAGATGCCAGCACCAAGGGGTTAGGAGCAGCCCTGTATCAGGAACAGGAAGGGCAGATGTGTGTCATTGCATTTGCAAGTAGGGGTTTGTCCCGCAGTGAGTCAAACTACCCGGCACACAAGCTTGAGTTCCTTGCACTTAAATGGGCAGTAACTGAAAAGTTTAGGGACTATCTGTATGGTAGCCAATTCACCATCATTACAGACAGCAACCCTTTAACTTACGTACTTACAACAGCAAGACTAGACGCAACTAGCTACCGGTGGCTTGCTGCACTTTCTACTTTTTCATTTAAGTTACAGTACAGAGCAGGTAAACTAAATGCTGATGCTGATGGTCTATCGAGGCGACCTCAAGAAAAGTTGGCCGAAAACCCTGTATCTCAAAAAGAGTATGAACGGATTCAACAGTTTATGCAGCATCATCTTACAGAGGCTGCAGATTCTTGCGATGCCACAAGTGAAGTAGTTCAGGCTATCTGTGAGAAGCACCTGGTCAGACAACCAACAGACATTGGGTCTGGTACCACTTTTGTTGAATCTCTTGCACTTTACCCTGATGCTGTACTTGATAGCTATCAGCAAGAGGGTGATTTTGAGGGGTTACCGGTTGTATATTTGTCAAGGAACCTCTGTGACGAACAAAGGGCAGATCCCATCATCCGGGAAGTAATATCTCACTTAGAGTCTGGAGAAAAACCGTCACCAACAGTGAGGAAGGAACTTCCAGGCCTTCCTTTCTTTCTAAGAGAATGGAACCGCCTTGAGTTAAAAGATGGAGTGCTTTATCGGAAACGGCAGGTGGGGGATTTAGTTACTTACCAGCTTGTGCTTCCAGAAGAACTGAGGCCCTCTGTATTGAGCAGTTTGCACGACAGTATGGGTCATATGGGGGTAGAAAGAACTCTAGATTTGGTCAGGTCTCGCTTTTATTGGTCAAAGATGGCTGCTGAGGTAGAACAAAAGATCAGGACATGCGGTTGTTGTGTGAGGAGGAAAGCATTGCCTCAGAAAGCTACACCATTGGTTAATATTAAAGCCACAAGACCATTAGAGTTAGTCTGTATGGACTTTCTCTCATTAGAACCAGACAAAAGTAATACAAGAGACATCTTGGTAATCACCGACTTCTTTACCAAGTACGCTGTGGCAGTCCCTACACCCAACCAAAAAGCAAGAACGGTAGCGAAATGCCTTTGGGAGAACTTTGTGGTGCACTATGGGTTCCCTGAGCGCCTTCATAGCGATCAGGGCCCAGATTTTGAACCGTGCACCATTAAAGAGCTCTGTGAAATGGCAGGTGTTAAGAAAACTCAAACAACCCCTTACCATCCCAGGGGAAACCCTGTCGAACGCTTCAATAGGACCTTGCTCAGTATGTTGGGTACCTTAGAAGAAAAAGACAAGACTCATTGGAGAGATTTTGTAAAGCCATTAGCTCAAGTATACAATTCAACAAACAGTACAATGACCTCATCACTCTTGTTTCTTGAATGCTCAACATTCTATTCTATTCTAACAGTCAGAACAGTTGAAAGTCAATTGATATAGATCATATATGTTGTTTAATTTTTCATGTTGTTTTGCATGATTGGAAAGTTGCACAATTATAAATAATAGTAACAAAACTAAATTTCTGTTCTTTAGAAAGTACATTAAAAGAGTAACCGCTCCAAAAAAATATGGCGCCGTTTACAGAATACAACTAATATTATATCAGAAATAACAGATATGTGAGTAAACACTGAACACACCTGAAACTCTATAAGGTGAGAAATTATGGTGTTTTTAACAGGTTCATCTTTTTTGAGGTTGAGTTTAACCAGGCATGGTGCTGTCCAGGGTCCTGAAGCCGATCACATAATGCCACTGCCTGCATCGATATGATGTTCTGGCTACAACACACGGAGGCTAAATTAGGTTAATGACCTTCTGTTAAAATTGAAAGGCTACCAGATAATTATAGAAAAGAACATGCTGTGTCAAAATATCCATTGTTAACATTATAACGTAGTCTGGGTTCACTTTGATTTACATAAATAGGAGTTCAATGGTCCATAGAGTTATCAATTAAACATATCCTTATTAAACATAAGTATATTTTATAATATACAACACAATATCTATATATTCTACATTTTAAGCTAGTGCACTAGTGTATCTGTGTAGGTCCCAAAATAGCTTTTTTTCAAGAGCTTTGGGACACATATCCCAAAAATATCCGTGGAGCTCCTCGCCCCACTACAACTCCCCCCAGCACTTTTTGCAGAGGGAGGCAGTTCCCTAATCTCCTCCTTATAGACAAATCAAACACAATGTAAGCCCATAAAGTTCATACAGCACCATCGTAACTGCAGCCTCCCAGACACCACAGCGGTTGGGTTTCTTTGTAAGCCTCACTTCACCAGGGAGGAGGGTGGAGGTGAGGATGAGCTACGCCGTTCCGCCTCCAGCAGTTTGTCTTGAGGAGGACAGGGAGCAGGAACAGACAGGATGTTCCCCTACCAAAAGTCTATTAACTAATCCTGCTGTTTATACAATCTACTCAAGTGTCTTACAAGGCTGATCGGCTAGATGAAACACGCGGTTTTATTTCTAAGCAACTACTTAACAAAACACAACGCAGCCATAGCCATCCAAAGCCCTGAGAGCATCCAGCTAAAGTTCACTAAAGTGAATGGAAACACTTAATCATTTAAATAATAAAAAAATAATCATTTAAATAAATGTATTTAAATAACCATTTGTTGAGATAATGATGGTCATTACTAAATTTTTTGGGAAGGTACCCTTTAGAAGTTTGGGGTTGGATTTTGTTCTCTTCTGCTCACCAAAGCTGCATTTTTTGGATGAAAAATACAATAAAAACAGTAATAAAAAAGGTTTATTTTAAATAATAGTCATAATTTAAAAATAATAAAATTTAAATAACCATTTTCTATTTTAATATATTGTAAAATGTTATTTATTCATGTGATGCAAAGCTGAATTTTCAGCAGCCATGGTGATCAAGAATTAGCACCAATGTTAATACTAATATTTTTATGGAAACTGATAAATTTTTTTCAGGATTATTTTTATTAATAGAGAGTTCAAAACAATAGCATTATATTTTAAATAATTTTTGTTTGTAAAATTTTATAATACTTTAATTTATTTCTAATAATAATAGTATTAATTTCTTTTTAAAAAAACTTACTGCATGTTACTGCAACTTTTGAATGTTAGTATACAAAGAAGTTAGCATAATTTTAGAGTATCCAAACTCTTTTAGCAAATATAAAATATAAAATAATATAGCAAAAGCCATTAAAATGATGTCATCTGGGTATGCACAAAATGTTATTTTTTAGACTTGAAAAGCATCAGATTTCTGTAAAATATAATTTGGTACAGAAGCTGTAAGATGCAACTGTTATAGGTAGTCAAAGAGAGCTATCCTATAAAGTTTCTTCGAGCACAAGAAGGAGCAACGAAAAAGTACACAAAGGAGAGTTAGTGATGATTCTTATGTGTATTGAACGTCACCCTCGTGGCTGGGGAACGAAGCCAAATTTCCATGATGCAGCATAGCTTGGCTTTGAAGGTATGGGCCAGGAGACATTTTGCTCAACCTCTTTCTCTCCCTCCCTCTGTCTTTCCTTTCCTTTCCCTTTTGGGTACCATTAGGAGAAGTGGGAGGAATCGGCACAAGCTCTTTTCCATGTGATGAGCACAAATCCTGCACTAACAGGATCCAGACCTGGGGAAGCTGGTGAGCTCCAGCAGCTGACAGGGTTCATAAACGCTCCTGGCATAGAAGGAAACAGCAGCAGGTTCTCATCAAACACCAAACGACCTCTCCTTTACGCCCTGACTACCTCAGCCTGTCTCATTCTCTCTCTTTCTTTCTGCTCTACAGTTGCTGGTGCTAACCAGATGTCAGCTTGTGTCCTACAATGCAAACTATCACACAAATACAAAGAAAAAACAATATGGGGTAAAAAAAAATAAATAAATAAAAGGTGGAGATGGTCTCACTTCTCAAAGTAGTCTCAAGGGATGTTTAGTCTAGCAATGTTTCTTATCAACATACATTTAAAAGAGTTAGGAAGTAAGTGATGCACTGTAAATGGCTACCATTTATATTCTTCTCCATTTTTAACCTACTTAACTTTAAATGGTTCTGTAGTGATGAATATATACATTTGTTTAAATATATTTTTATGTAATATAAATACAAATGCAGTAATGGTCATAATATTTATATTATATTTTATTTAAAAATACATTTGAATTAGAAGATAGATTTAAGATATTTTAAAAATGTTTTAAATCATACAATTTTCTTAAGAATTTGTATGAATTTTTGAGAATTAAACTAAAATAAAGCCCATAAGGCTACATGCTGAATGCTATAGTTATACAAGTTTGTTAGATAAAAGTGTCTGTCAAATGCATAAATGTAAATGTATAAAATATTTGGCAAAACGCTGTTTTGTTGTTAATGGAGTAAAGCATATCACAATGCAGGATATCAACTTCTCAAAGTATTGCAACTACCTAACCTAAATATACATGTAATGAGACAAAAGAACAGATGCTGAGGTTCAAGCCAAGACTTCAAGCACTGAGTCATGAAGAGATAACAGTGACTGCTACTGTACTGTGAAGAAAGACCACATCAGTCTGGAAAGCTCAAATATACCTGTTCTCAAGCACTTATATACTGAGTCTCACTCCACTCTTCAGACGTTCTCTAGCCTGTTCTTCTTTTCATCAGTCTTACATTTCATTCCCTCTGTTTTCTATGGCTGCTCTTCACAGCTCTTAACCAAAAGAAAATACAGAATTTAAACCATATAAAAGATTAAATCAAGCTGATTTAAAAGGAAAGAATATACAGTATATACACAGTATATATATTTTAAATCTTTTAGGCAAAGAAGTGGTGAAGGATTGCTTAGAATATAAGAGCTGCTATTCACCAATCTTCTATTGCTCAATAAGACTTCAGACAGATGGAAATCTCCATCATTTACAAACACTTTGAACTCATTCACCCCAGAAAGTTCGACCACACCATGAAATCCCACACTCACTGCCGCTGCTGGTGGTCGCGCTCCACTAGCTCCATTAAACACACAAACACGCTCAAACACAAATGTTCACAGGAAAGACTCTGTCACGGCTGGCTGTGCTGTGTTGTTGACACGCTTCCTCTGGTTGACACAGGTAAATTAGAAAGGGAGATAAGAAATAATCCAGGAAGAACTTGAGACATGCTTCAAGGAAGGATAAGAGGAGAGAAAGAGTCATTACTCATTACAGCTTAAATTAAGCTAATGTATGTTCAAGAAGGAAACTTTTCACTTACACACACACACACACACACACACACACTCTCTCTCTGTTTTTAGAATAAAATGGTAAGGTCAACAATCCAGCTCTGGGTGGACAGAGTGAAAACATCTCATAAACTCTTGAGATCTAGTTCAAAATGTAGGTAAACCTCTGAAAATTGCTCTTGGGGTTTTGTCAGAAAAGCTGTTTATATTGAGGCCTGTCACTTGCTGTCACAATTAAATGCTTTAATTGGTGGTAATTAATTATTTAACATGTAATTAATTGGAATTTTCCTACCAGCTAGATGCCATCCAAACAGAACAGCAAGGGTCCTAAAAGATTATATATATATACAGTATATATATATATATATATATATATATATAGACAGAGAAGGACTAAGGTTCTAAATGTTGGGGTTGGTAATATTTTTTTACCAACCCCCAACTCTTTTGTTCATCAAGGATACTTTTATTTGATCAC
The DNA here is from genome assembly GCF_001515645.1 of Sinocyclocheilus grahami. Taxonomy (NCBI): domain Eukaryota; kingdom Metazoa; phylum Chordata; class Actinopteri; order Cypriniformes; family Cyprinidae; genus Sinocyclocheilus; species Sinocyclocheilus grahami. The sequence goes on along the minus strand of NW_015505285.1, from coordinate 3,561,241 downwards.
AAAATACAGTAAAACAGTAATATTGTGAAATATTATAAAACAACACTTTTCTATTTTAACTTTTTTTTATGTAATTTAATCTTGTGGTGTTTCTTAATTTTTTTTAATTTTTTTATTTATTTGATAAAGTTAAAAATAACAATTTATTTTAACAAATTATAATAATGTTAAAGTTTTACTCCCATTTTTTTGATGAATTTAATGCAAACTGAATAAATAAATAAGTAAATAAATAAAATTAATTTCTTTAAAAAAATTTGAATCACCCCAAACTTTCAAACGGTAGTGTAAATACATTGCATATATGCAGTATATAATAAAGAATACTTAAAATATGTGGCAAAATAATGGTGAGTGTCGGCCCACTTTGAAAGCTGCCTATGATTATAGTCTCTGTCTCACTTTCTTTTCCTCCAAATGCAATTTTGCCCCCGGTGGGCCCTCACAATTTACTAATGCATGGGGTCACTGCAAAACCCACTAAAGTGTTCTCCACAGCTTGCTTTAATTGGACTGTTTACAAGCAGTGTGCCAAAACTCTATTGTAGACTTGGGGTTAATTTTCACCCCGGCTGCAGCAGTAAATCTGCCGCATCAGAGGGGGATTTTCATCACTGGAGAAACCACAAGCATCATAAGAGCACATGAAAAGCTGGCTGGGTAACAGCAAAATTACATTGACACCAAATTGTATTAACATGGGAAGATTATGGCAGAATTGTTTAAAACTAAAACAGCTGATGAGGTTTTTCCAGCCTTATCTGCACGTAAAATAGTTTCCACTCAGTAGCAGAGTGACAGAACACACACACACACACACTCAGTTCCAGACATATGTCTATACAAATGCTCACATCTTCCCTTCTACCTCTGGCTTTTTATGGCATTAATGATATTTTGAGAGAAAGCAGATGGGCAAAATCTGTCAAGCTTGTATTGACATTGTCCATGTAAGAATACAGTAGCCAGAGAGCCTGTCTATCCAAGTTCTCTCGCTCCATCTCATACACACGCACACACACCTCTCTCTTTTTGAACATAAAAACTGTATCATTCTGAAAGGGTTACTACCCTTCCCCCGACTTGCAGTGCAAGTAGTTCACGGTTGAAGTATGGTGTAATGCTTTAGAGGTCTGCTACCTGACCCGAGCCCGACGGGTCCTGAAATACTTTCGGGTTTTGGGTCGGGTTCGGGTTAATGTTTAATGAATAGCTTCGGGTTGGGCTCGGGTTTATAGCTAAACTAAAACTAAATGCAGTAGGCTACGCTGCTTTCATAGACGCACGCACACACGACAACACAGCACGGAAACTTTTATTAGTAAAATAGCTTTAACAGGCTACTGACTCGCAACGTTATATTTCTCTGCAATGAGGGGGTAAAATCACTGTTTTTGAAGTAACTAAGCCTCATTGCTTGTAGAGAGAGACGCGCAGACCCAGGTTCACACACGCAACTTTCGGCCCTCTCTCTCTCGCCAATTCAAATTATATAATTAATTCAAATAAATGCGATCTTACCGCACTGCATCTCTGTCTGATTTAAAGCAGGCCGAATGTGTTACGACCCATGGCTCAAGGGAAGCAACAAACAGGACACACGCGAACCAAACGGGTAGCTTCGAATGTAATTTATTCAAAAGCTACAATCACATAACAAAGTAAAGAAAACAACTATGTACTGGAAACATCAGTAATGCCAAGGTGTAATGCAAAATGTATGGATGTAGTGTACTGCGTGTTGGAGTGCAAAAGCAAACACAAGCCAAACAAGTCACAAAACCAATTATCCAAAACCAGAGCCCCTCCTCTAGCTTAAGCGGAGGCCTCATTTAAAAGGAGCGTCTGATAGAGAGCAGGTGTCCCAAATGACGGCCAATCAACGTAGTCCATGGACTCCTACAGCCATTCCACAAAGTAACGACAGGGGTCGTCACAAATGCTAACGAGCCTTAACTGACGAAAATGACCATAATTTGCACGATGGAAGATAACCGTCTTCCATCTTCGTATAACCATTCAAAAACTCTGCAGAATTTATGTGACCGCTCCACCTGATGTTCATAAACTTTCATAACTGATAAATGTTTTTTCTTTTGCCTTGTGAACTGGCCGAGCCTTAATGATTCTGTTTCTTTACATGTATTTGTTTACTGACCGTTGCATGCAATTGTGAAATACAGCATTTTTTAAAATTGGCTATTCGTTGTGTGAAAAAAAAAAAGTTTTCTGGTTTTATTAAAGTTTTCAAATTTCTGGTTCGGGCACTAAATTTAACTGTGCCGCTCGGGTCGGGTCAGACGATCTCGGGTACGGGCCAGGTTCGGGCTTCAGTTTAAAGCCCGTGCAGACCTCTAAATGGCTTGTGAATGTGTACAGAGCAGCAGGTCTTGTGTCAGTAATGGTATCACAATTTAGTGCAGCCCGTCGTTTTGTAATCATTTTATAAGATAAATAAATTATATTTAATTTTCACTTTTGGATTCCATTGAATCTAGTCTAAAACAATACATTATTCATGTAAATCTGTTTATAACCCAAACAGCACATGCAATGGGCTGTATCGCGCTCCCTGTTCCCTGAAGAATAAAACAGAAATGCTTGAGGTGTAATCTAAATCTGACAAGCAAATGCATGGTTAGATGACACCCTAACCTCTCTGCACAACCATAATCTAGGTGTAGAAAGATCTGTCATCCTAATAGAGCTCCACAGGATCCTGCTGAACAGGGCGTAAGTGATGTCAGTACTACATTTCAAATATTACACGTCTCTCTGGAATACGTGATTTTAATTGGTCAACTGTGGCATTCTGCCGTCAAATTATTTTTGTATAATGACCAATAAAAAGCATATTTGATTGTTTTCTTGGTGCTGGTTTTATGTTCACTTTGCATTTTGGTCCTGATCGCCCTGTCGGAGTTCATTTTGTTATAATGACCGAATAACTGAACATTATCTCTTGCTTATTCCATCTGTCTCATGTTTATGGTTCTTCCTCTTTCTACAGGTAGAGAGGGTAGGTAGTAGTGCGGGGCGGTATACCGGTTCATACCAAATACCGGTGTTTATTTTGTTATGATATGAATTTTTAAAATACCGTAATACCAGTGTATGTCGCTTAAACAACGTTCGGAACACGAGACTGTTTGAAAAAGGTCCCTTTTCACTGTGTTGAGGGAACAGCTGTGTGTGTTACTAAGCGTGAAAGTTCCGAAACTGAAGCTGTAGAACTAATAGAACGTGATGACACAGAAGAACTCAACCACAATATCCACACTGCCCACCACAAATATCCACCGCCCCCTGCCATCAGCTCCCGCGTCTCACACACACGAGCGCGACTTTAGCACTAGATTTAGCAACTTTCAGACCCTTTTAGCGGCTTTTTTTCATAGAATATTCATACTGACAAACCTAGCGACTTTTTTGGAAGTTGGAAGACTTTTTTCAGTAGGAAGATTTCGCCAGTGCTGTCCCGCGAACGTGAGGTCTGACTTTCCCGGAGAAGTGTCACCTCTCTCGGCGTCTGTTCTGTGCAGTGAGCGGCAGAGAAGCAGCGCATTCAGTTGGCCGCACCGCAGCCGACTCGTCAATAAATGAGTACAAAACAATGTTTCCAAGCACCTGTCGCTTACTGATTGTTTGGAATTATAAACATGAGCGTAGTTCGTCTGTTAATATCACATGCACTTTTTTGTTTGTTGTTTTTTTTAGTTTGTTACTCAGACGCAGGCAGTGCGCTGCACGAGACAAAAAAGTAATACAGCTAAAACAACGCATAGCGTTTCTTTAGTGTAGATGCATGTTGATTTTATCAGACGATGCCGCGATTATAAATGAGAGTGACTCCTGGTTAACATGTATTAAAAGGGGTCATGTTTAGTCACTATTTAGTGTGGTATTTTTTGACAATATTCACTCATCATGACAGTAAAATAGGGCATTCTAAGTCAATATACTGCAGTATTTCCTCTCTCAATCAGAAAATATGGTTAACACCCGGTCATGCATGAAACAAAAATACCGTCATGAAACCAGTATAATTTTGAAAAATACCATGATATAAATTTTTGGTCATACCGCCCAGCACTAGTAGGTAGGTTGCTGATGCAGATGCTCATTTTTGCTCTCTTCTTTGAATCCTGTTAAAAAACAGTGCTGGGGAAAAGTGGTGTTAAATCAAGAGGGCTGCATGTGCATGTTTCTGTCTCTATCGAGAAAGATTCAGCACCATCCACAGGCAGGGGTATTGGAGAGAAAAAAAATTATATATATTTCCTTACCTCCCTCTCCTGGGCAGCGTTATTCAGTGGCAGATACCCTGCCCAACAAACACGCACTGATCAATACTGCAACCATCACCCTAACTCTCTCACAAATGCACGTATATACAGTACTCAGTGAGAAACACAGCAAACACTTCCACAAACACAGAGAAAATACTTTTTCTTGGTTTCTTTGTGGTGCAGTTTCTTAAAATTGTCCTATTTGCTTTAAATTCTACTCATAAGATTCAGTTGGTTTAAATCTTCAAGGATAAAACTTCCTATTTATTTGATTCTTAAAACAAAAATAACCAATAGGAAAGACTAATTATTTAATGTCTCATCTTTTAAGATACAAGAAAAAAAGTATACATTCATCAGTTTTGGCTATAAAACCTATATGAATGTAATAGCTCTAAACTGTGACTTTATTGTCAACAACTGTCTATTTTTATGATGATAAATGATAAAAGATGCTAATATGATTTTATATTTTGAATAGAACTTGATTGAAACCATGTATTATGTTCCACTTCCATATAAATGTACAAGCCAAGTGTTTTCTATTCCCACCAAAGCCACTTTTTACTCACATTTGGCACTTGCGAAGTGTTAATTTTGGACCCTGAGAGAAACAAAACTGAGAACTCAATTAAGTGTCTGTCCTGAGCTGTTAAATAGAACCCACTGAGCAATAAAACTGCATTTTTTGAGGAGACAAATACATCAAACGAGATACGAGAGAAGTAGAGCAGGTGGGTTTTATGCAACTGCTGTGGGTTTGGTCATCAGCGTGAGAGGTACCAGCACAAATATCACATACTGAATAAGGAACCGGTTATGCAACATGCTGGTCTTGCTTTATAGACCGGGTGAGATAATGGATAATGTTATGCAATGTTTGTTAACAGAGAAGACTAGACAAGAAGAGATGCCCTTGGGCAGGAAATTAAATATCTGTAGAAATATGAAACAAGAGATAGAATGCTTTCTCATGGATGTGGCGAGAAAAACAACTGAAAATTGTCAGAGACAAGGTTTGGCACAGGAGGGGAACATAAGACAGGTGGTGTAAATGGAATAACATAAGCCTCAAAGGGTTAGGAAGTAGAGAGAAGACAATGGAAGAGAAAGAGGAAAGTGAAATGAGACATTCACTGCTAAATGAGTAGTTCACTGAAGTATGGCATAATCTACCTGCTGGGCATGGAAATAGAGAGGGAGATAAAGTGGCTTCTCTCAGGACTAGCTCTTTTGCTGCAGAATTAATAGGGTCATATCTCTGGTTAGACCAGACCGTAGCGTCCTACTCTGTCTGGGACTTTAATGTCCTAAAGGAAGACACTGAGATCTCCACAGATAATGAGTGTTTGCACCTGAGTACAGACACACCTGACTGCTTTTTCCAGTCTCAACAAATACAATTTTTAAAATTAAGTTATGGTTTGTTTAGAATCCTTTTTTTTTGTGTTGTAAACAACGACATATGGTTTGAAATCTGATTAAAATAAAATTTTGAATGCATCTCATATGAACGCATATGCAACATCATATCAAACATACTGTCAGAGATTGTGTCCAAATATCATTTTACCACATACACTGAACTATGATATTCACTATGCAGCAAATAAGCAAACAAACTTGCTAGATTACAATACAAAAGCACAGCACTTCCAGCACCTTATGTAAAAAGCAGCTCACAATCAAACAGTGTGTGGGCTGATTTGAAATTACAAGTAATAACAGTGACTCCTCAGGGTTCAGTCATTAGTGCAACTGTGGCTTTTTCCAACGTGCTGAATGTTTGAATTTCTCATCAACATCTGTACCTCCTGCAAAACACAATGAAACATTTATACTAAGAAAATACTCCATTAATGTATGCATCCTAAATTGTCATGTCTGTTCTGATGAAAAAAAGTGAATTGGTTGATTGTAATGGCAGAATAACCTGTCAAGTACACTTTTCAGGGCATTATAGGGCGATTGGACAGCACAGAGAGAGACAGGCAGGAAAATATCTGTGAGATCCTCACAGAACGCTGACTCAAGTTCAGTCCTGTCCATACATTATTTGAGAGGATAGGATTAAGTGTAGGCACAACTGGATGAAGAATATATAGCATATCTGTTTCTGGTGTGTGGTGTAAGGGTAATGTCCCTCCATATTTCTGTGAGCTTTATTGGCGGAACAGTAAAGCAGTGTCAGACCGATGCTGACTAGATCTTTTATATGCTGATCTCCACAGAGGCAATCCCCCATCAGCCCCCAAAATAGCAGCATTGCCATCCATCACCCAGAGAAGAGGAAACTCCATCTTTATGCTGCACAGAAGCAGTGAAAAACAGCAAAAATCTGACGGTCCCAGCAACAGAGGAAAAAATGTATGAGTCTATCTATCTATCTATCTATCTATCTATCTATCTATCTATCTATCTATCTATCTATCTATCTATCTATCTATCTATCTATCTATCTATCAAATGGGCTAGGCATGTAAATTGAAACGACAGTCCTGGTTAGGTTTGTTATTAAATATGTGTTAAAGTAATTGTGACACTTGACTTGCTCACTAATTAGATGCAGTCACCACTGATTAGGTCTACATATACAAGAATATATAAATGTAGGAAATTCCATTACAGATTAATGGAAATCTACACTGAAGATGACACACGCTAGTCCCCCTAGTCTAGAGAGGTATATGTGCGTGTGTGTGTCTGGCCAACCCATTCAATTCAAGGTTCAGTCTGAAAATCGAGCTCTGACTCCACAACTAAACCTGGAAATGTAGGCAGCCCCTGACTAATAGGAGGCTTTTTATAGTTTTTCCTAGGTCTGATATGTGTGCTGAATGCAGCTGATCTTTCAGTTTCATTGCAGGAGACGATACATTTTGACTCCAGCTGACAGAGAGAAAGAGAACATGTGATAGGCTGCAAGATGAATGAACCGGACTGATTGGCAGCAAAGCCACAAGACAAAAACATAGATAGCCACAGGGGACCATGCAATCACTCGGATAATATCCAGAAGTACAGTGTGTAACAATCAAACAATCAAAACATAAAAAAGTAAAATTATTCATGACCATTAAAATTACACTTTTAATTTTTGCAAATTCAGAACAATTTGATTCGAGATGATTCACAGTTAAATTTGATGCGATTCGATTAATGATTCGATTCTGCATTCTTTAAGTGCAACCACAGGATTATTAAAATGCTTCCCCCTATTTATATGCAGCAGTCTGTATGGAGTCAGAGTGAGGGCAAAAAAACACACCCTTTTGTCAATTGTTAGATGCTACTTTAATGATGCTATGGCATTACATATGCAGAAGTTTTCCCTAGTAAAAAAGTAATATATTTTAAATACATTTATTTCAAACTAAATATAGTTCAAATCTATTAATACATTTACTGACATATTGCTCAAAACATACTGACATAAAAAATTATAATTTTTAGACTTTATTTGGAGTACTACTTGTGCACAATGCACATTTCTTAATATTAAGCTTAAAATGTGTTTTAATGTTGATGAGGATTGTAAGATATTGTGATAGTGTACCTGAAGTAGCCTTTACTTGCAATAGTTCCACTTTAGCACAATCAACTGTTCTTCAGTATATATTTAGTTGGACTTTAACACTACTTCCTCACAATTAAAGTGCATTAAGTACAAAATTAGTTGTTCCAATTTAGCAGACTTTAAGTATCCCAGTTTGGTATAGCCTATCAAAAGTACAATTGCAGGGTATTTTTATTAGGCACTTAAATATGTAAATGTATTTGTAGTATAGCATGAAATAAATGTATTTCAAATACATTTTAGTATATTTATTTTTTACTAGGGTATGTAAGCCAAGATTTTAAAAAAGGCTTTAAAAAGTATTATTTCATGTTGTATGAGTCTATCTATCTATCTATCTATCTATCTATCTATCTATCTATCTATCTATCTATCTATCTATCTATCTATCTATCTATCTATCTATCTATCTATCTATCTATCTATCTATCTATCAAATGGGCTAGGCATGTAAATTGAAACGACAGTCCTGGTTAGGTTTGTTATTAAATATGTGTTAAAGTAATTGTGACACTTGACTTGCTCACTAATTAGATGCAGTCACCACTGATTAGGTCTACATATACAAGAATATATAAATGTAGGAAATTCCATTACAGATTAATGGAAATCTACACTGAAGATGACACACGCTAGTCCCCCTAGTCTAGAGAGGTATATGTGCGTGTGTGTGTCTGGCCAACCCATTCAATTCAAGGTTCAGTCTGAAAATCGAGCTCTGACTCCACAACTAAACCTGGAAATGTAGGCAGCCCCTGACTAATAGGAGGCTTTTTATAGTTTTTCCTAGGTCTGATATGTGTGCTGAATGCAGCTGATCTTTCAGTTTCATTGCAGGAGACGATACATTTTGACTCCAGCTGACAGAGAGAAAGAGAACATGTGATAGGCTGCAAGATGAATGAACCGGACTGATTGGCAGCAAAGCCACAAGACAAAAACATAGATAGCCACAGGGGACCATGCAATCACTCGGATAATATCCAGAAGTACAGTGTGTAACAATCAAACAATCAAAACATAAAAAAGTAAAATTATTCATGACCATTAAAATTACACTTTTAATTTTTGCAAATTCAGAACAATTTGATTCGAGATGATTCACAGTTAAATTTGATGCGATTCGATTAATGATTCGATTCTGCATTCTTTAAGTGCAACCACAGGATTATTAAAATGCTTCCCCCTATTTATATGCAGCAGTCTGTATGGAGTCAGAGTGAGGGCAAAAAAACACACCCTTTTGTCAATTGTTAGATGCTACTTTAATGATGCTATGGCATTACATATGCAGAAGTTTTCCCTAGTAAAAAAGTAATATATTTTAAATACATTTATTTCAAACTAAATATAGTTCAAATCTATTAATACATTTACTGACATATTGCTCAAAACATACTGACATAAAAAATTATAATTTTTAGACTTTATTTGGAGTACTACTTGTGCACAATGCACATTTCTTAATATTAAGCTTAAAATGTGTTTTAATGTTGATGAGGATTGTAAGATATTGTGATAGTGTACCTGAAGTAGCCTTTACTTGCAATAGTTCCACTTTAGCACAATCAACTGTTCTTCAGTATATATTTAGTTGGACTTTAACACTACTTCCTCACAATTAAAGTGCATTAAGTACAAAATTAGTTGTTCCAATTTAGCAGACTTTAAGTATCCCAGTTTGGTATAGCCTATCAAAAGTACAATTGCAGGGTATTTTTATTAGGCACTTAAATATGTAAATGTATTTGTAGTATAGCATGAAATAAATGTATTTCAAATACATTTTAGTATATTTATTTTTTACTAGGGTATGTAAGCCAAGATTTTAAAAAAGGCTTTAAAAAGTATTATTTCATGTTAACTATTGTGTAGCACATTTTATGTCACACCTCTGCATGATGTGAGCTTCTTTATCTTATTTTCATCAAATAAAATGCTACCGTATTTAACTTTTCCTGCCTATCGGCGAATGATGATTCTGAAAGAAACCGCACCCGATGTATGTTTGCTATAGCAAACGCAACTTTCATGCATATGTTTCATTAACAAGGCTCGGGAGGAGCACGATCAGATAACTAACTAGCACAACACGTGTGTGTGTATATATATATATATATACAGCACACTTACCTCTGTCCCACAACAGTTTTCCAGCATCCCTCCTCCACCCTAACTCCTCACTCTTATTCTATTTCTCACCCCATTTTTAGGGATAGGGGGAGCTCTCGGGGTTCGGGCACTCTCCCGAGCTCGGAGCCCTCCCTCTGGACAGCATGCTAAATATGCTTACTAAATTGCTCAATCCTATTATATGTTAGTGCGAACTTGTGAACTGATTGACGGATAAACCTTGCACTCTTAATGCTGTTAATGCTGTGGTTATTTTAACAGTTTCCTTCATGCATACGATTTAACGACATTAAGTTAAAAGTAATTTATCATTAAATGGAACTGTGCGTATGCTTTTAGACACTTACATAGTTTTTGCTCCATCCAAATGCGCAGCCTTCAACTGCCCAGGCAATGTCAATGGTAAGACCGAGAGCCATTGAAAAAACAACAGAAAAGTAAAACTACTTTACTAAGTAAAACTATTTTAAATTTGATTTAAAAATTTTTTTATTGATTACTGGCCGAAATCAACAATTCACAATTCAAAAATCCATGTTTCAAGATCGATGCATATGCATCGTCAGGGCTTGTAATCGATGCATCGAGAAAAGGAGTGAATTGTTACACTTCTACAAATTTGGCATTTCATTTACAAAACAAATGGAGTTCATTTAGTAGCCATTGTTTGTTTGTTTTTCCGTTGATGCTAGATGCTAATAGAGCCTGCTTTGGAGAATAAAATTATCTAAATATTTCAAATAATTTCCTCAGGAATTGGAAGATGGTGTTGACATATCATGGTTGTGACACAGGAAATATTAACATTAGGATTTAAAATATTGTAAAACCATAAAACTTACCAGAGCCTGTCTAACAATGATGTACTCTGCAGATGTGGAATGTGGCAAGGGGGTCATTCAGAGTGACAGATCCCCCTGATTTTTTACATTTTAATAAATGTCTGACGGTGTTGACAAAAAGTGGGGACACAACTTTGAAACCTTGTGAAACATGTATGTGTCACTGAAAAACAACCCTGCTTTAATATGATATATAATTAATCGTTGCTTTTGATAAAACAGCTTTTATTCATCATTAAAAAACATTTTTATCTATTTTATAGAATATGAATGATTGAACCCTTCTCTGTGGATACACTGTTTTAGATGTAGTGAGAAGACAATAAGATATATAAGATTTGATATAATAATGATAAAATTAAATTCAAGGGGATAATTGTGTCAAATACATTCTATTATTAATCCCCATGACATTTACAAGTTACAACTGCTGGACATGTTTTGTCCCATGTCTCAAGAATCAGTGAAATGTATCCTCAAAACTACACTTACAGCAGTTATCTTTATGAATGTAATTTCCTTCCATTTTAATTCTACATTCATTCAAATAGTAATACTGCATCCCAATTGTTTCCTCAATGCAAATTCTCTATTTAATTCTGAATGACGCACAAGCCTCTAATATTGGAAGATGGTGTTGACATATCATGGTTGTGACACAGGAAATATTAACATTAGGATTTAAAATATTGTAAAACCATAAAACTTACCAGAGCCTGTCTAACAATGATGTACTCTGCAGATGTGGAATGTGGCAAGGGGGTCATTCAGAGTGACAGATCCCCCTGATTTTTTACATTTTAATAAATGTCTGACGGTGTTGACAAAAAGTGGGGACACAACTTTGAAACCTTGTGAAACATGTATGTGTCACTGAAAAACAACCCTGCTTTAATATGATATATAATTAATCGTTGCTTTTGATAAAACAGCTTTTATTCATCATTAAAAAACATTTTTATCTATTTTATAGAATATGAATGATTGAACCCTTCTCTGTGGATACACTGTTTTAGATGTAGTGAGAAGACAATAAGATATATAAGATTTGATATAATAATGATAAAATTAAATTCAAGGGGATAATTGTGTCAAATACATTCTATTATTAATCCCCATGACATTTACAAGTTACAACTGCTGGACATGTTTTGTCCCATGTCTCAAGAATCAGTGAAATGTATCCTCAAAACTACACTTACAGCAGTTATCTTTATGAATGTAATTTCCTTCCATTTTAATTCTACATTCATTCAAATAGTAATACTGCATCCCAATTGTTTCCTCAATGCAAATTCTCTATTTAATTCTGAATGACGCACAAGCCTCTAATATTGTTCATCTTACCAATTCCCAATACAATCTCACATCTTGTAGTCCTGAATACACCTCACAATGCTGGCATCAGGTCAGGTGGGAATAGGAAAATATAAAGAACCTAGCAATCAGAGGGCCTCAGTGAGAGAGAATGGAATGGAAAAACGACATCCACTTGTCATGGCTTTTAAAAGCAAATCAGAATTAAAGATGTCAGGGGAAATAAATCTTTACCCATTTTCCAGTCATTCCATCTAAGTAAGATAAGAACAGCTGGTAAATGAACCTCAGAGTGAACGCAGCCATCTGATAGCGGGAAGTATAAGAGTGTGCTGTGCTGGTGAGGATACAAACACATGGGACTCTAAAGTTAGTAGAAGAAGGTGGGCACGAGTATGTGCGAGTATGCATGAGTGTGTGTGTGTGTGTGTGTGTCTGTGTGTACAGGTATATATGGTTTATGAGGACACAAATGTGTATAATGACATGGGTACTACAACGTAAACATGGTTTATGAGGACACTTCCTGTGTCCCCGTAAAACAAAAGGCTTAAAAAACATACAAAACGGTGTTTTACGAAATTCAAAAACTGCCAGCAGTTTCCTGTAAGGGGTAGGTTTAGGGGTAGGGTTGGTGCAGGGCAATAGAAAATACAGTTTGTACAGTATAAAAACCATTACACCTATGGAGAGTCCCCGTAAACCACAAATACAAGTATGTGTGTGTGTTGTGTTGGTCCACGGGTTGTTGCCGTAAAGGGGAGGAGAGATCACAGTGCCTTGATCAAACACATTTTTTGCTTGAGCGAGTTGCCTTTGAAGCTCAAGCAACACTGCTTTAAACACTTACAGTCTTATCAGAGGGAAAACATTATTCTAGTTGATTATACCTTGATTTAGATCTATATTACTCACGTTGCGGCAATTACCAGCTATTTAGTTCAGTGCAATACAAATTCCTGTAATGTTTACATTAATGCCCCGGAATAATTCTCCAAAAAAAACTTTTTTTCTTACAAAGAAATTAGTTAATTAAATGTATTTAAATTAACAAATGAAAAACCTTTTTTTATATTATAATTAAACTTTGAAAACATACTATATAATTTTATATATTTTTTTCTATTCCATATATATATATATATAATTTTTCGAGAAACAAAGAATACAATATATATGGTATATACTATTTTTCTCAAGAAACATGTTATTACTATCAATGTTGAAAACCGTTGTGCTGCTTAATATTTTTGTGATACATTTTTCAGGATTTTTGACTAATAGATAGTTGGAAAGAACAGCATTTATTCAAAATAGAAATCTTTGGTAATGTTACAAATGTCTTTACTGTCATTTTTGAATTTTATGGATCCTTGCTAAATAAAAGTATTAATTTCTTTTTTTCTTTTTCTTTTTCTTTTAAAAAAGGCCCCAAACTTTTGAATAGTAGCATATACACTTCTGATCCTCAAGCTTATGCAAATTTAATATAACATTTATGCACGCTCCTGAATCTGATTTCTCATTAATTGAGGGCTGTCAGAAGAGGTCAAAGATGTGCAATTAAAAATGCGGTCACACTGCCACCCACTACCATTCATTTTGGGCAAGATGTCACCATTTAGCTAGTTAGTATGGTCCATTTAGCCCCTGTTGGTAGATGCTGTAAAACCATCTGTGAACACAAAGCATCTTTCTCCACTGACAGTCATTCAATAGCTACTGTGCATTCTGACTGAATGCTTATTTCTTTCTTTCTTTCTTTTTTTTGCATACTTGAAAAAGTGTCTGTTAATGTGCAGTCACACTAGACTTTAATTACAAAAACCAGATGAGACTCAATTAACAAAACACCCGAGACAAAGTATCAATTCAATCACTGTGGATGATTTCCTCTGAATCACTCAAAACTTACAGAACATAGACAAAATTTTCTTCTACATTAATATCTGTGAGTTTTTAAGTTTGTAATGTGATAATATTAATATCACTCCATTCCTTTGTGGAGAACAATAGTGGAGAAAACAAATCAAAGCTACTGTAATATGCTGACAATGCGCATAGTGCTGAGAGAGGAAAATGGTGACGTGGCAAGGAATTCAGAGGAAATAAAAAAAAACAATGAAAGCATTTAATTTAATGATTTCAGCATAAACAATTTCTCATGAACGGGCAAACAAACAATTTTAACGTATAAATACGCCTGGGTAATAAAAAAAACAACAACAATAATATTACTAAATTCAATAGGAGCTTAGAGGAGAGCAGAAGAATGAGGAAAAGTTTATATCTACACTCTGACAAGTGAAACAAATTAGCTTCAATTTAATGCAATCAGCAGTTTTTAGAAATTGAAGTAAACAGCCACACTCATTCAGACTGTGACATCACAATGACAGGTGCTTATGTAACTAGAGCTAAAAACAGCTGGAATTAATGGCTGGATTTCACTAGAACACAACTGTGATCTATCTACATCTACAGAGCTATCTTTGTAAATAGCTGATATGCAGATGGGATGGATATTTACTCCATTCACTAGGCACTCTGGAAATTCGGCCATGAGAATGACAGTCCAAGCTGATAAATACATCACAATATTTGCTTAGAACTCTTTTTGACTGTTTTGTAAACTCTGCTTGATCTGTGCATATTTCTCTCCTGATTCAGAGACAACTTTTTCATTGGACAAAGCAGTATTATGGATGGCTTTGTGAAGTTTCACAAAAATGTTTATTGATTGACTGGAATCATATGGATTACTTGAAATTTGTGATGCTTTCATTAGCTGTTTGGACGCTCATTCTGATGAAGGGATGGGTATCGTTTACATTTTATCGATACCGATACCGATACTGCTTATCAATACTGTTATCGATACTATTTAGTGCAAAAAGATATGTGAAAAATTGTTGGAAATTTCAAACAACTGTATTAAGGTTCTTTAGTCAAGAGCAGTGAGTTATTTTTCTCTTTGTGTTTTATTTTATTAACATTAAAGGACTAGTTCACCCCAAAATTTTAATTGTGTCATCATTTACTTACTCTCAAGTTGTTTTAAACCTGAACGAGTTTCTTTCTTCTGTTGAACATAAAAGTTATTTTGAAGAATGTGGGAAACCAAACAGCTGCTGGTCCCCAGTGACGTCCATATTTTTTTTCCTACTTTCAAAGTCAGTGGGGGCCAGCAACTGTTTGGTTACCCACATTCTTCAACATATCTTTTTTTGTGTTCAGCACAATAAATAAATTAATACAGGTTTGGTACAACATGACAGTGAGTAAATAATGACAGAATTTAAATTTTGGGGTGAACTATCCATTTAATGACAATCTGCATTGTGTTTAGGACTGTCACTTTAAGAGCTGCACACATCCTAACTAATTCGCCATTAACACTGAAGTATATGGAGATAAAACAACGCAAGTATCGATAACAGTATCGTTTGTCCTGAACTTTATCGGTAGTCAGGTATTGACCCAATTACGTACCGGTCCAAAAAAATACCGGCACCCATTTACTGCAGTGGATCCACTGGTGAGCAAGTGATGTACAGTAATGCTAAATTTCTCCAAATCTGTTCCAATGAAGAAACAAACTCATCTACATCTTGGATAACATTCATTTTTGGTTGAACTATTCCTTTAGCTGAAACACAAATGCTCTTTTACTGTCACAATAACACAATGCACAACAAAGTTCGCAGCAGGATGTGGCTTTCATGTCCATGGCTAAGCCTCTTAAGCATTGGTCTTGCTTTTCCAGAAGTATCTTGCCTGAAGACATTATTGAGAGGCTCCCAGGGACCATGTATGCAATGCCTTTCCTGATTCAGGCTTTTCAGCGGGTGGCTAGTAAGCCAATCTGCTCTAATGGCCATGGCAGCCTGCTGTACACTGTATGCTGCAGAGCCAAGTATGAATTCCTCCGAGAGGCCTGACATTAGCTACACTAGGGCATCATTAGATGAAATATCAGGTCTCTACAGATACAGGCTTAAAGGGGCATCAGCATTTGTGATTTTTAATTCATGTAAAGCTCTATAAATTGCAAGCTGGTGAGACAGAGGCATCCACCTGAGGGCTATGAAGCAAACTACTGAGAGCACACCTTCTCCTCATTCCTGCTCTCGGCCTCATTCCCTCCCTTACACTCTGCTCCCGTTTCACCATTTACTTTCAGTGTAGTTTTTATTCCATTCTTTTGTATTAAAACACCACAAATTGTTCCATCCTCCTGTGACGACGACATACTGTATCAGAAACTGCAGAATAATCAGTACAATGGCATCAAAGGTTAAGAGTTCAGATTTATTTGTAAAAATTCATAATATTACTGCTTACTGCAGTACGATCTAACAATGTAATGTGCTATAAATGTGCTATTACTGTTACACTTAGCAGAAGATTGTAACTACCAACAAGCAGCACTGACTGGATCTATTCAAAACTAGAATCTGAGAACAACTAGTCACTGCCACTCGATTTGTAAAAGTGTGTTATGTTAATAGCACAAAATTTCTGAAATACATTCAAAAGTTCTTCCCGAAGATGTCTGGATCAATTAGATATGACATTTCTATGTTTCACCAGCATCTGTCTCAATATTTGCTTTAACCATTTTGTTTCAAAGTCCTTTATTATTGTCCCTACATCCAGAACCACTTAGATTTACCTGCCTCTAAATTACATACACAGACACAAAAGAGAAAACTGTTACAGGCTGTACACGGTAAAGAAATAAATAAATAAACGAAATGCTGATTTGCTGCTCACAAAATATTTCTTATTATCATTTGTAAAAACAGTTGTTGTGCAGCTTCTTATTTTTGTGGAAATTATGACATTTCTTTTAGGACTCTTTGGTGAATAGAAAGTAAAAAAAACCAGCACTTATTTGAAACAGAAATGTAATGAATTATTGCTGAATACAAGTATACATTTCTTTCATGAAAAAAAATCAAAAGACAGCTACTTTTACAGGTCCTAATAGATTCAATTAGCAACATAACCTTTGTGTTTGATACATTTTTCAACATATGCACAAATTAAAAATTTAAGGGTTATCGCATAGATTTGTAACTCAATAGATTAACTAAACTGAATTTGAAAGGAATAATTCACACATCTGTAATCCTTGCAATTTTAACTTCAGTTAAAACAACTCACACTTACAGCAGATTTAAAGCATAACTATCTTCAGAGCAGTGAAAGAAGCCAAGGAAAGCAAGTGGAAAAAGAGCCCATCTCGGGAACTACTGAGCATCTTTTTTAAGAGTGTGTGGAGATATTTTCCATCCATTAGTTGAGCGAAACTGTGTGACCATGAAACACACACACAGAGAGAGAGAGACACACACTTCCCGCCACATTCGTACATACATGCAGGCCAACACATAACTGACTTTCTATATTTACATGAATTAATCCACTTTACATCCAGATCAATGTGGTTATTTTTCAGCTTGAGAACAACAAAGAACAACAACATATAACCTAACTCTGAAATTACTAACTGTGCAAATGGGGGCACATTGTCACAAAACTACATCCTGAGTGAACCAGCCATACTATTTGTGAATCTGATTCAAATGCATCATGTCTAGACGATAATTTCGATAAGAAAGCATTAAAGATGGTCTTTTTGTCAGGAAATTATTTTGCATCTATGCTAAATATATGCAGACTGCATCTAAATTTGCATATCTGAGCATTTCAACTTACCTACATGGTGATTCAGTAGCAGGGGAACAGAATGGAATGATTCATTCCTTCTGCAATTGCTTAGTCTGCTAAGCAACACAACCTGCAAATTCAAAACTGTCCAGCAATATAGCATTTAATCATTATTCAATCTCCAAGTACAAAGAGAGCACATTATCTACTTCAAAAGCAAAGCAAAAAAGGTCTATTTGACTGCTTTCAGAAGGGCTGGAGTTGTTGAATTGCTCTATATAATCAGAGTGTACAGTGGGTACGGAAAGTATTCAGACCCCCTTAAATTTTTCACTCTTTGTTATATTGCAGCCATTTGCTAAAATCATTTAAGTTAATTTTTTTTTCCTCATTAATGTACACACAGCACCCCATATTGACAGAAAAACACAGAATTGTTGACATTTTTGCAGATTTATTAAAAAAGAAAAACTGAAATATCACATGGTCCTAAATATTCAGACCCTTTGCTCAGTATTTAGTAGAAGAACCCTTTTGATCTAATACAGCCATGAGTCTTATTGGGAAAGATGCAACAAGTTGCAAAGCTAGTGTTTTGGCCACGGTTTGAAGTTGAGATATAGTGCAGAGAGTCTGATGTCTCGGTGTATAAACACTGGAGCGAGGAGGCTCAGGTTTACTGGGGGTGCAGAGGCTGTCGGCTCTTGTGTTGTTGTGCTGAGAGACACATGCACTACGTAATGGAATCTCTGTAGTCTCGTGTCTGGCTTCTACAGAGCTGTCCCATCCATCCTCATAGAAGCGTCTGGACGCCTGGACATGATCACACACTCCTCCTCAGCCCTGGGCTGCTCGAAACTGACACAGGAGCTGAGAAAACACACACCCTGCTGCTACTTATACATACAGAAGCACAAACGTATGCGCTCACACGTATGCACACATATGCAAGGATCAATCACTTTGATGTGCATTAATGCAGTGACAGCGTCATTTGCAAAGGGATTTGAAAAGTGCAAACTTTGTCTTTCTTTGTTTCACATATGGTTTCTCTCTCAGTTTATAAGAAAGGAGCTTTTACAATGCTTTCCTATGCATTTATATCCTTCACTGTCAAATGGATAATTCTTCATAATGAGTGAGAGACGTCGTACAGACGTTCAATATACAGACAGGCAGTATTGCACTAAGAATAATAACAAGCACAGTACTGCTAAAAACTTTACAGCAAAACAATCCTATTCTTAACATATTTTAGTTATATCTCCCAATTATAATGTTTAAAAATTATTTAATCAATAAACTTTTTTCTTGAGGATATATTAAATATATAATTCTGCCCAAAATTTTAATTATGTCAACATTCACTTACCGTCATGTCATTTCAAACCAGTTTGTTCCAACTAAAAACTAATAAAAATAGTTTTTAGCAATTGAAATAAAGCTAAAATTAAATAAAATATAAATATTCATTAAAAACCCTTCTAAAATGTTGCATTAATTCAAATAAATAAGTATAAGCCTAAGTACTAAAATTACTAAGACTAAAATAAAATAAAGCTACATAGAAATACATATAAAAAACAAAAACACATAAGCACATAAAATAACTAAGACTTAAACTAAATTTAAAATGAAAACTAAACATATAAGAGTAACATTTATAAAATATAATACAAATATATTAATTAACAAAATCTAATAATATATTCAAATAATAATAAATAGCAAAACTGTATAGAAATAACACTGTTCTAAACCTGCATGGCTTTCTTTTTTTTCTTTCTGTGGAACATTTCTTGAAGATATTTTGAAGATATTTTTCTCTTGTGTTCAGCATAAAAAAGAAAGTCATACAGGTTTGGAACAACATAAGGGTAAAATCTTTCAAACATAAAATTTAATAATATTTACGGAAGTTCTAAGCGGCCATGCATTATAATTTTTTTCTTTCTTGTTTTCTCGTGATCACAACTTATTTTTCTCGTGATCTCGACATAACGAGTTGTTTCTCGTTATCACGACATAACAAAGGTTGTTCTCTAAGTTATACAACTGCGCCAACAGGTGTCAGTATAGAACTATTGATGGGGAGTTGCATACAATATCCACTATACTGTACGCATTTGGGACAGAGGACCTTCTTCCTGATCGCTATAATTTGTGCAGTTCATTACTGACATTTAATTAACTTATAATTGTTGAATGTTTAAATAAATATGATCATTTTGCTTGAAATTGTATATGTTATCTTACGCTATTACCGCCGCACGACTCATCACAGTTTCTCATTTACAACGACATAGGCTTGTAATGTGCATCTTTCTTATTTTTAATCCGTATCGTTAATAAATGTATATTAATAATAAATGTGATTTACATATGTGTATAATTTAATGATAATAAATTGATTCAACGATGTTATACAGTGTTGTGGCCTAATCTTTTATATTTTCTAAATTTTTTTATTTTCCGCGCACACATAACAGCATCTCAAGCTTGTAACTCACATGATATCACAGCCTGTCCTACATGACTAATAAAAATGCCAAACAAATTATTATAATTTATTATTATATATAGGCTAATTTTATTTCAAACGAACGAGGAAAATAAAGTGAGTTGATTCCAAGCAGCTTAATATTTTTAGAATAGGCTTCTTCTCTGCATTCTTCTGAAGGTGCTCCGTCTGTGCTTGTGGTGAATGCAATTTGTTGTTAGACCATTTCATGTTAATTACATTAAAAATGTGTAGCGTAGCCTAACTCTGGACAAAATGACGTTATTTCTAAGTAAAGCAACATTTGCTGAAATACAAGATACAGTAGGCCTATTATCTGTCGATCATTTGCGCCTCAAAGGGGGCATTGTAAAACGCTTAATGTTGCTTAATGAGTTTAGAGAGTGTTTTTAAAAGACCAAACTCATTAAACACATTATTAGTAAATTATAATAGGCTATGTACAGACAAGAAGAAGAGTCCAGGATGCGAACGCAACGTGTTTTTCTTAAAACGGTTTTCTATGGTTAAAACGCTTAAAGGGGTCATATGATGCGATTTCAAGTTTTCCTTTCTCTTTGGAGTGTTACAAGCTGATTTGTGCATAGATAAGATCCCTGAAGTTGCAAAGACTAAAGTGTCAAAACCAAAGAGATATTCTTTATCAAAGTTAAGACTCTGCCACGCCCCCCTAAAACGGCTCGTTCTAACACGCCCCCACATATCTACCTCACTATGTGGGAATATTTGCATAATGCGGCCAAATGTGCACGCAAAGAAAGAAGGCGTGGTTTCAGTAACCGCAGTTAGTGTTGAAGCAGCCATGTCAGGGAGACGCTGTGTGTTTCTAGGCGAAAGCAAAAGCACTTTATTTGGCCTTCCGAAAGTAGATGCATTTAGGAATCTTTAAGATGGCTTACAACAGAACAGCAATGCATTTTATGGATGACTGTTTCGTGAACCTAGGAGAGGAGGTAATTCTGACTTTGCTATGACATTTCCGACGAGTGCTTGCGGTGTTCGGCCAATCACAATGCACTGGGTCAGCTGGCCAATCAGAGCAGACTGCGCTTGTCGGAAGGAGGGGTTTTGTAGAAAACGAAGCGTTTGAGAGAGGCGGGGCATAGAGGACCTACAATAATGAACAGTATTTGAAAAATAATGTGTTTTTTGAACATTAAAGCATGTCAACATATTCTGTTACACCAAATACACAAAATAATGATCTTTAAAAAAGCATCATATGACCCCTTTAATGCGTTAAACGCATTGTGTTCTTATTATGGGCTCATTTGCTTGTCTGTACATAGAATGCTTTATTAATGATGTGTTTACTGAGTTTGTTCTTTTAAAAACACTGCCTTAACTTATTAAGCCACGTTAAGTGTTGTCCGTACAGTATAAGCTATTCTATGGGAGGAAAATGATTAACGTGGAATTAAATGCATTGCGTTCTTATTATGCGCTCATCTGCTGTCTGTACATAGAATTAATTACTAATGATGTGTATACTGAGTTTGGTTTTTCAAAAACACTCTCAATTAACGCATTAAGCCAGGTTAAGAACGTCCACATCAAGGTTGCGTTCGTTACTATAGCAAAAGTAGACTCACGATGTTTTGTGTTTTAAAAATTAAACAATTATTGTTAAAAATAACCACTTCTGTTATGTCGAAATCACGAGAAAATTAAGTCGTGATAACGAGAAAACAACTTTTGTTATGTCAAGATCACGAGAAAATTAAGTCATGATAACGAGAAAACAATGTTATGTCGAGATCACAAGAAAACAAGAAAGAAAGAAAAAATAATAATGCATGGCCGCTTAGAACTTCCGTAAATATTTATATATTAATATTTAAATAACAAAATATTACATTTTTGTGTGTTTTTTGTTATTTTTTTATATTTAAAAAAATTAATAATATGACATTTCTGCACTGTATCCCAAATCTAAACCACCATATGATTGCTTTGTGGAATTTAAACTTGCAACTTGCGATGGAAAAAAACTAGTGAGGGGAAAAAGGAACACTGGGGCAGAAAAAAAGACGAAGAAAGATTGATGAGCAAACAACAAATGATACCTCACAGAGAAAGGAAGTAGAAAGTTACTGTAATGTCAGCAGATGACACGTGAACATTGGGGAATTGTGTGACTCTTGCGGTTAGAGCAACAGATTGCAAACAGTGATAGAAAGTGCAATTCAGCAAGAAACACGTGCACACACTGATGTATCACTATCAGCTATAGATCTCACGGGACCCCAGTGAGGTCACTAAGGGGCTAAAACTACCCTCATTTCCACTAACACACTACATGGGACAGTCCCAAGATGATGCATGAAAAGAAGTAGATCAGGCACTTTACTAGAACATAAGAAAGTGATGGAGAGTGGCCGAGGGTGCAGTGAGATAACTCAGCTTTCGATGAGGAATACACAGCAATGCGCTGAAGATCAGTGCAGAGGAGCTGGAAAAGTCAAGCTGCTGTTTCAAGAGGCTTTTTATGAATGTGACTGGCAGGAAAATAAAAGGACTGTTTAACTGTGCTTTGAGAATTTTCATTTAAAACTATTATAATATCAAACAACTGGAACAGAAAAATAATTTTAGACGTTTCATTCACATTTATGCATTTGACAAATGTTTAATTTTTTTCAAAGTGACTCAAGGTACATCACATTTGATCAGTTTGTACTTTTCCAGGAATCAAACCTACGATCTTTTCTTTGCTAGCACCATGCTCTACTGTTAGAGCTACAGGAAATCACATTTCAAATAATAATGCTTCTCTCCTACTTTACCTTTAGTTAGATACTCTAAGAAAGAAAGAAAGAAAGAGAAGCCCTCATAGAATTTGTAATGGTTTTAATGGGAATCGTATTGGTTTTAAGGACAACTGTATTGGTCCCTGTGGGTCTACTGGTAATTTTTTTGCCTTCTATTGGTGGCATGTTAAAAACACTAAATCCTAACAGAATATGACCCAAAACATTACAGGTAATGTTTTAATGGTTAACAGTTAATGGTTTGTAATCCAAACCCAATTCCAAAAAAGTTGGGACACTGTACAAATTGTGAGTAAAAAAGGAATGGAATAATTTACAAATCTCATAAACTTATATTTTATTCACAATAGAACATAGATAACATATCAAATGTTGAAAGTGAGACATTTTGAAATGTCATGCCAAATATTGGCTCATTTTGGATTTCATGAGAGCTACACATTCCAAAAAAGTTGGGACAGGTAGCAATAAGAGGCCGGAAAAGTTAAATATACATATAAGGAACAGTTAGAGGACCAATTTGCAACTTATTAGGTCAATTGGCAACATGATTGGGTATAAAAAGAGCCTCTCAGAGTGTAGTGAACTTTTGTGATATTTATTTTGTTCAGCAGGTGTATTTCAAGTAATAGCTCCTTAAAGCTACATTACAGTATGTAAGTTCTTTTTGTTTGAAATGAACAATTTAAATAATGAGTGAGCACCTTATAAATTCACCTTTGAAACTGTGAATCACTATAGTAAGCCTATATATTTATATTTTAGAGCTGATGGATTTCGCAGGAAATTGCATACATCTATCATTCATCTGTGCTTGTTTATGTCATCCATAAATAAAAGAAAGAAGATCAGGCTAATACTATATGCAGTGGAAGATGTTGTGATTGCTTGAACATGTTTTTTGGATATTTGACTTTCTTTCGTTGTTAAAGGGGAGGGGGGTCTAATGCTGTTAAATAACAGTATTTCTGTGCCAAATACACACTTTGGGGTTTCTTACAAGTTTCAGAATTTTTTTTTCGATCGTGGCTCTTCATGATGTCATGAAGGGTGGAACTCCTTGTATGGGCACATCTCCCGGAAGAACACACCCATCGACCAGAGCGAGAGCAAGAGTGCGCCCGTCAACGCGCTTCATTCGGCTGCACTGCACGGGACTCGCTGGGGAAGAATGTCTCCAAAGAAGTGTGTTTTTGGTTGTAAGGGAAAGATTGTTCAGCTTCCCAAAGAACCCAGCGTTACGTAAACAGTGGATGCAGTTTATTTTTTTGGAGCAGCAACAGGGTTTCACAAGTGTGTTTGTTGACGAACTTTTTATAAACAAGGCCCAGTTCGACTCTAGATTTGCACATCGTTTGATACTGAAAGATGGAGCGGTCCCAGTTATAAAAGATCCTAGTCATGATTCGGAACTGTAGACGATAAGTGAAACGGCATCAAATGTCTGTTTTGTTGGCAATCGGTGCTGAAGTGCTTGTCACTCCTTAGCTTCACCTACGGCGCGCCTCCGGGAGCTCGGCTGTTTTCAGAGAGAATCGTAAAGCTGTATATTTCTTTTATAAATATGATAAAACTAAATACTTTTTGGAGATATGAAGGATGCAGTACTACTCTAAGGTACTCACGATTAACATGAGTTTGGGTGAAACTGTGTGTTATATGCCCCCTTTAAGGCACCTCAAGTCATCAGATTCATCTGTGCAGAATAGTGGAGCCGAAGCACAATTCACGTAATTACCAAAACAATGTTCTTCCGCAAGTAACTTGTAGTTTTATGCTTGAACCACTAGAGGTCCAAAAGCTACATAGCTTTAAAGGTACAGTTCACTCAAAAACAAAAGTTCTGTCATTAATTACGCACAGACATGCTGTTACAAAAACTGTAAGACCTTCATTCATCTTCAGAACACAAATTAATACATTTTTGATGAAATCCGAGAGCTTTCTGACCCTCCATAAACAGCAACACAACTACCATGTTCAAGGCCTGGAAAGCTAGTAAGCAGCACATTGATAAAATAGTCCATGTGACATCACTGGTTTAACTGTAATTTTATGAAGCTACTAGAATACTTTTTGTGCGCAAAGACAAAAATAATGACTTTATTAAACAATTTATTTTCTTCCCTGTCAGTCTTTGTTATTTTTGTTTTCTATGCACACAAAAAGTATTCTTGTAATGTATAAAAATTAAGGTTGAACCACTGATGTCACATGGACTATTTTAACAATGTTCTTACTACCTTTCTGGGCCTTGAAAGTGGTAGTTGCGATGCTGTCTATGCAGGGTCAGAAAGCTCTCGGATTTCATCCAACATATTTTAATTTGTATTCCGAAGATGAACAAAGGTCTTGATCAGTTTGAAACGATATGAGGGTGAGTAATTAATGACAGAATTTTCATTTTTGGGGTAAACTATCCCTTTAAAGTAACTATTGCAAGTTACAACTTTTTACAGAGATTTTGCGATATAGGCTAAATTGCTACTCTTGTGATAAGTCAGCAGCTACCAAGTAAAATCCCTAAGAGTCTTCTTACCTTGCCAATGCAATTTAAACAGTGCTTGTAACAGAAGCAGAAGGACAGAAGAAAAATGCTTTATTTTTATTAGGAAATATTATGTTTGAAAATAAGTACATTTGTGCATTGTCATCTCTCTTCATCTTTATAGGTGCTTTTGAAATGTGGATACTGTAAACAGTTCATGTTAGTCTATTGTCTGGTCTTTCTCTATAAACTGCTCTCATTCAGTCAGACTATATCACACTGCTCTTTTACTTCCACTGTTTGGACACAGTCAGGCTCCTAATGCAGCCATAGGACACAGTCAGGCTCCTAATGCAGCCATAATAGCTTATTTTATGCCCAGCTTGTATACAATGTGTGTGTGTGCTTGGTTGAGAGTGAGAGAAGCAAGAGCATTTTCTCTATAGCGAGACTTTGGGTATAACAATACAAGCAGCTCAATCACCATTAAATTGAACAAATAACCATGTCAGGTTTCCAGACCATTATCAAATTTTTCACTGCTTGCTGCCTCTATCTTTCTACTTCATTCACGAAGCTCAACTGAGAGTGCAAGGTTTTCCTCATATTCTTTGCATTGAGTTTGTGTTCGTTAGAAAGTGCTGAGTCTTCCCTGTTAATTATTTGATTAGCTTAAACACTTCTTACTCCAGTAGTCTTTCCTTGATAATTGCTCCTGCTAATTTATCTATCAGCAGTTTCCGCCAACATGATCGTGCCCCCAGGCCTGGAGATAAACACTAGCATAACTAACAGACTTACACCAGAGGATATATCCATTTCTCATTGCATCCTCCTTTTGGTCAGATTGTCTTGAGGATTCCCTATTTTCCTAGAGGGCTGTTAAAATTCTATTATAGACTATTAAATGGACAGTCCCCCCCCACCCCCAAAATAGATTTATTCTTCTGTGTATTACTGACATAAAATGTCTCCCTTTTTATACAATGAAAATCAGTGTGGTCCGATAATGTTTTGTGTCTCACTGGCTTTCAATAAAAGGACAAAAACTGCTGAGTAAATTATAATGTTCATCACAATATCTCTTTAAGAAATTTCACACAAGCAAGACTGGAGCAACATTATTTAAGCTGAATTGTAAAAACAACTGTTTTAATAGTTAAAATAGAGAAAAAAATAAATCCATCATGACGCTTTCATCTTAAATGCCAACATCCAACCTAAATCATGACCTTTCTCTTGTTACCTGTGGCTGACCTTTTCTGCCAGGCAGCTTTATGAGTTATAGGCAGCGGGTAGATGGCCTCTGCTGCCCCTGGATTGGGTTGCACCTCCTGGTTGTAGGCCCACACTCCTCTCCTGAGCCTTTAAAGACATGCTGCATCTGGAAAGCATTGCACCAGCAAGCCACTATTACCCATTACCCAGCCCTAAGGCCGTCTGGGCCACCTGCACACACACATGTTTTAACAGGCAATGGGCTCATACACCAAGCCCTCGTTAACAAGCCAGCAGCCCACTTTGAGTGCTATTTCATCAGGCTACTGAGCCAGTGAAACGGCTGATAAAAGGGACCATCAGAAACTCAAGCTTGTGAGGCTCAAAGGGCCGCCGGGTGAGAAGCAGGTCACTGCATCTCTCATCCAGCTGTGTGGACCGGAAGAGAGGTCAAATATGCAGGAGCAAAGACAGGGCACATGTTCTTCGAGGAATGCTGATGACGACCATCACAAGAAATTAAAACAGACTGTGAATTTACAGATTCAGTGAAGATTCATTGAGAGGATTTCTATTTAGGGTTATTGCTTGGTGGACAAGAAAACATGTAAAAATGTTCATATGCATAATGAATGAGGGATCTGATTCATATCTAGTTATAAGAAAATAATAGAGTGGGCTAAATTTCACCTAAATTTCAGATTTATCTATTTGAATTGCATATACATTTTCCATCAAAACAAAATAAACAATGTAATGCATATGTTATTCATACAAAAATTACATGTGTAAGATTTATGTTATAGTACTATTTCACTGAATGTGTTTTAAATACATAATAATCAGGTTTATATATTTATCATCAATAAATCCAACAAATTATCTATCCATTTGGATTAAACAATTTTAACATTGTAGCATTTGGACCAATCAGACACACAACTTTTTGTTATATTTAACAAATAATATCGAACTCCCCATCACCTAACCAAATGGCCAATTACGAGGGTCTATGGACCCTTCCCCCGAAATGCACCTAACACCTCAGAAAAGCAGAACAGGCCTCTGGTTCCATGGTAACCAATGCTGATATCACTGGTTTTATGGCCTAAAAGGAATGCAGGGGATAAACTCCCTCATTTTCCTCATAAGAAAGGCACAAATGCACAGGAGAAACTGACTTTTCTACTAATTAATTCATAGGAAAACCTTCTTTGAATGAACACCCATTTTCTTCAGGCCATTGTGTATATTATTGCTGTGTTGTATTTAATCTGTTGTATTATAGACTATTTTTATTCATGCTTACGATAAACCACTCATTCATATAAGTAACTCTACCATGTCTAGTATCTATGAATTCGTCTTCGGATGATCTAACTGAGAGTGCATATTACATGCTGATACCTCTGCAACATATTGATGTTCTAAGAATCGGTACTAATTTGTGCCTCAACACTCCAGCGAATTACATATGCAAAATACCATGCTTACAGACAAAGAGTCATAAAAATCCTCAGTATTTCCAACCTCCCGCTTGGGATTTCAGCCTTCCTCATTGGACGAACCCATCTTGAGAGGCGTGAATCTCTGCAGGCTTTAAAAGGCCACACTCCATGTGACCCGCCCTGTTCGGTGGTTCAGTGAGATGCTAAGATGAAGATGTGAGAAACGCTCCAGGATACCAAAGCTCGTGCCAGGCTCCGGCCTAGTCCTTTTCATTCATCAAGTGATTCTGACTCAAACTAGCTCTTTCTCATCAACCAACTTCAGCAAGATCTTGGGGCCTTAAGATTGCATCAGGAATCTTTTTCAGACATACGCAAGTATCAAACTTAGTCGATTTAATTGATGCATTAAGTATCAGTTACACCTTTTTACAAGGTTTGTTTGAACTAAGAATCTGACGTTTTCCCTCAGGTTTTAGATCTGCTGAATATGCAAAATGGTTCCATAAATGTCATTCCTTATGTCTCTTTCTTTAGTGCTAAACTTTAACCCTTTCCTATACCAACTGTATGTGTGTGTGTGTGTATGTGTATGTTAGACCGGCTTAATGTGTTTATGTAGTATGTTAGACTAGTTTAAGTGTTTATGTAGTTAATAAAACCTTACTTGTATCACACTTGACGTGTTCATTGTTTACTCATAACCGGAGTCAATAATCATGCAGATTTACGTTACAAACTTATAGAATTGTACAGTAAGAAAGTTATTTCCTTTAACCAGGAAATTAATGTTCTTAGAATTGACAAGACGGTTGACCCTGAGTGGTCAGCTAAATATCTACAGTGGATCTAAAATATTAATAATTAATCATAATTAGTTATGGTTAATTATTCATATTTCCCCATGAGCTAAATTCGCTACAACATAAACAAACTAATAAACTTTATGTATTGCATATTTGTCATCCATACAAAAACGAAACAGTTAAGATGTCTCTAATAGTACCAACAAACTTAAATACTATTGTATATTTAAAATACAATACACAATAATTAGATTTACATATTTATCATCAATAAATCCAGTTTGTTTCAATTTCATACATTCCAAATAATTGAATATTGCTTGTTACACAACCATATTTTTAACAATAATCATACTTTTTAATCGAATAAATGTAATTGTTTTCATGATAAACAGATGCTGATTCTAAGCAATTTGAATGCATGCATTTTGAAAATGTGATTACTTAAAATCAAACTAATTTAAATAGTTAATAACAAGCTGTGCCATGATTTTATTAGTGCATTTTATCTGTTTCTTACAAGTTTATTTTTATGTATGACTTACAAATATACATCACATTAAGTTTATTAGTTTGCTCATGTTAGGACGGTGTAATCCAATTACCCTAATTGGACATTTTATATGCAATTCAAATACATACATCTTTAATTTAAGCCTTTTTCTCTAGTGTAGCAAACATGGTAAACATCACTCACAACTTAGCACAAACCACATAATAACAAAATGGAAACTACCCAGAGCATTGTGGTGTTGTGTTTTGCACAAGCAAGCACCACTCATCTGTCTTTAGAAAATGCATGAAAATCGACTTAGTCTTTTGTGGAGGGGTCCCGTGAATGTCAGAAGTTGGCTAGAGTATGACACAGTGTAAGTTAGTAACAGCTGTCAGACAGAGACCTGCAGGGAGAGAGGCTGCATATCACAGCCAACCAAACCAATGACTCTTAGCCAGAAACAACAGCACGGCCCATGGCCAAGAGCAGAGAGCACGACAGTGGAATTACATCCAGGCCTGACTGCCACACAGAACGGAGCAAGAGCGTACCACCATTTAACACACAAGCTCAGTTTGCTTTCAGTGAGAGAAGACAGAAATAGCCAGTGGATGAGCTGGATTTAGATACATTACAACAATCTGGGAGCAATATTTACTCACAAGCCTCACTGTCTGCAGTCTTAATCGTGATGAAAGCTGTACAACCCAACACAAACAAAGACACACACCAACACCAACACACACACACACACACACACACACAAGTTAGTAACAGAAAACATTGGCCTTCCCACTCACCAATGCTTCTGTAAACACAAATATCTGAACTGAAACTTCCTTTAACGTGGGGGGGGGGGGAATAGAGCCTTTAAAAAATATATACAAGAACATTAAATGCATTTGTGG